>NC_082642.1:57470330-57776882 GCF_028023285.1 Balaenoptera ricei
CATCCCTACTGTACCCCAGAGTCAAAGCTTTTTCCTCAAAGTCCCTGGACTCCACCTGGGTTACCATCCTAGCTGTAGCTCTGACCCACCAATGACCTTAAGTTGACAGAGCCCACGGCGTTTTCCATAAGGGGCTTGCTCCCCCGGACTCACTCCTTGTCTGTTCCTTTCTCCAGGCCTGGGATATCTTCCCAAGAACTGGCTGTCTTCACTGAAGCCCTTTCCAGTAAGTGCATTTCTTTCCACCTGCCCGGTAGATGCCCTGTAGCTTTTCAGCCTGTGCCAGCTGGTGCCGTTCTCACTCTTTTACACTGTGGTCCTGGCCCTGGTGGCAAGGCGTGCTGCAGAGTGAGTGACCCTCTCCTGCATTTCTGGCTTTGATGAGGTGCTCTCATTCTGATCCTAAATGGTTTCCTGTTCTTTGTGTTTCCAACCCCCGCTTGGTCACTTTATTATTATTTCCCCTCCAGCCGGCACTTTTGTTAACCCCACTGCATATCTCAGCCAGAAGGACCCAAGGCCTTCACCCTGACACATGATGGAAAAAGAGCACTCAGCCAGGAGCCAGGAGCCAGGGGATCTGGCCTCTACTCCCAGCTACACCCTTGTTGGTAGAAAGTCCATGAACAAATCACTTTCCTCTCTGGCCCTTGGATTTCTCAATTGTAACATGAGGCAGTTTTGCTGTAGATGTACTCAATATCCTTTTAATCCTGCGTACGGGGCATCCCCCTCACAGTGGATAAAACATGCTTGATTTACTGGTGTGCGGCCCCCTTTTTTCCTGTTGGTCTTGGTTGGAGGAAGAAAACATTGGTCTTGATAGTAGAAAACATTCATCTCCTTATTTAGTGCCTGAGGAATCTCTCACATAATAGTATACTGTATGTACTCCAGAACTGGCCTCTCTCCTGGGTGCTGACATGGGGCCTGAGTAAAACCAGATCCACCGTCTGGGAGGGGCTGGGCCCCAGACCTTAAGATCAAGTCCTGGACATATATACACTACCAAATGTAAAATAGATAGCTAGTGGGAAGCAGCCGCATAGCACAGGGAGATCAGCTCCGTGCTTTGTGACCACCTAGAGGGGTGGGATAGGGAGGGTGGGAGGGAGGGAGACGCAAGAGGGAAGAGATATGGGAACATGTGTATGTGTATGTATAACTGATTCACTTTGTTATAAAGCAGAAACTAACACACCATTGTAAAGCAATTATACTCCAATAAAGATGTTAAAAAAAAAAAAAAAAAAGATCAAGTCCTGGGCAGGCAAGTGCTCTGGAGCAGTGGTCCCCCACCTTTTTGGTACCAGGGACCGGTTTCGTGGAAGACAATTTTTCCACGGATGGGGGTGGGTGGGGGGGGATGGTTTCGGGATGATTCAAGCGCATTACATTTATTGTGCACTTTATTTCTATTATTATTACATTGCAATATGTAATAAAATAATTATACAACTCACCATAATGCAAAATCAGTGGGAGCCCTGAGCTTGTTTTCACTTGCCACTCACTGATAGGGTTTTGATATGAGTCTGCAAGCAGTTGATTTATTATGGTCTCTGTGCAGTCAAACCTCTCTGCTAATGATAATCTGTATTTGCAGCCACTCCCCAGCGCTAGCATCACCGCCTCAGCTCCACCTCAGATCATCAGGCATTAGAGTCTCATAAGGAGCGCGCAACCTAGATCTCTCGCACCTGCAGTTCACAGTAGGGTTCGGGCTCCTATGAGAATCTAATGCCGCTGCTGATCTGACAGAGGCGGAGCTCAGGCAGTAATGTGAGCGATGGGGAGTGGATGTAAATACAGATGAAGCTTCAATCGCTCACCCACCGCTCACCTCCTGCTGTGTGGCCTGGTTCCTAACAGGCCACGGACTGGTGCTGGTCTGTGGCCTGAGGGTTGGGAACCCCTGCTCTGGAGAGCAACAGGTGGAAAGAGGTGTAATTTAATTTCATCATCACTTTACATTTCCTGCCAGGTAGTCGGCTCCTGTTCTTGAGGTCAGAGATAGGCCTCATTTCTCGTGGAGAAGGGCAAGAGCAAGGATCTCTGTTTGGATCACGGCTTAACCACTTACTGCTGTGTGACCTTGAGCCATTTACTTCACCTCTCCTAGTCTGAAAAAGAGGACAATTACAATGCCTTCTGCATAGGAATGTTAGGATTAAATGGGATAATGTATGTAAGGCTCTTAGCACAGAGCCTGGCACATATTAAGTATCCGAAAGGTGTTATATAGCTTAATCATTGTTAGCACACTTTATTTCCCAAGAGCCTCTAGGTCTATCAGGGAAAAATTGTATTCCATCTCAGGAGTATGCAAAAAAAAAAATCATTCTCAAAAATTAGCTTATGAAGAAGTCTCTCCCATTTAACTCTTGCCCTTTGCCCTACTGGTTCCCACTGACAACCTGAGTAGATACTTTTAGCCGTATTTAATCAGAGAACAATTAAAAGCCACTACCAGAGCTCCATTCAACCTAGAAAAATCAATTCCAAACTAAAAACCCACTGTTTTATTGTACCTTTGCATGTAGCTCATAATGTAAGCTACAGATATTCTTAAAGCTCTTCTTTCAATATAAGAACATTTAGTGATCATGACATTTCATTCCTTTAAAAGAATTTTTTTTCCTTGAACAATGAACAGGAATATTTTATGGAATTCAGTGAGGATTTTTCTGGATTTGTATTTATTTTCAGTTACACACGTAACACTTTAATACATTCTGGTAAAACAATTCAAACAATGCAAATGAAAAGAAAGTGTGAAAGTCCTTCTTCACACCATCCCCGTTAGAAGTGGCTTCCCTACCCCAGTGGTAGCAGTCTTTTCACCCCTATCTGAGGGGATTAACCCTGACTTGTCTGAGGAAACTGTAATGGCCTCCCCTGAGGCAATTGCTAAACAAGGCAATGCTGGTTCTCCTTATAACCCACCCCCACTACCCCTCTCTGCTTCTAGACCTATAAGTAGACTCAAGTCCCAGCAGCCCTAAAAGTGAGATACAAAGTGTAACCCATGAGGAGGTGTGCTATACTCCAAAAGAACTAAGTTAAGTTTTATAATTTGTACAGAAAGAAATCTGGAGAATATGTGTGGGAATGGATATTAAGGTGTGGGTTAGTGGTAGAAGGAACATAAAGTTGGATCGGGCCAAATGTGTTGATACGGTCTCTCTAAGCAGAAATTCTGCATTTAATATTGCAGCTTGAAGTGTTAGGAAGAGCTCTAGCAGTTTGCTTGCTTTGTTGGCTGAAACATGGATCAAAAAGTGGCCCATGATGACCAAATTAGAAATGGTAGACATGCCTTGGTTTAATGTAAAGGGAGGGATTCAAAGGCTTATGGAGTTTGGAATATTAGACTGGATTTGTCATTTAAGACCTACTTACCCACACTGGAGGGTCCAGAAGATATACCAGTCATCACTACTGCGAGAAATAAATTTGAGAGAGGAGCCCCAGCATTCTTAAAGAGTTCTGTGACTGGTCTTCTCTGTACACCAGACCTTACAGTGCGGACTGTAGTCACTGAATTGGGAAACCTAAGGGCAGTAGGATCTGTGGATGGCAAGGGCCAAATTGCTACATTCAACTCTCCCTGTGGACAGAACTTTGAGCATTGCACTAAGTTGTTCACTTTGCTTGGAAGGAGATATGGCCTGACATGTGATTATATACTGGTTCATGGCTGTGGCCAGTGGTTTTCCTGGATAGTCAGGGGCTTGGAAAGAACATGATTAGAAATTTGGTGACAAGGAAATCTAGGGAAGAGGGATATAGATAGATGTCTCTGAATAGACAAAAACATGAAGATATTTGAGTCCCGTATGAATGCTCACCAAAGGGTGACCTAAGCAGAGGAGGATATTAATGATTAAGTAGATAGGATGACCCTTTCTATGGAAACCAGTCAGCCTCTTTCCCAGCCACCCCTGTCATCTCAACGGGCTTATGAGCAAAGTGGCCGTGGTGGCAGGGATGAAAGTTATACATGGGCTCAGCAACATGAACTTCAACTCAACAAGGCTGACCTGGCTATGGCCACTGCTGAGTGCCCAATCTGCCAGCAACAGAGACCAGCAGTGAGTCCTAGATATGGCACTGTTCCCCAGGGTGCTGATCCGTTCTCTGGATACAGATTTGCTTTCTTGGCACACAATGCTTCTGTCAGAACTACCATCTTACTTACAGAATACCATATTTACCATCATGGTAGTCTACACAGCATTGTTTCTGATCAAGGAACTCACCTCACAGCAAAAGAAGTGTGGCAATGTCCCCGTGCTCATGGAATTCACTGGCCTTACCTGTTCCCCACTATCCTGAAGCAGCTGGCTTGATTGAATGGTGGGATGGCCTTTTGAAGACTTGGTTACAGCATCCACTAGATGGCAATACGTTGCAGGACTGGGCCGAGTTTCTCCAGAAGGCTGTGAATGCTCTGAATCAGTGTCCAACATATGTCGCTATGTCTCCTAAAGCTAAGATTCATGAGTCAAGGGGCTTCCCTGGTGGCGCAGTGGTTGAGAGTCCGCCTGCCAATGCAGGCAACAGGGGTTCGGGCCCTCGTCCGGGAGGTTCCCACATGCCGCGGAGCAACTGGGCCCGTGCACCACAACTACTGAGCCTGTGCTCTAGAGCCCGCGAGCCACAACTGCTGAGCCCACGTGCCACAACTACTGAAGCCTGCACACCTGGAGCCCGTGCTCTGTAACAAGAGAGGCCACCGTGGTGAGAAGCCCGCGCACCACGGCGGGGAGTGGCCCCCGCTCACCGCAACTAGAGAGGGGCCGCGTGCAGCAACAAAGACCCAATGCAGACAAATAAATAAATTAATTAAAAAAAAAAAAAAGATTCATGTGTCAAGGGGTGGAAATGGGAGCGGCTCTACTCACTATTATCCCTAGTGACCTGCTAGCAAAATTTTTGCTTCTTGTTCCCATGACCTAATGCTCTATTGGCTTAGAGAGCTTAGGCCAAAGAGAAAAATGCTTCCGCCAGGAGACACAATAATGATTCCATTGAACTGTAAGTTAAAATTGCTGTCTGGCCACTTTGGACTCCTCATGCCTCTGACTCAGCAGGCAAAGTAGTGAGTTACTGTGCTGGCTGGGACAATTGATCCTGACTACCAAGAGGAAACTGTACTTCTACTCCACGACAGAGATATGGAAGAGTATGTCTGGAATGCAGGAGATCCCTTAAGAAGGCTCTTAGTATTAACCATTCCTTGAGATTAAGGTCAGTAGAAGACAACAACAACCCAATCCAGGCAGGACTACTAATGGCCCAGATCCTTCGGGAATGAAGGTTTGTATCACTTCAGTGTGTAAAGAACCACAACCAGCTGAGGTGTTTACTGAAGGCAAAGGGAATATAGTATGGGTAGTGGAGGAAGGTAGTTATAAATACCAGCTATGACCATGTGACCAGTTACAGATATGGGGACTGTAACTGTCACGAGTATTCCTCCTTATTTTGTTATGAATATGTGTGTGTGTGTCTGTGTGTATTTTAAAACAAATATCATTGTTTTCTTCCCTCTCTTATTCCCTAATTGTGTAACATAAGATGTATTGACTTTATATCATAGTATTTAAGTTATAGGATATCAAGGAGAAGAGTAAACATCACTCAAGGACATTATATTACCTCTTCTGGGTAAGGGATTAGTACGTTTCTGGTTATACACAGAACAGTTGTATCATGTTAGGTGGAATTATGATCTTGTTAATGTGTTTTTTGGAGATTAAGTATAGTTTAAGAAGGTGCATATGAGTGCCAAGTTGACAAGGAGTGGACTTGTGATGATTAATTTTGTGTGTCAACAATACGTAAGGGGACTTCCCTAGTGGCTCAGTGGTTAAGAATCCACCTGCCAGTGCAGGGGGCACAAGTTTGAGCCCTGGTCCGGGACGATCCCACATGCTGCGGAGCAATGAAGCTCATGCACCACAACTACTGAGCCTGCGCTCTAGAGCCCGCGAGCCACAACTACTAAGCCCACGTGCCACAACTACTGAAGCCCACGCACCTAGAGCCCACGCCCCCGCAACCAGAGAAGCCACTGCAATGAGAAGCCTGTGCATTGCAATGAAGAGCAGCCCCCGCTCGCCACAACTAGAGAAAGCCTGTGCGCAGCAACGAAGACCCAACGCAGCCAAATATAAATAAATAAGTAAATTAATTAATTAAAAAACACACAAAACAATACATAGGGTGCCCAGATATTTGGTTAAACGTTATTTCTGGATGAGATTAACATCTGAAACAGTGAACTGAGTAAGGCAGATTGCTCTTCCCAATGTGAGTGAGCTTCATCCAATCCACTGAAGGCCTGTATAGAATAAAAAGCTGAGTACGAAAGAATTCTTTCTCTCTGCCTGACTATTTTCAAGCTGGAACATCAGTCTTCTTCTGCCTTTGAACTCTTGGACTTTGAACTTATGCCATCAGGTCTCTGGGGTTTTAGGCCTTTGGACTTGGACTGGAACTTACACTGTAGGCGCTCTCGAGTCTACAGCTTGCCAACTGCAGATGTTGGACTTCTCAGCCTCCATGATTGCGTGAGCCAATTCCTTAAAATAAATCTCTCTCTCGCCATGTGTAGATGATATAGATACAGATACAGATATAGATGTATAGAGGTATGTATCTATTTATGTATTTACAGAATATATATTTATTGATTGTGTTTCTCTGGAGAACCCAGCCTATATACTAGATAACCAATGCACTCCTTCTTTCATAAAATACTTGGTCAGGGAGAGCTTTCCTGTCATACATTTACAACAGCCTCATTCTTTGTAACTGCTGCATGATATCCCTAGTTCTATGGTATTTTTAACCATTTCCTTTTTAATGGGTACTTAAGTTCTTTCGGTGCTCTATTCTCAGAATAACTGCTCACAGCATCATAGCAGAGTGGGTTGCTTCCATGATAGACTGAACTTTGCTGAGTCAGCCCTGGCCACAAGGTGGAACACACATGAGAGGAAAATGGAAGTATCTTCCACAGAGAGTTTTTTTTTTTTTTTTAAAGAAATTCACGTTCTTTTATTTATTTATTTATTTATTTATTTATGACTGTGTTGAGTCTTCATTTCTGTGCGAGAGCTTTCTCTAGTTGCGGCAAGTGGGGACCACTCTTCATCGCGGTGCGCGGGCCTCTCACCATCGCGGCCTCTCTTGTTGTGGAGCACAGGCTCCAGACGCGCAGGCTCAGTAATTGTGGCTCACGGGCCCAGTTGCTCCATGGCATGTGGGATCTTCCCAGACCAGGGCTCGAACCCGTGTCCCCTGCATTGGCAGGCAGATTCTCAACCACTGCACCACCAGGGAAGCCCCACAGAGAGTTTTTGTTCATCCTGTACCTTAGGAAAATAGCTCCCATCCTTGTGGCTTTGTGACCTTGTTTTGCCAATGTCAAAGGACATTATTAAAAAAGCAAAATAAAACAAAAAAGCTTTCTACTTGTTACCATCATAATTTCTTTAAAAAAGCTATTCTAACATAAAAGCACAAAGGCAACCTTAGAATAATGGATGGTCAAATTGGATAAATTCAATCTTATTCAAAATTCACTGTACTGTCATTTTTCTCTCTTTGTGTCAGCAGGTGAAAACTCTCTCACTCGCCTGTTTCACTTTCCATCTGCATTAGAAGGAACTACCTCAATA
Source organism: Balaenoptera ricei (assembly GCF_028023285.1). Lineage (NCBI taxonomy): Eukaryota > Metazoa > Chordata > Mammalia > Artiodactyla > Balaenopteridae > Balaenoptera > Balaenoptera ricei. The sequence goes on from NC_082642.1 coordinate 57,478,022, forward strand.
TTTTTCTGACTTCTAAATTAACAAAGAATTGGGAAGAAAGCTAAAGTGAGAACTTCTTGCTCTCTTTTTTTTTTTTAACTTTTTATTTTATATTGGAGTATAGCCGATTAACAATGTTGTGATAATTTCAGGTGCACAGCAAAGGGACTCAGCCATACATATACATGTATCCATTCTCCCCCAAACTCCCCTCCCATCCAGGCTGCCACATAACATTGAGCGGAGGTTCCTGTGCTATACAGTAGTTCCTTGTTGGTTATTCATTTTAAATACAGCAGTGTGTACACGTTGATCCCAAACTCCCTAACTATCCCTTCCCCCCATCCTCCCCCACCTGCCCCCCAGTAACCATAAGTTCGGAGAACTTCTTGCTTTCTAAGAGGGAGATCACAGTCTAGTAAATGAGGGTTAAAGATGTTTCCTTGGACTCAGGCCTAGGAAGTGATTCTAGGATGAGTTGGAAAGAATTCAAACCTTGGTTCTTGAGACCTTAACCGAAAGGAGGCCTGGCATGAAAAGATGAGCATGATGTGTGTGTGGGGTTGTGTGAAGAGATTGCAAACCCATTGGAGATGAATGGTGGTGCAGTCCACAATGGAAATCAAAGAGCTGTCGTAAAACAATTAAAGGTACTAGAATGACCTATTTAGAGAATAACATCTGAATCTATTAAATCATCTCTATTCTGCTTTCTTTAACACATTTCCCTTCTCTGGCATGGAAAAACTGTGAGGAGAGACTTTCCTGGTGGTCCAGTGGTTAAGACTCCACACTCCCAATGCAGGGGGCCCAGGTTCAATCCCTGGTCAGGGAACTAGAGTCCACATGCTGCAACTAAAAGATCCTGCATGCTTCAACTAAGACTCAGCGCAGCCAAATAAATAAATAAATAAAGTGTATTTTGAAAAAAAACTGAGGAAAAAAAATTATATATTTTTTATAGCTTATGTGAAGTGAAAAAATTGGTTGTTTTTTGAAATAAAATAGCCAGTTTTATTGGTTGTAGCAACTGTTCTGTTTTAAACATAAGGAGAGGAAGGGGAAGAAATGCTAGCCCTGCAGATGGACAGGTACTTTCTGTGGTTAGAAAAGTCCCTGGAGCATTTAAAGCCTGGAGCATCAGTTCAGCCAGAGCTGTGGTTTTCCCCACTCTAATCACACCCGAGGTATCGGGATGCAGGGTGAGACCCCAGCTGAACATCTGTGATTTTCAGTCAATTCTGCCACCCTCAGAACCAGCTGTTCTGTCTCACTGATCCTTCATTCACTCCTCTAAAAAAATTGGGGTAATAAGATTGCCTTATGTGACAAGAGAACACAGTAAAATCCCTCTGAAAGTTATGAAGTGTTATACAAACAAATTATAATATTTACAAAACCCAGAAAGCAGGGGGTGGGACGAGGAGTGGGCCAAAGCTAGGTCATATGATGACTTTGTGCAAATTAGAAAAAGATGCGCCTTTGGTGGACACAGCCCAGTGCCAGGACACACAGCTGGCTTAGTGGAACTTGGGCTGGATTTCAGCCCTAACTTATACCCTCAGTGGCATGCCAATGTGCAGTGAACTGTTTGCAGAACTTCATGTGGCAGACCCAGAGGTCAGGGCCATTTGTTCTGGGCCTCAAGTTCAAGGGAGTCTCAAATTGTGACTTCCATTCAGTAGAATTATGTGCAAGGGATTAAGATAAAGCTGCACCACAAATGATGATTTGATTTGATTTTTATTTTTGGCTGTGTTGGGTCTTTGCTGCTGTGTGTGGGCTTTCTCTAGTTGTGGCGAGCGGGGGTTACTCTTCATTGTGGTGTGCGGGCTTCTCATTGCTGTGGCTTCTCTTGTTGTGGAGCACGGGCTCTAGGTGCACGGGCTTCGGTAGTTGTGGCACATGGGCTCAGTAGTTGCAGCATGCAGGCCCTAGAGCATGCAGGCTTCAGTAGTTGTGGCACGTGGGCTCAGTAGTTGCAGTGCGCGGGCTCTAGGGTGCACGGGCTTCAGTAGTTGTGGCATGTGGGCTCAGTAGTTGTGGCTTGCGGGCTCTAGAGCACAGGCTCAGTAGTTGTGGCGCCCTGGCTTAGTTGCTCCGCCCAGGGATCGAACCCATGTCCCCTGCATTGGCAGGTGGATTCTTAACCACTGCACTACCAGGGAAGTCCCCAAATGATGATTTTAAATGATATCCATCTAACTAAATCCAAGGGGTGAGTGGTCTCACATTTTAAAGCTGCTTGGGCCTCCCCGAGATTTTGTAAAGCCTAATTATTTAGTAAACTTAAAAAAATAAGGTGATATTCAGCTTCAGTAATGCTCATTGGTTAAGTAGCTGCCTCAGCAATTTTTAGACATAGGACGAATGAAATAATTGCATATAGACACACATCTAATATGTGGTGTTCACCCTTGGACATCGTCTCATTTTGCCATATTTGAAACCAGCCTCAATACTGGACTCAGCACTTTGTTTCATCTGGCCCCTACCCTCCTCACTTCTGGCTCATTTTGCCCCAGTCATGCTGCCCTTGTTTCCTTCTGTTAAACATCCTACCTCTGGACATTTCCATTTGCTGTCCCCTTTGCCTAGAATGCTTTTCTCCCAGATTTCTGCATGGCTCAGTTCTTTCTAACATTCACCTTTCTCTTGAAAGATGACGTCAGAGATACACCTGAAATAATTATGCTGCTTCTAAGCTGCACTTTTATTTTATTTTTTAAAAACATTTTTTTTAAAAACCTTTTAAAAAAACCTTTTATTTTTTAAAAACCTCTCTGAACCTGAGATGCATTTAACAACTGCTAGCATCTTATGATTGTGATTAACGAAGCAGCAGGCATGACTGCTGCAGTTGTCATTGCTTGTGTGCAAAATCAGATGTTATTCCTGGTGGACCTACTGGCCACCTGCCTCACCTTGACAATTCAGTCAACAGATCTGGGACACCAGATACTGGAACTTGCATATCCAGGAAAGAACACTCAAGTGATAGTTTAAAGATCCAGATCTACTTCAGGATGATTCTTTTCTTTTTTTTTTTTAAGACTTTATTTTTTTATTTTTTATTTTTTTAAACACTTTTATTATTTATTTATTTATTTATTTATTTATTGGCTGTGTTGGGTCTTCGTTTCTGTGCAAGGGCTTTCTCTAGTTGTGGCAAGCGGGGGCCACTCTCTTCATCGCGGTGCGCGGGTCTCTCACTATCGCGGCCTCTCTTGTTGCGGAGCACAGGCTCCAGTCGCGCAGGCTCAGTAGTTGTGGCTCACGGGCCTAGTCGCTCCGCGGCATGTGGGATCTTCCCAGACCAGGGCTCGAACCCGTGTGCCCTGCATTGGCAGGCAGACTCTCAACCACTGCACCACCAGGGAAGCCCAAATCTGTTTTTAAAAATTATGTACCATAGGGACTTCCCTGGTGGCACAGTGGTTAAGAATCCGCCTGCCAATGCAGAGGACATGGGTTCGATCCCTGGGCTGGGAAGATCCTACATGCCGCGGAGCAACTAAGCCCGTGCACCACAACTACTGAGCCTGCGCTCTAGAGCCCGCACGTCACAACTACTGAGCCCATGTGCTACAACTACTGAAGCCCGCATGCCTAGAGCCTGTGCTCCGCAACAAGAGAAGCCACCACGATGAGAAGCCCGTGCACTGCAACGAAGAGTAGCCCCTCCTGGCCACAACTAGAGAAAGCCTATGTGCAGCAATGAAGACCCAACCCAGCCAAAAACAAATAAATTTATTTTAAAAAAATTTATGTACCAGAGATATTTACACATATGAATGATATGTATCTTCCTCAAGAAGACTTTATCAAGGATATGAGAGCAGAATTGAGATTTTTATCTTCAAATCATTTGCTTTCCAAAGTCTAAGAGGATTTATTGTTCTGTTCATCTGAAACTGAAAAAAAAAAGGTAAAACAATAAATAATAAATCTAAGTGACAGCTGACAGTAAATTGATTCTAGGATCTGAAACTTGTATTCCTCTGAAAATGCATCTTTTGAGGATTCAAACTTTCTCACTGTTGCTGCCAGTTACACTGTCACTGATCACAGTTACTTCAAATAGCTAACCTTTCTCAAGTGGAGCCAGTAGCTTAGCTTGTAAAGTATATGCTTCCAAAATATGAATTTTACTCTATTTTGCTTATATTAAGCTCAGTAGCTAACCTCTCTGTGTTCATTTAAACAAAATATTTCAGAAGCTCATATGACTTTTACATCTTCATTTTACTGGAGGGTCTAAATTTGCTTCTGAAAAGTTAGCAAAATAGTGCTCAGCAAACCTATCTTCCTTAAAACTCAACATTCAGTTTGGATATTCTGTTTTATGTTTTTGTTGCTTCTAACCTCCCAGGCAGCAATTTTACATCTCACAGTCTTGATGTTGTTTAAAAAAATAATGTTGGAGATGGAGTAGAAAAGATCTCCTAGTTCTTACTCATTCTCCTAGTTTTTGAACCAGTTTTTTTTTTTAACCCCTGACTCTTTATAGGCATATATCATGTGTACAATACGCATGTCTAATATTAATGAAAATAGAAATCTGGATTTCATTCTCATTTTGTCTGTTTGGCTCCCTCTTTGCCTTCTTTCCACTTGCCCTGCCCCTCCCCCGTCACATCATTATGCTCCATCCGTGCCATCGTTTCCTCACAGTGGGAACACTCCTCTCCTAACAACTTGGCCCCACTCTCTTGGCCACAGAGATACACTCAGGACCAATCAGAATCCCTCTGCAGGCGTTTAGAACCTATCTACCTATCTATCTATTTATTTATTTGGCCATACCAAGCAGCTTGCGGGATTAGTTCCCCAACCAGGGATTGAACCCAGGCCCCCTGCAGTGGAAGCATGGAGTCCTAACCACTGGACCACCAAGGAATTCCCAGCATTTAGAATTCAGACTAAGAAATTCTAGGCTTATTCTGCTGGGTTTTGGAACAAAGGAGATGGAAACTCAGAAGATGTCAGTGGATATTTCCACCTTGTGAACCAGGATGTAGGCCAAGACAGTGTGTAGTAAGAGAGGAGGAAAAAGTAGAGGCAGAGATTAAAGCTGAATTGAAAGCTGGGGTAGGAAGACTTCTTGGCCTGGTTGCATCCTACTCTCAGGTGATCAGCTCTTCTTCCTTAGGATAAATTAAATTCCTTTGTTTCAGCTAATTTGAGGTGGTTTCTATTACTTTTAAGAAAAATGTTAAACAATATGGTGTTTTCTGCATGAAATTTTGGGGAATTCTCTTTTTAAGTTATTTATTATTTTTTAAATAAATAAATATTTATTTGTTTATTTGGTTGTGCTGGGTCTTAGTTGCGGCAGGCAGGCTGCTTAGTTGTGGCATGCAAACTCTTAGTTGCGGCATGCATCTTACTTTTTCAGTTATTTTTGTTAGTTTTGTAATAGCCAGGAAAGGACTTTCCTCAGAGAACTTTTCTTCCTGTTTTTTTCTACCTCAGACGTACATTTTTAGTATCTTAACTTCCCTTTATTTTTTTTCTTGCTAAAGTCAATATTACATGTTTATCTGTGAGGGGAGTGCAAGGGTTTGTAGCAGAATCTGAAAAGGCTGGTCAGGGCCACATACCTCTTCTAAGTTAAATTCCCTTCCAGGACAAAACTCCTCAAAGAGGAGAAACATCTGGGAATAAAATCTAAATTTAGCAGGACACAGATAGAAAAGGCCAAAGAAAAAGAACATCCAGATTAATATTGGGGTTGGGGCAGGAGAGAACTGTCAGGAGATTTCAAAATGTAACCTGACATGTTCTTGAATGCTTTGAAAAAACATCAATGCAAGAGAACTCAGAAGTATAAAAGTTAGCTATAAACTTATCAAAGTTTAGATAGAAAGTTAAGCTTAAAAAGTTATCCAAAAAAAAAAAAAAAAAAAAAGTTATCCAGAACAACATCTTCTTTCTAAAAGCTTAGGAGCTTTCTAAATTACTTTGACATAAAAATTAAGCAACAGAAAAGATGGAAATCAAATTCCATCAAAATTAAGAAAAAAGAGAATAATACTCCTACAGATGATGAAATCATGTCCAAAAGACATTCCCATAAAGCAGAGTAAAAATTATAATCTAATATTTCAAAACAAGCTAGTAGACACAAAGAAAACAACATAACAAATGAAAGAACAAATAAATCAGAATTTATCTGAGGTGACAGAACTCAGAAAATAATTAAAACAAAATTATTAAGAAATGGAAACTAAAATAAAAGCAAAACTAGAATGAATACAAGATAATGCCTCAATGGAACATAAAAAGAAGGGAAATTTTAAAAACTACAATGGAAGAACAGAGAGATGAAAAGGATTAAAGGAACAATAAGACAGGCAGAGAAGATCATATATATGTATATATCATATGTATATATGTATATATATATATGGAATATCTGCAGAAAACCCTGACAAAGAAAAAAAAAATCCCTGAAATCTGTAATATAAGAAACAAATAAAATGTGAATTGAAATGAAATATTGAGAGGGCACTTGGCTTATCTGATAATATTGACCTAGAATGACCATCACTGAGATATAGTCTAGTGAAATTACTGGACTTTAAAGGAAAGGAAATAAAAATCCTTTAGGCACTGAGAGAAAAAGCCCAAGTCACTTAGGGAAGAAAGTAATATTGTCTTTAAACTTTTGAACATCAACACTTTATGCTTGAAGAAAATTTAGTAACATATTTATAATATTCAAAGAAAGAAAATACAAGGCAAGGATTTTATATCTAAACAAGCTGTCATCAACATGTAAGAACTCAGGGAATAGTATTTGTTATGAATCTACTGGAGAAGGGGATTGAACAAGCAAAATACTTAAGAGACAGGACAAAATGACTGAAGATGAGCATATAATTTCTATGTATAACTAAGACTAAATGAGAGATATAAAGAAGAGTCTGTAGTATGTAGTAGCTGAGTGCTCTGGCAATGTAGGTACAGCACAACTGCAAAAAATTGGGGTGAGAATGGGGAGAGCATATGCAAAAGAATTTGTAACTCTTTCCAATAATCACATCGGTGGTATTGTTATTGGCTCCTACTGACTAAAGATGGAAGAATTTGAGTATGGGGACTTCCCTGGTGGCACAGTGGTTAAGAATCTGCCTGCCAATGCAGGGGACATGGGTTCGAGCCCTGGTCAGGGAAGATCCCACATGCAGTGGAGCAACTAAGCCCATGCGCTGCAACTACTGAGCCCGTGTGCTGCAACTACTGAAGCCCACATACCTAGAGCCTATGCTCCACAACAACAGCAGCCCCCGCTCGCCACAACTAGAGAAAGCCTGCGTGCAGCAATGAAGACCCAATGCAGCCAAAAATAAATAAATAAAAATTAAAGAGGAGGGGACTTCCCTGGTGGCATAGTGGTTAAGAATCCGTCTGCCAATGCAGGGAACACGGGTTCGAGCCCTGGTCCGGGAAGATCCCACATGCCGCAGAGCAAATAAGCCCGTGCGCCACAACTACTGAGCCTGTGCTCTAGAGCCCGTGAGCCACAACTACTGAGCCCATGTGCCACAACTACTGAAGCCTGTGCACCTGGAGCCCGTGCTCTGCAACAAGAGAAGCCACCGCAATGAGAAGCCTGCATGCTGCAACGAAGAGTGGCCCCCGCTCGCCACAACTACAGAAAGCCCGCGTGCAGCAACGAAGACCCAACGCAGCCAAAAATAAATTTAAAAAAAAAAAGAGGAGGAGCTTCAAGATGGTGGAGGAGTAAGACTTGGAGATCACCTTCCTCCCCACAAACACATCAGAAATACATCTACATGTGGAACAACTCCTACAGAACTCCTACTGAACACTGGCAGAAGACCTCAGACCTCCCAAAAGGCAAGAAATTCCCCACGTACTTGGGTAGGGCAAAAGAAAAAATAAATAACAGAGACAAAAGAATAGGGACAGTACCTGCACCAGTGAGAGGGAGCTGTGAAGGAGGAAAGGTTTCCACACACTAGGAAGCCCCTTTGCAGGTGGAGACTGCGGGTGGCGGAGGGGGGAAGCTTCGGAGCCATGGAGGAGAGTGCAGCAACAGGGGTGCGGGGGGCAAAGCGGAGAGATTCCCCCACAGAGGATTGATGCCAACCAGCACTCACTAGCCCTAGAGGCTTGTCTGCTTACCAGCCGGGACGGGTGGGGGCTGGGAGCTGAGGCTCGGGCTTCGGAGTTTGGATCCCAGGGAGAGGACGGGGGTTGGCTGCGTGAACACAGCCTGAAGGGGCTAGTGCACCACAGCTAGCTGGGAGGGAGTCCGGGAAAAAGCCTGGAGCTGCCGAAGAGGCAAGAGACTTTTTCTTGCCTCTTTGTTTCCTGGTGTGCGAGGAGAGGGGATTAAGAGCGCCGCTTCAAGGATCTCCAGAGATGGGCGTGAGCCGCGGCTATCAGCGCGGACTCAAGAGATGGGCATGAGATGCTAAGGCTGCTGCTGCAGCCACCAAGAAGCCTGTGTGCAAGCACAGGTCACTATCCACACTTCCCCTCCTGGGAGCCTGTGCAACCCACCACTGCCAGGGTCCCGTGATCCAGGGACAACTTCCCCAGGAGAACACAGGGCACGCCTCAGGCTGGTGCAACTTCATGCTGGGCTCTGCTGCCGCAGGCTCGCCCCCCATCCGTAGCCCTCCCTCCCCCCAGCCTGAGTGAGCCAGAGCCCCCGAATCAACTGCTACTTTAACCCCGTCCTGTCTGAGTGAAGAACAGATGCCCTCTGGAGATGTACATGCAGAGGCGGGGCCAGATCCAAAGCTGAACCCCAGGAGCTGTGTGAACAAAGAAGAGAAAGGGAAATTTTTCCCAGCAGCCTCAGGAGCAGCGGATTAAATCTCCACAGTCAACTTGATGTACCCTGCAACTGTGGAATACCTGAATAGACAACGAATCATCTCAAATTGAGGAGGTGCACTTTGGGAGCAACGATATATATATATATTTTTCCCTTTTCCTCTTTTTGTGAGTGTGTATGTGTATGCTTCTGTGTGTGATTTTGTCTGTATAGCTTTGCTTTTACCATTTGTCCTAGGGTTCTGTCTGTCCTTTTTTTTTTTTCTTTTCTTTTTCTTTTTTTAGTATAGTTTTTAGCGCTTGTTATCATTGGTGGATTTGTTTTTTGGTTTGCTTTCTCTCTTCTTTTTTTTTAATTAATAAATTTTTAAAAATAATTATTTTTTATTTCAATAACTTTTAAATTTTATTTTATTTTATCTTCTTCTTTCTTTCTTTCTCTTTTTTTTCTCCCTTTTATTCTGAGCCATGTGGATGACAGGTTCTTGGTGCTCCAGCCAGGCGTCAGGGCTGTGCCTCTGCAGTGGGAGAGCCAAGCTCAGGACATTGGTCCACAAGAGACCTCCCAGCTGCATGTGATATCAAATGGCAAAAATCTCCCAGAGGGGGCTTCCCTGGTGGCGCAGTGGTTGAGAGTCTGCCTGCCAATGCAGGGGACACGGGTTCGTGCCCCGGTCTGGGAAGATCCCACATGCCGCGGAGCAACTAAGCCCGTGAGCCACAGTTACTGAGCCTGTGCGTCTGGAGCCTGTGCTCCGCAACAAGAGAGGCCGCGATAGTGAGGGGGCCCGCGCATCGCGATGAAGAGTGGCCCCCGCTTGCCACAACTAGAGAAAGCCCTCGCACAGAAACGAAGACCCAACAGAGCCATAAAAAAAAAAAAAAAAAAAAAAAATCTCCCAGAGGTCTCCATCTCAAGGCCAAGACCCAGCTCCACTCAACGACGAGCAAGCTACAGTGCTGGACACCCTATGCCAAACAACTAGCAAGACAGGAACACAACCCCACCCATTAGCAGGGAGGCTGCCTAAAATCATAATAAGGCCACAGACACCGCAAAACACACCACCAGACGTGGACCTGCCCACCAGAAAGACAAGATCCAGCCTTATCCACCAGAACACAGGCACTAGTCCCCTCCACCACGAAGCCTACACAACCCACTGAACCAAGCTTAGCCACTGGGGGCAGACACCAAAAAAAAGGGAACTATTAACCTGCAGCCTGCGAAAAGGAGACCCCAAACACAGTAAGCTAAGCAAAATGAGAAGACAGAGAAACACACAGCAGATGAAGCAGCAAGGTAAAAACCCACCAGACCTAACAAATAAAGAGGAAATAGGCAGTCTACCTGAAAAAGAATTCAGAATAATGATAGTAAAGATGATCCAAAATCTTGGAAATAGAATGGAGAAAATACAAGAAACGTTTAACAAGGACCTAGAAGAACTAAAGAGCAAACAAACAATGATGAACAACACAATAAATGAAATTAAAAATTCTCTAGAAAGGATCAATAGCAGAATAACTGAGGCAGAAGGACGGATAAGTGACCTGGAAGATAAAATAGTGGAAATAACTACTGCAGAGCAGAATAAAGAAAAAAGAATGAAAAGAATTTAGGACAGTATAAGATACCTCTGGGACAACATTAAATGCAACAACATTCGAATTATAGGGGTCCCAGAAGAAGAAGAGAAAAAGAAAGGGACTGAGAAAATACTTGAAGAGATTATAGTTGAAAACTTCCCTAATATGGGAAAGGAAATAGTTAATCAAGTCCAGGAAGCACAGAAAGTCCCATACAGGATAAATCCAGGGAGAAACACGCCAAGACACATATTAAACAAACTATCAAAAAGTAAATACAAAGAAAAAATATTAAAAGCACCAAGGGAAAAACAACAAATAGCACACAAGGGAATCCCCATAAGGTTAACAGCTGATCTTTCAGCAGAAACTCTGCAAGCCAGAAGGGAGTGACAGGACATGTTTAAAGTGATGAAACGGAAAAACCTACAACCAAGATTACTGTACCCAGCAAGGATCTCATTCAGATTTGATGGAGAAATTAAAACCTTTACAGACAAGCAAAAGCTAAGAGAATTCAGCACCGCCAAACCAGCTTTACAACAAATGCTAAAGGAACTTCTCTAGGCAGGAAACACAAGAGAAGGAAAAGACCTACAATAACAAACTCAAAACAATTAAGAAAATGGTAATAGGACATACATATCAATAATTACCTTAAATGTAAACGGATTAAATGCTGCAACCAAAAGACATAGACTGGCTGAATGGATACAAAAACAAGACCTGTATATATGCTGTCTACAAGAGATCCACTTCAGACCTAGGGACACATACAGACTGAAAGTGAGGGGATGGAAAAAGATATTCCATGCAAATGGAAATCAAAAGAAAGCTGGAGTAGCAATTCTCATATCGGACAAAATGGACTTTAAAATAAAGACTATTATAAGAGACAAAGAAGGACACTACATAATGATGAAGGGATCAATCCAAGAAGAAGATATAACAATTGTAAATATTTATGCACCCAACATAGGAGCACCTCAATACATAAGGCAAATGCTAACAGCCATAAAAGGGGAAATCGACAGTAACACAATCATGGTAGGGGACTTTAACACCCCACTTTCCCCAATGGACAGATCATCAAAAATGAAAATAAATAAGGAAATACAAGCTTTAAATGATACATTAAACAAAATGGACTTAATTGATATTTATAGGACAGTCCATCCAAAAACAACACAATACACTTTCTTCTCAAGTGCTCATAGAACATTCTCCCGGATAGATCATATCGTGGGTCACAAATCAAGCCTTGGTAAATTTAAGAAAATTGAAATCGTATCAAGTATATTTTCCGACCACAGCACTATGAGAGTAGATATCAATTACAGGAAAAAAATCTGTAAAAAATGCAAACACATGGAGGCTAAACAATACACTACTTAATAACCAAGAGATCACTGAAGAAATCAAAGAGGAAATTAAAAAATACCTAGAAACAAATGACAATGAAAACACGACCACCCAAAACCTATGGAATGCAGCAAAAGCAGTTCTAAGAGGGACGTTTATAGCAATACAATCCTACCTTAAGAAACAAGAAACATCACAAATAAATAACCTAACCGGGCTTCCCTGGTGGCGCAGTGGTTGAGAATCTGCCTGCCAATGCAGGGGACACGGGTTCGAGCCCTGGTCTGGGAAGATCCCACATGCCGCGGAGCGACTGGGCCTGTGAGCCACAATTGCTGAGCCTGCGCGTCTGGAGCCTGTGCTCCGCAACAAGACAGGCCGCGATAGTGGGAGGCCCACACACCGTGATGAAGAGTGGCCCCCACTTGCCGCAACTAGAGAAAGCCCTCGCACAGAAAACGAAGACCCAACACAGCCATAAATAAATAAATAAAATGAACAACCTAACCATACACCTAAAGCAATTAGAGAAAGAAGAACAAAAAAACCCCAAAATTAGCAGAAGGAAAGAAATCATAAAAATCAGATCAGAAATAAATGAAAAAGAAATGAAGGAAACGATTAAAAAGATCAATAAAACTAAAGGCTGGTTCTTTGCGAAGATAAACAAAATTGATAAACCATTAGCCAGACTCATCAAGAAAAAAAGGGAGAAGACTCAGATCAGTAGAATTAGAAATGAAAAAGGAGAAGTAACAGCTGACACTGCAGAAATACAATGGATCATGAGAGATTACTACAGGCAACTATATGCCAATATAATGGACAACCTGAAAGAAGTGGACAAATTCTTAGAAATGCACAACCTGCCGAGACTGAACCAGGAAGAAATAGAAAATATGAACAGACCAATCACAGGCACTGAAATTGAAACTGTGATTAAAAATCTTCCAACAAACAAAAGCCCAGGACCAGATGGCTTCACAGGCGAATTCTATCAAACATTTAGAGAAGAGCTAAAACCTATCTTTCTCAAACTCTTCCAAAATATACCAGAGGGAGGAACAGTCCCAAACTCATTCTACGAGGCCACCATCACCCTGATACTAAAACCAGACAAAGATGTCACAAAGAAAGAAAACTACAGGCCAATATCACTGATGAACATAGATGCAAAAATCCTCAACAAAATACTAACAAACAGAATCCAACAGCACATTAAAAGGATCATACACCATGAACCAAGTGGTGCTTATCCCAGGAATGCAAGGATTCTTCAATATACGCAAATCAATGTGATACACCATATTAACAAATTGAGGAGAAAAACCGTATAATCATCTCAATACATGCAGAGAAAGCTTTTGACAAAATTCAACACCCATTTATGATAAAAGCCCTGCAGAAAGTAGGCATAGAGGGAACTTACCTCAACATAATAAAGGCCATATATGACAAACCCACAGCCAACATCGTCCTCAATGGTGAAGAACCGAAAGCATTTCCACTAAGATAAGGAAGAAGACAAGGTTGCCACTCTCACCACTATTATTCATTTAGCCACAGCAATCAGAGAAGAAAAAGAAATAAAAGGAATCCAAATCAGAAAAGAAGAAGTAAAGCTGTCACTGTTTGCAGATAACATGGTACTATATGTAAAGAATCCTAAAGATGCTACCAGAAAACTACTAGAGCTAATCAATGAATTTGGTAAAGTAGCAGGATACAAAATTAATGCACAGAAATCTCTTGCATTCCTATACACTAATGATGAAAAACCTGAAAGTGAATTTAAGAAAACACTCCCATTTACCCTTGCAACAAAAAGAATAAAATATCTAGGAATAAACCTACCTAAGGAGACAAAAGACCTGTATGCAGAAAATTATAAGACACTGATGAAAGAAATTAAAGATGATACAAACAGATGGAGAGATATACCATGTTGTAGGATTGGAAGAATCAACATTGTGAAAATGACTCTACTACCCAAAGCAATCTACAGATTCAATGTAATCCCTATCAAACTACCACTGGCATTTTTCACAGAACTAGAACAAAAAATTTCACAATTTGTATGGAAACACAAAAGTCCCCCGAATAGCCAAAGCAATCTTGAGAAAGAAAAACGGAGCTGGAGTAATCAGGCTCCCTGACTTAAGACTATACTACAAAGCTATACTACTCCCTGACTTAAGACTATACTACAAATCAAGACAGTATGGTACTGGCACAAAAACAGAAATATAGATCAATGGAACAGGATAGAAAGCCCAGAGATAAACCCACGCACATATGGTCAGCTTATTTTTGATAAAGGAGGCAAGAATATACAGTGGAGAAAAGACAGCCTCTTCAATAAGTGGTGCTGGGAAAATTGGACAGGTACATGTAAAAGTATGAAATTAGAAAACTCCCTGACACCATACACAAAAATAAACTCAAAATGGATTAAAGACCTAAGTGTAAGGCCAGACATTATCAAACTCTTAGAGGAAAACATAGGCAGAACACTCTATGACATAAATCACAGCAAGATCCTTTTTGACCCAGCTCCTAGAGAAATGGAAATAAAAACACAAATAAACAAATGGGACCTAATGAAACTTAAAAGCTTTTGTATAGCAAAGGAAACCATAAACAAGACGAAAAGACAACCCTCAGAATGGGAGAAAATATTTGCAAACGAAGCAACTGACAAAGGATTAATCTCCAAAATATACAAGCAGCTCGTGTAGCTCAATATCAAGAAAACAAACAACCCAATCCAAAAATGGGCAGAAGACCTAAATAGACATTTCTCCAAAGAAGATATACAAATTGCCAACAAACACATGAAAGAATGCTCAACATTATTAATCATTAGAGAAATGCAAATCAAAACTACAATGAGATGTCATCTCACACCCGTCAGAATGGCCATCGTCAAAAAATCTACAAACAATAAATGCTGGAGAGGGTGTGGAGAAAAGGGAACCCTCTCGCACTGTTGGTGGGCATGTAAATTGATACCGCCACTATGGAGAACAGTATGGAGGTTCCTTAAAAAACTACAAATAGAACTACCATACGACCCAGCAATCCCACTACTGGGCAGATACCCTGAGAAAACCATAATTCAAAAGAGTCCTGTACCACAATGTTCATTGCAGCACTATTTACAATAGCCAGGACGTAGAAGCAACGTAAGTGTCCATCAGCAGAGGAATGGGGCTTCCCTGGTGGCGCAGTGGTTGAGAGTCTGCCTGCCAGTGCAGGGGACACAGGTTCGAGCCCTGGTCTGGGAAGATCCCACATGCCGCGGAGCAACTGGACCTGTGAGCCACAACTACTGAGTCTGCACGTCTGGAGCCTGTGCTGCGCAACAAGAGAGGCCGCGACAGTGAGAGGCCCGGGCACCATGATGAAGAGTGGCCCCCACTTGCCGCAAGTAGAGAAAGCCCTCGCACAGAAACGAAGACCCAACACAGCCAAAAATAATAAATAAATAAATAAATAAACAAACAAATAAATAAATAAATAAGTAAAAATTAAAAAAAAACAAAGAACAAAACCCAGATGAATGGATAAAGAAGATGTGGCACATATATACAATGGAATATTACTCAGCTAAAAAAATAAACGAAATTGAGTTATTTGTAGTGAGGTGGATGTACCTAGCGTCTGTCATACAGAGTGAAGTAAGTCAGAAAGAGAAACACAAATACCATATGCTAACACATATATATGGAATCTAAAACAAATAAAAAATGTTCATGAAGAACGTGGGGGCAAAATGGGAATAAAGATGCAGACCTACTAGAGAATGGACTTGAGGATATGGGGAGGGGGAAGGGTAAGCTGGCACAAAGTGAGAGAGTGGCATGGACATATATACACTACCAAATGTAAAATAGATAGCTAGTGGGAAGCAGCCGCGTAGTACAGGGAGATCAGCTCGGTGCTTTGTGACCACCTAGAGGAGTGGGATAGGGAAGGTGGGAGGGAGGGAGACGCAAGAGGGAAGAGATATGGGGATATATGTATATGTATAACTGATTCACTTTGTTATAAAGCAGAAACTAACACACCATTGTAAGGCAATTATACTCCAATAAAGATGTTAAAAAAATTTTTTAAAAACATTTTGAGTTTCAGTGAAAATAATAGCTTCAGTGGATCGAAACACATCAAATATATTTAAAACCATGATTTCATCCTATTGCAAAAAACTGGTCATCACTGGAGGATGCTAAGGAAATAACTTTTTAATTTTTTTTTTGCCATACTTCTCAGCTTGCAGGATCTTAGTTCCCCAACAAGGGATTGAACCCGAGCCCTAGCAGTGAAAGCGCCAAGTCCTAGCTACTTGACTGCCAGGGAATTCCCTCTCTTTATTTTGAAAACTGGTAAATAAAAGAAAACAATCAAGCATTTATCCTGCCTTTCCTGTATAAACTCTAACACTAGGTAACCAAATAGTAGATGATGTGAGGTTGGTCTTTATGGAAGTGGTCAATCAAATAAACTAAAGAAGAAAGAATTGAATTTGAATATCAGCATTTTTTGACAGTCTCTAATGAATTATTGACTCTAAGCATTGAACCCCAATGGCTGTTATTTTCAGAAAAAGACAGGTAAACAGATATTTTGTGCCTGGAAGAACACACCACTACCTATAAAATAATATTCCTCCCCCCCTTAATAGTAATAATCAAACGTGAATGTAACTCAGCCTGGACATACAGGAAGTGCTTTTTGTTGCAGCCTGCAATCCAAGTCCTGACCACTCTGTTTTGGAGCTTGAAAAAGCCAACTGCTTCTATGTCCCACACTAGAGCTGTTTTAAATATTTGGTGACTGTAAAGCAGTAGCCTTACTGAAGTCTGTGCCTCAACCCTTTTCCAGTATCATCTCCCCAGAATCTTCATCTAGAAAATAGAAACAAACTTATTAGCAAAGCTCAAAGTAAGAGTGCTATCTTCCAAATGGTCTGAAGCTACCTATGGATGAGAGGGATGCAGAATGGAGAGGCCAGTAAGTAACTGATAAGCATGTACATTAAAATTATGCCTGGATAAATTTTTGGCTGTGGTTTTCACAGTATACCAGAAGTCTACTAAGTTTTGGAGTAATCACAAGCCAAAAAATTTTAAAGCAACAGCTTATGAACTTCAATCCTTAAAATAATCACAGCCCCAAATCTGCACTCAGCATTGTCAGCTCCAAAAGTTGTACATTCCCAGGAAAGGCTTCCTCCCAAATCATACCTTGAATGAAATCTTGGAAGAAAACATGCCAGGAAAATCCTCTTGGTATAACTTACGGAATTTTTTTCATTGAGATAGTTGATCTATCTTAAGTTTGTTTTGGGAAAAGGAATGAGATTGTCTCAACTCCATCTATTGAACAATTCTTTCCTCCACTAATTTTTGAAATACAACTTTTATAATATTTTCATATTAATATTGTCATATGATATTCTCATATCAAATTCAATATATGTGGGTCTATTTCTGGATTCCATTCTGTTTCATTGATCTACTTATTTATGTAGCACTACCAAATTTTAAAAATGGTACTATGATGATGCTATAATATAGCATGAAATATAAGGAACTACTAAAAACCTAAGCCTCTGGAATGTCAGAAATCAGGAAGCTTCAAGGAATAGTTCTTCTTTCTAGAATTCTGCCATTAAAGTAACTCAGCTCTAAAATTCAGATTCTGGGTGACTTGTAGTCCAAAATTTCAAATTCCTTGGAAAATCTGATTGGCTTAGCTTAGGTTGAGTATTAGTCCCCAAATCGATTATCTATTCTTGGGGGGGGGGGAGAAATCCATGTATTACAGACATGACTGCTGGGTGTTCAACCCTGTATATCAGTGGAAGTTTGCAAAGAAACAAAGTGTTGTGAGCTGAACACTACTCTAGAAACTGTCTACTCCATTATGCCCACCTGCCCATCTCATACATCTGAAGCTTTCCTATCTCTGCATGATACATCTCTCCCACACACAATTGCAGCCACCACTTTCCAATAAGAGATGATGCAAACTCCTGTCCCTGTATTGATCTAGAGGCAATGTCATAGGGTCATACAGCTGCAAGTCAAGGATTTCCTAGAGCATGCTCAATCCTCCAGTTCTGTCAAAATACCCTTACATATTCTATTGGGTTGGCCAAAAAGTTCGTTCAGTTTTTTCCGTTAAGATGACTCTAGTAGCGCTTAGTTGTCTTTAACTTCATTTGAAACAATTTTGTTAGGTTGTATTGTGACAGCTGTCATATTAGCATGCATTTAAAAAAAAAGTTATCAAAACTGGTGAATATTGAATATGGAATAAAAAAAAGCAACATTTTTGGCATGTTACGCTTTATTATTTCAAGAAAGGTAAAATGCAACTGAAACGCAAAAAAAGATTTGTGCAGTGCACGGAGAAAGTGCTGTGACTGATCAAAGGTGTCAGAAGTGGTTTGTGAAATTTCGTGCTGGAGATTTCTTGCTGGACAATGCTCCACGGTCAGGTAGACCAGTTGAAGTAGATAGTAATCAAATCAAGACATTAATTGAGAACAATCAATGTTATACCACATGGGAGATAACCAGCATACTCAAAATACCCAAAGCAAGCGTTGAAAATCATTTGCACCAGCTTGGTTATGTTCATTGCTTTGATGTTTGGGTTCCACATAAGTTCAGTGAAAAAAACCTTCTTGACAGTATCTCCTCATGCGATTCTCTACTTAAACCTCACGAGAATGTTCCATTTTAAAACAAATTGTGACGGGCAATGAAAAGTGGATACTGTACAATAATGTGAAATGGAAGAGATCATGGGGCAAGCGAAATGAACCACCACCAACCACACTAAAGGCTGGTCTTCATCCAAAGAAGGTGATGTTGTGTATATGGTGGGATTGGAAGGGAGTCCTCTATTATGAGCTCCTTCCGGAAAACCAAACAATTAAGTCCAACAAATACTGCTCCCAATTAGACCAACTGAAAGCAGCACTCAATGAAAAGTGTCCAGAATTAATCAACAGAAAACGCATAGTCTTCTATCGGGCTAACGCAAGACTGCATGTTTCTTTGATGACCAGGCAAAAACTGTTACAGCTTGGCTGGGAAGTTCTGATTCATCCACCATATTCACCAGACATTGCAGCTTCGGATTTCCATTTATTTTGGTCTTTACAAAATTCTCTTAATGGAAAAAATGTCAATTCCCTGGAAGACAATAAAAGGCACCTGGACCACTTCTTTGCTCAAAAAGATAAAAAGTTTTGGGAAGATGGAATTATGAAGCTGCCTGAAAAATGGCAGAAGATAGTGGAACAAAACAGTGAATACGTTGTTCAATAAAGTTCTTGGTGAAAATGAAAGATGTGTCTTTTATTTTTACTTATAAACTGAAGAAACTTTTTGGCTAACCCAATGCAACACATCAATTAGCTGGAAAATTTAATCATCACTAACACATCCTAAATTACAGTGGTTTTTCAAACTGGGGTACAAGTAAATTTAGAGGTACATAAAAACGTTCCAAGAGGTACTCCGGCATTGAAAGTTTTGAGGGAATCAATGTTCAGACTCTCAGCTTCTTTCCTACAACTGATCTGTCTGAAATGTGTTTTTTTTTTTTTTTTTTAACTTTGGGTTTATTTATTTATTTATTTATTTATTTATTTGTTTATGGCTGTGTTGGGTCTTTGTTTCTGTGCGAGGGCTTTCTCTAGTTGCAGCAAGTGGGGGCCACTCTTCATCGTGGTGCGCGGGCCTCTCATTATCGCGGCCTCTCTTGTTGCGGAGCACAGGCTCCAGACCGCAGGCTCAGTAATTGTGGCTCATGGACCTAGTCGCTCCGTGGCATGTGGGATCCTCCCAGACCAGGGCTCAAACCCGTGTCCCCTGCATTGGCAGGCAGATTCTCAACCACTGCGCTACCAGGGAAGCCCTGAAATGTGTTTGAGTTAGAGGACTCTTGAGTCTCTCTGCTTCCGCATCTCCTCTTTTACAGTAGGCTCTGACTTACTTTATAAGTATACCTTTCCCCCATCATGGATCTTACTATGGTTCATTTATCAGGGTGTAAAACTCCAGAGGAACAAACGACAAGCTATCTTAGGCCATTCATATTGGAGAAGCTTTCTTTAATCAAGGCACCATAAATCCACAGGAAAGCTATTTGTCTTTTGCTATCTAACATGTTTTTTGGTTGAGAGAAAAACATTAGAAATAGGATATTCTGAATTCAGATATATTAGGAAGTGGCACAGCAGGAGAAATGACAATTTTCCTTCAATGACTTAGTCTTCTTAACCCCCGAGGCTTGTAAAAGAAGTATGCCTCTGTGGGAGGGTCCCTTAAAATCATAGCAAAGACCATTGGCAGGAAATGTGAGCTCTGGCCCCTTATCTCACCTAGGTGATAAACCCATGACAAGGATCTGTGTCCTGTCTAACTTGGATACTAAAGATTTGACAAGACTAGAGGTGAGGCCAAGATGGCAGAGTAAGAAGGCCCTGAGGTCACCTTCTCCCACGGTCACACCAAATAGTTGTACAAAGCAACTATTGATGAGAAAAACTGGAAGGCTAGCAGGAAAAATGGTCTACAATTAAAGATATAAAGAAGGAACCACAATGAGATGGGAAGGAGGGGCAGAGATGCAGTATAGTCAAGACCCATATCCCTGGGCAGGTGACTCACAAACAAAATAATTACAATCACAGAGGTCCTCCCCAAAGAACAAGTGATCCAAGCCCCACATCCAGCTCCCCAGTCCCAGGCTCCTGCACCTGGAAGACAAGCCCCCAGAACATTTGGCTTTGAAGGCCAGTGGAGTTTACTTTCAGGAGGCCCAAAGGGCTGTGGGAAATAGAGACTCCACTCTTAAAGAGCGCACACAAGGGACTTCCCTAGTGGTGCAGTGGTTACGAATCTGCCTGCCAATGCAGGGGACACGGGTTCGAGCCCTGGTCCGGCAAGATCCCACATGCCGCAGAGCAACTAAGCCCATGTGCCACAACTACTGATCCTGAGCTCTAGAGCCCGTGAGCCACAACTGTTGAAGCCCGTGTGCCACAACTACTGAAGCCCATGTGCCTAGAGCCCGTGCTCTGCAACAAGAGAAGCCACCACAGTGAGAAGCCACTGCAACGAACAGTAGCTCACCGCAACTAGAGGAAGCCTGCGCGTAGCAACAAAGACCCAATGCAGCCAAAAAAAGCACGCACACACAAAATCTCACGGGGACCCAGGACAGAAGTAGTAATTTGAAACGACCCTGGGTTAGACCTACCTGCTGATCCTGGAGAGTCTCCTGGAGAGGCAGGAGGCAACTGGAGCTCACCCTGGGTCCATAGACACTGGAGGCTTTAGGAGTCCATTCTACCACATGGACAGTGGTGTTGGCAAGCACTGTTTTGGAATCCACCCTCTAGCTTATTAGCGATGGGACCTGGTCCTACCCACCAGCCTTTTGGCACCAGCACTAGGATGCCTCAGGCTAAGCAGCTGGCCAGGCAGGGACATAGTCCTACACACCAGCAGGCCTGCTGCCTTAAGACCCCATGAACCCACAGCCACCCCAGGACCCAGGCTTGTCCACCAGAGAGCCCAGGACCTGGCCCTACGTATCAGTGCACTGATAGCACACTAGCACTCAGACCCCCAGGGTCCTGCAACCAGAGACCTGGGAACCTGGCTTTGCCCACCAGTAAGCTGGCACTAAACCCAAGACCTCCTGTACCCTAGCCCCATCCACTAGCAGGCCAAGACCAGATCCAAGACACCTTGGACCCCTCAGCCAGCTGCCCCAGGATCCAGCCCTGCTCACCACCAGGCCAACACTGGCTTTGGGATACCCCCAACCCTGTAGCCAGCTGTGTCAGGAACTGGCCTTACCCACCAGCAGACCAACACTAGATCTGGGACCCCCAGCTCCACAGCCACCTGCTCCAGAATCCAGCTCCACCCACCAGTGGGCCAGTACTATCCCCTGGATTTCCTGGGGCCTGCAGCCAGCAGCTTTGTTTTTGTTTTTGTTTTGTTTTGTTTGTTTGTTTTGGGCCACACCATGCAGCTTGTGGGATCTTAGTTCCCTGATCAGGGATTGAGCCTGGGCCCTGGCAGTGAAAGCACTGAGTCCTAATCAGTCCTAACCTGGACCGCCAGGGAGTTCCCAGCTAGCAGCTTTGTGACCCAGCCCTGCCAACCAGTGGCTGTGGCAGCCTCCACACAAGGCAGGGCCTGGCAACAAACCAGACTGAGGGCCAGCCACGCTGACCAGACCACCCAACAGTAGTCAGCCCACCACAACAGAAGGACCCATGCAACCCAATAGGGGGCACCCCTAGAGCATGTAGTTCTGGTGACCAGAGTGGGGTGTACTGCTGTGATGCATACATCTCCTACAAAAGGCTGCTTCTCCAAGGTCAGGACGTGTAACCAACCTACCAGATACCTAGAAATAAAAACAGCAAATTAGACCAAATGTGGCTACAGAGGAATAGCTTCCAGATAAAGGAACAAGATAAAACCCCAGAAGAAGAATGATCGTAAAGATGTTCAAAGAACTTGAGAGAAAAGATTAGGTGAACAGAGTGAGAAGTTAGAAGTTTTAAACAAAGAATTAGAAAATATAAAGGAGAACCAAACAAAGATGAAGAATACAATAATTGAAATGAAAAATACATTCGAAGAAATCAATAATAGATTAAATGATACAGAGGAATGGATCAGCAAGCTGGAACTCTCTGTCCAGGAAGCAGAAGAGTCCCAAACAGGATCAACTCAAAGAGGACCACACCAGTAACATTGCAATTAAGATAGAAAAAGTTACAGATAAAGAGAGAGAGTTAAAAGCTTCGAGGAAAAAGCAACAAGTTACCTACAAGGGAACTCCCATAACGTAATTAGTTGACTAGTCAGCAGAAACTCTACAAGCCAGAACGATATATTTAAAAGTGACACGATATATATAAAGTGATGAAAGGGAAAAACCTACAACCAAGAATACTCTACCCAGCAAAACTTTCATTCAGCTTTGATGGAGAGGTCAAAAGTTTTACAGACAAGCAAAGGCTAAAAGAGTTTAGCACCACCAAACCAGCTTTACAAGAAATGTTAAAGGGACTTCTCTAAGTGAAAAAGAAAGACCACATCTAGAAACACACAATGAAGAAAGGAAAAATCTCATTGGTAAAGGCAATTATATACAGTAAAGGTAAAAAGTCAGCCATGTATAAAGCTAGTAGGAAGATTAAAAGATAAAAGTAGTAAAATAATCTATATCAGCAATAAGAATACCCAAACAAAAGATATAAAATAGGATGTCAAAATCCACAGAGTTGTTAAAATATGTTTGAACTTAAGGGATCAGCAACTTAAAAACTGGCTATCTACAGTGCAGGGAATATAGTAAATAACTATGTAATATCTTTGCATGGTGACATATCCTAACTAGACTTATCACGGTGATCACTTTGAAGTGAATAGAAATACCAAATCACTGTGTTGTGTAACAGGAACTAACATAGCATTGTAGGTCAGTTGTACTTCGAAAACAAACCCATAGGAAAACAGATCAGATTTGTGGTTACCAGAGGCAGGAGGTGGGGAATTGGACGAAGGTGGTCAAAAGGTACAAAGTTCCAGTTACAAGATAATTAAGTACTACTAGGGATTTAACATACAACATGAGAAATATAAGTAACGCTGCTGGGGGAGGGCTAAATTAGGAGTGTGGGATTAGCAGATACAAAGTACTATATATAAAGTAGATCAACAACAAGGGCCTACTGTATAGCACAGGGAACCATATTCAATTAAGAAAAAACCCCGCTGCTGTACATTATATATGCAAGTTGTTAAGAGAGTAAATCCTAAGAGTTCTATCACAAGGAAAATTCTTTTTTTCTATTTCTTAAGTTTTATATCTATAGGAGAGGATGGATGTTCACTAAACTTACTGTGATAATGATTTCACGGTGTATGTTAGTCAAATCATTATGCTGTACACCTTAGATTTATACAGTGCTGTATGTCAATTATACCTCAATAAAACTGGAAAGAAACAAAAAAGCTTTTATGAGACCAGTTTGAGAAATACCCATTTGCTTAGAAGCAACCTCTCTCTGCATTTACACCACTCTCCGTTTGCTTGGTGGTTACTTCCATGCCCTTGTGCCTTGGTATATGTCTCAGTTGTACATTTTTTGTTTTTGTTGTTTGTTTGTTTTGTTTTTATTTCAAGAAAGAGGAAGCTAAAAATTCTATTTTTACTCCTGAGAAATAGATTAATATTATATCTTCAAAGAAAAAGAACTTACATTGAGAGTGTTAGTGTTTTGCCCTTTGTTGATCTCTTACTCAGACTGGTAGAAGAATCATTTTCATTGATGTTTAACAAGAGTGTTACTTACTCCAAATCCATATTTATTTTTACTTGGAGTGAAGTCTACAGCTAGCTGTCACTCATTAACCAATTCTCTGCTCATTTATTTAGTCCTAAAATGTACTAATTAGATATATATTAACAAACAGGACTATGTTTTGAATTTTATTTTATTCTTTTTTTCTTCTTATTAAACTATAGTTGATTTATAATATTGTGTTAGTTTCAGGTGTACAGTATAGAGATTCAGTTATTTTTTTCTGATTATATTTCATTATAGGTTATTATGAGATATTGAATATAATTCCCTGTGCTATACAGTAAATCCTTATTGCTTATCTATTTCATGTAAAGGAGTTTGTATCTGTTAATCCAGTACTCCCAATTTGTCCCTCCCAGCCTCCCTCTCCCTTTTGGTAACCATAAGTTTGTTTTCTATGTGAGTTTGTTTCTGTTTTGTATATAGATTCATTTGTATTATATTTTAGATTTCACACATAGGTGATATCGTATAGTATTTACCTTTCTCTATCTGACTTACTTCACTAAGTATAATATCCTCTAGGTCCATCCATGTTGCTGCAAATGGCAATATTTCATTCTTTTTTATGGCCAGGTATTATTCCATTGTATATGTATACATCACATCTTCTTAAGCCAGTTTTCTGTTGATGGGCACTTGGGTTATTTCTATGTCTTGGCTATTGTAAATAGTGCTGCTTATGAACATTGGAGTGCATGTATCTTTTCAAGTTAGAGTTTTCAGTTTTTATGGTTATATATTCAGGAGTGGGGTTACTGGATCATATGGTCTCTATTTTTAGTTTTTAAGGAACCTCCATACTGTTTTCCATAATGGCTGCACCAATTTACATTCCCACCAACAGTGTAGGAGGGTTCCCTTTTCTCCACACCCTCTCTCCAGCATTTATTATTTGTAGACTTTTTGATGCTAGCCATTCTGACTGTTGTGAAGTGATTCCTTATTGTGGTTTTGACATGCATTTCTCTAATAATTAGCAATGTTGGGCATCTTTTCATGTGCCTGTTGGCCATCTGTATGCCTTCTTTGGAAAAATGTCTATTTAGGTTTTCTGCTGGTTTTTTTGGTTTGTTTGTATGTTTTGGTTTGTTGGGGTTTTTTTTGATATTGAATTGTATGAGCTGTTTATATATTTTGGATATTAAACCCTTGTCAGGTACATCATTTGCAAATATTTTCTCCCATTCAGTAGGTTGTCTTTTCATTTTGTTGATGGTTTCCTTTGCTGTGCAAAAGCTTCTTAGTTTGAGTTTATTTTCGTATATGGTGTGAGGGAGTATTCTAATTGCATTAATATACATGTAGCTGTCCAGCTTTCCCAGTACCACTTGTTGAAGAGACTGTCTTTTCTCTGTTCTATATTCTTACCTCCTTTTTCATAGATTAATTAACCATAGGTGTGTGGATTTATTTCTGGGCTCTCTATTCTGTTCCATTGATCTGTATGTCAATTTTTGTGCCAATACCATGCTGTTTTGATTCCTGTAGTTTTGAGTATTGTCTGAAGTCTCAGAGGGTGATACCTCCAGCTTTTTTTTTTCCCTTGGGATTGCTTTGGCAATTCTGGGCCTTTTGTGGTTATATATAAGTTTTAGGATTATTTGTTCTAGTTCTGTGAAAAATGTCATGGGTATTTTTGCTAGGGATTGCATTAAATCTAGTTTGCCTTGGGTAGTATGGCCATCTTAACAATATTAATTCTTCCAATCCAACAGCATGGGATATCTTTTAATTACTTTGAACTATCTTCTGTTTCCTTTATCAGTGTCTTATATTTATCAGCATATAGGTCTTTCACCTCCTTGGTTAAGTTTACTCCAAAGTATTTAATTTTTTTGATGTGATTTTTAAATAGGATTTTTTTTTTTACCTTCTCTTTCTGATATTTCATTGTTAGTGCAAGAAATGCAACAGATTTCTGTATATTAATCTTGCATCCTGCTACCTTACTGAATTCATCTATTAATAATAATAGTTTTGTGTGGAGTCTTTAGAGTGGTTGTCTATTTAGAGTATCATGTCATCTGCAAATAGTGATAGTTTCACCCCTTCCCTTCCATTTTGGATACATTTTATGTCTTTTTCTTGTTTGATTGATGTGGCTAGGACTTCCAATACTATATTGAATGGAAGTGATGAGAATGGGCATCCTTGTCATCTCCCAGAATTTAGTGGGAAGGCTTTCAGCTTTTCACTGATAGTATTATGCTGGCTGTGGGTTTGTTGTAAATGGCTTTTGTTATTTGTTATGTGTTATATGACAGTTTTATATCATAAATGGATGTTGAATTTAGTCAAATGCTTTTTCCACATCTGTGAAGTCATCATGTGGGGTTTTTTTTCCGTCTTTCCTTTTGTTACTGTGGTGTATCACATTGATTAATTTGCATGTATTGAATCATTCTTGTGCCCCTGGAATGAATCCAACTAGACCATGGTGTATGATCCTTTTTATGTGTTGTTGGATTTGGTTTGCTAATATTTTATTGAGGATATTTGTGTCTTTATTAATCAAAAATATGGTCTGTAATTTTCTTGTTTTTTGTAGTATCTTTGTCTGATTTTGATATCAGGATGATGGTGGCTTCATAAAATGAATTTGTGAGTGTTCCCTGCTCTTCAATTTTTGGGAACAGTTTGAGAAGGATAGGTATAAGTTCTTCTTTGTATGTTTGGTAGAATTTCCCAGTGAAGCCATTTGGTCCTGGACTTTTGTTTGCAGTGAGTTTCTTTTATTACAGGTTCTATTTCACGTTTGGTGATTGGCCTGTTCAAATTATCTGTTTCTTCTTGACTCAGTTTTGGCAGGCTGTGTGTTTCTAGAAACTTGTCCATTTCTTCTAGGTTGTCCAATTTGTTGGCACATAACTGTTCATAGTATTCTCTTACGATTTTCTGTGGTATAGTTTTTTATTTCTCTTCTTTTATTTCTTATCTTGTTTATTTTGGATCCTCTCTCTTTTCTCCTTGGTGAGCTTGGCTAGAAGTTTGTCAATTTTGTTTATCTTTTCAAAACACCAGCTCTTGGTTTTATTGATCTTTTCTCTGGTTTTTTTAATCTTTATTTTATTTGTTTACTCTCTGATCTTTATTATTTCCTTCCTTCTGTGGGTTTTGTTTGTTTTTTTTTTCTAATTCCTTTAGGCTGTCAGTTAGGTTGTTTGAGATTTTTCTTATTTCTTGAGGAAGGACTGTATTGCTATGAACTTACCCTCTTAGAATTGCTTTTGCTGCATTCTATGGATTTTATAAGGTTGTATTTTCATTTTCACTTGTCTCGAGATATTTTCTGATTTCTTCTTTGATTTCGTTGACCCATTGGTTTTTTAGTAGCATGTTGTTTAATCTCCATGTGTTCGTTCTTTCCCCATTTTTCTTTCTGTGGTTGATTTCTAGTTTCATACCGTTGTGGTCAGAAAAGATGCTTGAAACTATTTTCCTCTTAAATGTGTTGAGGCTTGTTTTGTGAGCTAGTATGTGATCTATCCTAGAGAATATTCCATGCACGCTTGAAAAGAATGTATATTCTGGGTTTTTGGATATAGTGTCCTGTAGATATCAATTAAGTTCTACTGGTCTATTGTGTAATTTGGGACCTCTATTGCCTGATTGATTTTCTGTCTGGATGATTTGCCCATTGATGTCAGTGGGATGTTAAAGTCTCCTACTATTATTGTATTATTGTTAATTTGTCCCTTTACATCTATTAGTATTTATTTTATATACTTAGATGCTACTATATTGGGTGTGTATGTTAATGAGTATAATATCTTCCTCTTGTATTGATCCCTTTATCATTATATAATGCCTTTCTTTGTCTTTCTTTATGGCCTTTGTTTTAAAGTCTATTTTGTCTGATATGAGTATTGTTACCCCTGCTTTCTTGTCATTTCCATTTGCACGAAATATCTTTTTCCATCCCCACTTGTGTGTGTGTCTTTCGCCCTGGAGTGAGTCTTTGTAGGCAGCGTATTGTGTGTTTCTTGTTTTCTTATCCAATCTGCCACTCTTTGTCTTTTGATCAGAGCATTTAGTCCATTGACATTTAAAGTAATTATTGATAGGTATGTAATTATTGTCATTCTAATTCTTGTTTTCCAATTGTTTTTGTAGTTCTTCTTTGGTCATTTCCTCTTCTTTTTGTTTTTTCTTTTGTGGTTTGATGATTTTCTTTTGTAGTATGCTTGAGTTCCTTTCTTTTTGGTTTTTGTGAATCTATTGTATGTTCTTGATTTGTGGTTTCCATGGCATTCAAATATGTTGACCCATAACTATAACTACTTGCTTTAAACTGATAGCCATTCAAGTTCAAACACATTTTAAAAGATCTACATTTTTAGCTTCGCTCCCCCACATTTTGTGATTTTGATGTGCTGTTTTACATCTTCATGTTTATCCTTTTACTGTTAGTTGTAGTTATAATTGCTTTTACAAATTTTTTTGATTTTTTTTAATCTATGTACTAGCTTATTTAAGTGATCATCAATCCTTTTATATATTTGCCTTTCCTATTGTGATTTACCCTTTCCTAAATTTTCCTGCTTCTTTCCTATTTAGAAAAGACCCTTCAATATTTCTTTTAGGGTAGGCTTAGTATTGCTCAATTCTTTTAGTTTTTGGTTGTCTGAGAAATTTCTTATCTTTTCTTCTGTTCTAAATGATAATCTTGCTGGATAGAGTATCTTAGGATGCAGGTTTTTCCTTTTCAGGGCTTTGAATATATCATGCCACTTCCTTCTGGCCTGCAAAGTTTCTGCAGAGAAATCAGCTGATAGTCTTATGGGGGTTCCCTTATAACCAACTCTTTGTTTTTCTCTTGCTGCCTTTAGAACTTTTCTTTATCTTTAACTTTTTGTGATAGGTCTTGGTGTGTGTCTGTTTGGGTTCATCTTGTTTGGGACCCTCTGTGCTTCTTCTTGTACCTGGATATCTGTTTCTTCATTTAGGTTTGGGAAGTTTTCATCCATAATTTCTTTAAATATATTTTCAATTCTTCTCTCTCTCTCTTCTCTTTCTGGAACCCCTATTATACATAGGTTGGCATATGTTTTATATTATCCCATAGATCTCATATGTTGCTTTCATTTTTTAAAATTTGTCTTTCTGTCCGCTGTTCTGGTGGGTGATTTCCATTATTCTATCTTCCATATCATTTATTCATTCTTCTTTGCCAGTTAGTCTGCTATTCTTTGATTCTAGATAAATTTTTATATCAGCAATTGATTTATCTGTTTTTGATTGATTCATTTTTATAGTTTCTAGTTCCTTGTTATAGTGATCTGCATTTCTATCAATAATCTTTCATAATTCAGTTGGCACATTTATTACCAGTTTTTTGAACTTGGGATTTAGTAGATTGGTGAGCTCTGTTTCATTATTTGTTCTTTCAGAGGATTTCTCTTGTTCTTTTAATTTGGAGTTGTTCCTCTGCCTTTTCATTTTACTTAACTTCTTCTGTCTTTATGAGTTTAGGAGGAACAGTTATTTACTGTGCTCATTAAGGGATGTTTTTATGAGGGAGCATCCCTGTGTAGGCCGTGTGTATCCAGTGTTTTTGGTATGAGGGCTGATTTTGGTATGGATGCCAGCCATGTCTTTCCTCAGGGTGTGCTGGCTGTTATCACCTTGATAGGGGATGTGGTTGGTGTTGTGGTGTCCACAGCCTGCACTGGATATTTTGTGGGGCCTCCTCTCTGCTCCATAGCTGATGCCACCCTGTCAGGGTGGGGTGTGCTCCCCAGTTGTTGGATTAGAAACCCTGAGGGTCAGGTTTGATCAGACTCCATTGCCTTTGAGTGCATGCCCTGCCACAAAGGAGGTGATTGTTGAAGCAAGTGAGGCCCGTACGATCATGGAGGACCTATGCACCACCTGTGTAAGTGTCCTCAGTTCCACTCAGAAGCAGCCCAAGGTTGCATCCATTTCTCTGTTGTTTGTCCCAGATCTAGTGCAAGGTTGTGGTGTGGAGTAGGCTGGGGTTGCAGATCAGGTTATTGTGGCTGCAGGAACTGAGGTGGCTGCACTGCTGCCTGAGACCTGGGCTGCCTCTGTGGCAGTCTTCTCCCAGGACCTGTCTGCCTCAGAGCTAGCACTAAGCTGTAGTGTGGAGTGGGCAGAGCTGGGGCCCTCTCACTGGGAGGTGAAACATTACTCCTAAGTGTGCTGACAGCAGCCATCACCGCCACACCCAGACCACACCCCAAGCCCTCCAGGCTGTCCCTGTGTAGCTAGATGAGTCCTCTCCCAGGGCCTGTCTGCCCAAGATTCAGCACTTAGCCACTGAGCACACTTGTGATGTCACCTCATGCATGTGTTGACAATGGCTTCTGAGGCTCCATCTGGATTACACCCTAGGCACCCCACTCTGTCTCTCTGTAGCTAGTCATTTCCCAGGGCTCAGTTGTCCCAGATCTCACACCAGGCTGTGGTGTAGAGTGAGCAGGATTGGGGTGTTCCCCTCTTCAGACTGGGAAATGTGACAGGACAGCAGCTGCCAGTGTACGGCTCTCTCTACCATGAATATTGGCAAGCCAGCATGTGCACACTCCTCCCAAGTAGAGTCTAGGCTTCTCCAGTCCTTCTGTCTGTCTCAGCAGATTTCCCAGCAGGTAAGAGGGCTTGCCTCCTCCACACAGGACTCCAAGACTGGGACACCCAGATTGTGGCTCGACCTGCCCACTCCCCAGGGCAAGGGTCTGTCCGTGTGAACTTTCTCTTCCTTACAGATCCCTCCCAGGGCGCAGGTCCTGACCCAATGCCTTTTTTTCTGTTCTAATTCCTTTATAAGTCAAGTGGTTTCTAATTCTTTGCTAGCAATAAAATTGAAGGAGAACCTAATTGTGTTCTAAAGTATTAGATTCTTAAAAATATTTTTGATGCTAGATACCATATGGTTTTCTTTTTTTTTTTAATTTATTTTATGGTTTTTACAAAACAACTCAAAAGGAATTCAAATAACCAAATGATACCATTAGACTGAAACTCCTTTTCTTCCCAACTACTTATTTGTATGAATAAGATTTATCATCAATAAAATCTATAAAAATTTAAAAATTGGAATATAATTAATTATTCACCCATAAATCCATGTTATATATTTTAAAAAGCTCCATTTAATTCAGAAAGTGACAAATGTCTAATAAGTTTTTTATTTTTATTTTCTTTGATCAAAATATTTTTATATGTAAATTGTTTTGATCATTTGTGTTTACATAATAATTGTATGATTGATCCAATCTAGAAGACATTTTAAAAAAATCTTAGAGTCTTAAATTCACAGAAAATCTAAAAACAGTAATTTAATATATATGCATATTTTTGCTACACAGAGTATGAGAGAATGGTCAGTAAAAGACACTCAAGCATAGAAATATAATACATTAGGGTGAAAGTTTGTGAAGGAAGTAGAATGCAAATATGAGTTTAAGGAGAAAAAAATGATGTAAAACTTTTGACTGTTAAAAAAGAGCTTGTTCTTCTAATCTTAAATGAATGCTGGTCATTTTTATATTGCTATATTGTTGTTTCTATTGAATTTATTTGAAAGAATGGTGTATTTTATTTTAAAATGTCAATATTTATAATATACTCCACATTATAACCACTTAAACTTATGCTGAAAAACTTTAGGTAACTTAAAATCGTGCAACAAAGTTTTTAAAAAAAATTCTTCTGAGGAATTACTGGCAAAGAAATTTGCAGACTACTGCTATAAACAACAACAGGGAAAAAGGAAGAGTAAAGAGGTGAAAGATTTTTGTTCAAATTATGCTATATCTTAAAAAGAATAGGGAGAAGGGGTGATGATTCAAGCTTCTTGCAATACACTTACATACCAGGCAGAAATCTGAAGTCTGAAGAAGGGAACATGAAAGCTACTACCTTCCCTTTAGAGGCACAACCTAGAAGTTGAATCCATCACTTTATTTAACTTCTATAAACCTTAGTTCATAGTCACAGACAGCTGCAAGGGAGGCTGGAAAATGTAAATCTTATTCTGATGGCCAGGTACCCAATTAAGAAAATACAGTAGAGGTTTTGTTCTCATTTTTACAACTGGTCATGCAGCTTTAGTTTGGCATTAATGATTTCCCTTCTCCTTTATTCATTCCATTTTTCTGCTTTTAAGGCCAAAGTCCATGATAAGAACAGGTGGAGCATTATACCACTGCTTCACATTTTTTTGCCATTAAAAAAATTCCTGTTTGGAGGCAACATTGACTAGGAAAGCATGGTGGTGTATAGGATATTCAATAAATATACAGATATTAGTGCTGGCAGAAGAATGATGGGTAGGGGAAGCCAAGTAAATGCAGAATTAAGCATCTATTGTTATGGTCTACATGATGAAAGGGGTCAAATAAAATCAGCCTGGCAACAGGTAGCTAGTTGTCAGGACCCTAGAGGTATTTTGGTGCTAGGGTTTGCTACCATACTGGAAAATTAAGTATTCAACAGTGGCAGTGTGGGCCTTTGGGAGGGAAAATCCCTTAACAGTGGCAGGGTGGGCCTTTGGGAGGGAAAATCCCTTATTGAGTCCGTGTGTTTGCCATCTCTGCAAGTGACTGTTGGTACTTTGTTCATTAGATAATTAGAGACACACCCAGCAGGTTGAGGAATAAGGATGACTAACATCCATGGAAACAGTTCTCCTGTGTGTATGGTTATTTAAAGCCTCCTCCCTCCCTCCATCGTAGGCTTGTGTGATGAGTTAAATGGGATATGTATTAGTCAGAGAATCTGTTTTCTTTGTAGTAAGGTCCAAATTAACAGTGGCTTAAAGTAAGATAGAAGCACACGTAACTCTCCCATAATAGTTTAAACATAAGTAGTCTGGGGTTGATACGGTATTGAGGATCCAGGTTCATTCTATCTTGTTGCTCTGTCATCTGTAGAATATTGCTTACATGCATATGGTGGGAAAGACTCATCGCTGCGTTCACACAGGCAGAAATCTGAAGTCTGAAGAAGGGAGAGTGAAAGATAACTCCCTTCCCTTTAGAGGCAAGACCCAAAAGTTGAGCCCATCACTTCCTTCTACTTCCTATGCACTAAATCTTAGTTCATAGCTGTAGATAGCTGGAAGATGGGCTGGACAATTCAGTTCCTCCATTATTTCAAGGGCTTACTCATCACATGTGGCTCACAGCTGCTCTATTGGACAGCACAGACAGAAAATCTTCATCCCTTGTAGGAAGTGACATTGAGCAGAGCTGCTTTGGATCAAGCTACCCGTGTACAGGAAGTATGAAAACTAGAAGGATAAATTAAATGATGCCATGAGGAAACAACCAGCCAAGTCATTCTATGGGACAAATGACTTACTTTTTTCAAAAACTAAATGATATTTTTAAAAGGCTTTAGGATACATAACAATTAACTGTGATGAGTAATTTTGAATCCCAATTTGAACAAACTAAGTATAAAGAGACAATTTTTAGATAGGAAAATATGAATGTAGACTGTATATTAGATGTTATTAAGGAATTATTGCTAATTTTAGAGATACAAGAATGTCATAGTGGTTATGTAAAAAATAAAATCTTTTTCAGTTACAAAGCCATACTAAAATGTCTGGAATTTGCTTTAAAATATTTAAGCAAATGGGACTTCCCTGCGGTCCAGTGGTTAAGACTCTGTGCTTCCACTGCAGGGGGCGTGGGTTCGATCCTTGGTCGGGGAACTAAGATCCCACATGCCGTGTGGCCAAAAAAAAAAAAGTAAAAAGCAAACAAAAGAACGGAGAAGGATAGGTAAAATGAGATTGGCAAAACTATAATAATTGCTGAAGTTATGTGAAAGGTACAAGAGGATTCATTATAATATTCATGATGAAAATTAGAAAAAGAAATAAAGGTGGCAGCTGCCAATAAGCCCAAGCTGATTGCTACACAGGAACAAAGCCTCAAGTTACCAAATCTATACATTTTTCAAAAGAAGAAAAAATTTCAGATTTAGAAAAAGTAAAACCTCTTAATTTCATAAAACAAAAACGATGTGGTCAAACAAAACACATCTGTGGACTGGAATTTGTCCTTGGGCCATCTGTTTCTGGTCTAGGAAAAGCCTGTTTTGTTAATGAGGTGTTTTCCCCCAAACTTAGAGTATGCTCAAGCTTTCAAATAACTTCTGGAAACCAGTGGTAATGGCTCAGTGCCTGGGGACACAGAGATGAGTGAGACATTGCTACCACCCAGAAGGATCTCTGAGTCTCATGAGGGGATGGGCATGTGGGCAGAGGCACAGAGCACAGCATAATGGCACACGCGGGGAAGATCAGGCAGGGATGTGGTGTTAGCCTGGCCATGGGCTGAACTGTGTCCCCACACCCACAATTCATATGTTGAAGTCCTAACCCCAGTACCTCAGAATGTGACTGTACTTGGAGACAGGGACTTTAAAGAGGTAATTAGGTTGAAATGAGGTCATTAGGGTGGGCTCTAATCCAGTATGACTGGTGTCCTTATCAGAAGAGGAGATTAGGACACAGACATGCACAGAGAGATGCCCATGTAAAGACACAGTGAGAGTATGGCCATCTGCAATCAAGAAGAGAGGCTTTCAGAAGAAACCAAACCTGCCAACACCTTGATCTTGGGCTTTTAGTCTCCAGAATTGTGAAAAAATAAATTTTTGTTGCTTAAGCCACCCAGTCTGTGGTATTTTGTTATGGCATCCCTTCCAAACTAATACACATGGGAAGCCTTAATTTTGCCTAGGGAAGTCTGTGAAGAAGTCTTTGAAGTCTTTCATAAAGAAAGTGCTACCCATGTATTTGCAGTGAAAGTCCTGATTTCCATGTGTCATTTGAGGAAATTCTTAGGTTCAAGTGTCTGCGTCTCTCTAAGAAAGGTCATCTCTTCCATAACTTTAATTGCTTTCTTTTTGTTTATGACTTTAAAATTTGTCCCTTAATCCTCTTTTTTTCCTCTACACGTGACCATTCTACTGGTCACTAGACATGTTCGCCTAGATCCCCCAAAAATTCTAAATGGGGAATTCCCTCCTCTTCTATCCACTCTCCAAACACTCCTTCTCTTGT
Organism: Balaenoptera ricei; assembly: GCF_028023285.1. Lineage (NCBI taxonomy): Eukaryota > Metazoa > Chordata > Mammalia > Artiodactyla > Balaenopteridae > Balaenoptera > Balaenoptera ricei. The sequence goes on from NC_082642.1 coordinate 57,513,232, forward strand.
CTTCTCACTTACTAGTCATCATTTGTAGAATAGAGAAATCTGGGACTCAGCCTAGACTTTTCTCTCTCCTTTACCTCCACGTCTAATCTGTCACTAGTTCTAGCTCACCTCACCTCCTAATGATCCTGAAAGAGGAGGGAAGGGGGCAGGGCACAACCTTTGAAAGAATGACATAGCCCGAGAACATGACAAACCGATTAGAACCAAATGGGTCCGAGATGGCGGACAAGTCGACTTCCACTAGACCTTGAGCCTCAGTATATGCTCACATCAGCAAGCTAAATGGCACACCCACAGGTGCCATGACAGTTCCAAGGCCGACCATAAGGATTAAAAAGTGGGTGGTGGCCTAATTCCTGGAAATCCCCGACCCTTTCCAAAATAGCTGGAATACTCCTCCCACTCATTAGCCTATGAAATTACCCACCCCTATGAAAACTGACAACCCCAAACCCTGGTGCCCTTCTCACCTTCTGAGATGGCCCACACTCTGTCTGTGGAGTGTGTTTCTCTTTAAATAAATCCACTTCTGACCTATTACTTTGTCTCTCACTGAATTCTTTCCGCGATGAGTGAGACATCAAGTGGCATGCAAACACAATCACTATAAATATTTTTATTATATATATTTCCTTCCAATGTTTTTTCTATGCGTAGATTTTCATTACATAGTCAAAATCATATTATGTATGTAGCTTTTTTTTTCTTTTTTATTTATTATTGTATCAAAGAACTTTGTCTCTATACATATAATTCAAATGAGTGTATATTATTCCATTAATATTCCATTGCATAATATCTCAGAGTTTACCTCATTGGTCTTTTAATACTGTATTATATTCCTTAAAGAAGAAAAAGTCAAAAATATGTCTATCATGAAATGTACATAAAAAGAACAAAATAATTTTAGTTACTTTTTAACCTATCCAGATCCTTTCACTGAACTACATCTTGGTTTATAATGAATCAAGTTGAAATATTGGTCCAAAGACCTAATAAGCTCTAAAAGTGAAGTGTCACATGCCTCAGCAATGTAGAACTTGTCATATGACTGGTTTGACAAGGTCAGATCAAATGGGCAGGGGAGAGTTAGCTGATAAATGTGGGCAGTGTCTATTCCCAGCTCACACCACCCTGGACTGTTCCGCTAATTCTTCGACTCAGCAACTTAGTGGACTGGATACCAGTTCTGCTTTGCTTGTATAAAATTGGCCAGGTCTGCACTATAAACTTCCAGACTAACAGGCTCACAGAAAGGGTTTGGAAAGACAGAAGAATGCTGGAGCACTGTCATTTTATTTTTTCTTTTTCATTTTAAAGCACATACAATCTACCCAAATTGCTTTCCATGAATGAATTCCATAAGGAGATTATATATGTATAGTTTCAATGTGAGTAGCATTGCTTAATGTCTTGCTCAACAGCACCTCCTTCAGTCTGCACCAGCATTGAATTTCTTGGTGAACTCCTTTTTACTGCCAGAGGTGAAACCAAGTGGAGAAAACAGTTAACATTTTCCATTTCTTTGGCCCCAGTGACCTGGATCTTGCATTTCACTCTGCTTTGCATAACTAGCTACACACATGTGCATATAAAAAATAAAATTGAATGAGGAAAGGAAAGGAACATATAAAACACTCTCTTTTATTTGATGAGGAAATCAAGCTACTCTCTATTTCTCACTGTTGTAAAAAGCATACCTTATGGTACAGGTATTGTGTTACATTTCTGGTCACATATGTATGCTTAACTGCACACATGGAAAAGGTAATAGTTATGAGGTACAACATGTAAAATCTGTTCTTAACATTTGTTTGTAGCAACATAGCCTCTAGGTTGTATGCAAGCTAAATTTCATGTTTAAAGTATTTCTTGCTTTAGAGCTGACTAATATATAATTTATTTATTCCAATTCAGGAAGGGGTTTCAGAATAGAAATGTCTAAATAATGGTCAAATTTTCCTATAGGTCAATTCTGATGCAGGATGCAGGGTTTAATTATAATGGGAACTGTCCTTTGGCCCTCATGTTAAGGTCAGCAAAGATGGAATTCTATATATCTTAATCAAATCTCCTGTGACTAAATCAGTCCATAGGATGGTGCTTGTAAGGATTTTATATGTAGCTTCCAGTAATAGTGCTCATTCTATCAATCAATGTCAAATTAACCCCACGATTACTGAAAATCTAGAATAAAATATAAAATATTGAATCATTCATTTTTAATAGCATAGGTAATCAATGTGTGTTCTCTGGAGAGATGACTCATGATTTTTTAATGTAAAATTTATGAGACAGTTTGGGAGAGTGGAGAAAGTCCTACCCTCTCTCCTCCATGTTGGAGTATCGGCTCAGTGGGAACAACCAGCAAACATCATGCATGGCACATTGGTCCACTTGTGTCTTGTATTCCTGAGGCTGTCCAGTCCCCATTCAACTTAAGGAAATTCTATTCAATGTAATGTTGTTCAACACTTCAATTTTTTAAAAAAATTATTTATTTTTATTTTTGGCTGCGTTGGGTCTTCGTTGCTGCACGCAGGCTTTCTCTAGTTACGGTGAGCAGGGGTATTCTTCATTGCAGTGTGCGGGCTTCGCATTATGGTGGCTTCTCTTGTTGCGGAGCACGGGCTCTAGGTTCGTGGGCTTCAGTAGTTGTGGCACGTGGGCTCAGTAGTTGTGGCTCGCGGGCTCTGGAGCACAGGCTCAGTAGTTGTGGTACACGGGCTTAGTTGCTCTGAGGTATGTGGGATCTTCCCGGACCAGGGCTCGAACTCATGTCCCCTGCATTGGCAGGCAGATTCTTAACCACTGGGCCACCAGGGAAGCCCCAACACTTCAATTTAATAGACATTTAATGAGCAAAGCACAATGCTAGGTTGTATTAATAAGGGATCCCTTAGTCATAAGGAAAGACAGTTCTAACTCAGATTTGTTTGTATGAAGGGTAAGGGTGCAGAGAAGCCTCTGCTAGGAAGACAGTCAGGCCTCACTGGAACTAGAAAGCTGCCAGACATCTTTTGCCTTCCCTTCCCCTTATCCACACACCCTCTTTGGTTCTGTCTTCTGTAAAAAATTAATACAAAGAAACCTCAATTAAATAGAGTTGGGAGGGAATTCCCTGGTGGTCCAGTGGTTAGGACTCTGTGCTTTCACAGCCAATGGCGCGGGTGACCAGAGTGGGGAGCTCTCATGCCCTGCAAGATAGCAGAGCCCTGAACAGGAAGAAGAAAGACTGCTTCTTTCCTGGGAAGGATTCAGCCGATGAAAAGCCATGGACTCTTTGTACTCTAGCCCTCCCCACCTCCTTTCCTCTCTATAAAAGCATTCTCCTTCCCTTGCCTGCGGGAACTTGCACAAGGCTCGCCATGATTGCAGACCCCGAACTGCAATTCTCTGCTGGTCCTGAATAAGCCCATTTTTTTGCTGGAGAAATATCTGGCAGTCTATTTGTTTTTGGTCAACACTTCTGTTTCCTTTTTCTCGTTTACTGCATGGCGTCCTACCCTTGCAATATTTCTGCTTCATTCTGCTTTCTGTAAGCCTCTTCTCTGCTCTCTGACCTGCTTGTAGATGACCCATCAGGACTACCCCAAATTAGAGCTTCAGACCCTAAACCTACATGACCTTCCTAGATTTTGTGTGTGTAAGTGAGTTTGTGTGTATTCTAGTTCCAAATTCAGAAGGATCTGACTGGCCTAGCCTACGTCAAGTATCCATCCAGCCCCATCCAGTCAGCTTTTGCCACAGGAAGGAGGGTTCCAAGATCACGTATAATTAGTGATGTTGCTTTAACACTGTGGACCGCACAGGTAAATTAGCCAAGAAGAAATGGGAGTGAGGAGGATGAGTAAAATACCAGTTCTGGTCCCTGGGTCTCAATCTTATAGGAGAGGCCAATACATATATCATTTCAGCACAAGGCAGATTGTGAAAGAGGTTCAAAAAGCTCTTGGAGTATGGAGGAGGGGAAGATTGAGACAACAAGGGTCTAGGAAAACTTCTATGGTTAGGGAACACTCAGTATATCAGGAATACCTTGAACGACAGACGGAGACAAGGTGTGTGGAATGAAGCCCAAGGAGATGTGGTGCTGCAGAGGTAGGCATGACTGAGACGCAGCTGGTGTTTGCTTTTCTGCAACAGGAAATCATCAAGGGTGTTTTGATCAGGAGAGTCGCATGATCAGGTCTGTGTTTCACGAAGATGTCTTAGAACATGGTAGTTAGATAAACTGGATGTGACATAGGGCCTGGAGGGCCTGTCCTCCTCCAGGAGCTAGGCAGATCAGTGAATCTGCATGAGGTGTATTAATGGTCTGAATTAGGAGAAAAGGCATGGAAGAGAGTGCTCATGAATATTCATATTGAACAAAGATGACGTAACTGCCGTGGAATGTATGAATCATAACTAGAGTTTGAAATACTGGCAAGGTGTTAAATATTCCTAGTAAAACCTGGCATGATTTTTAAATAGTTAATGTTTAAGTGCAGGAAAGAAGAAGAATATGAAAAAGGAAAACTGTTAAGCTGGTTGTTTTTAGTTTAAAAAAAAAAAAAAAAAAGCTTTCTATCATCCCTGGAGGACTGCTGGCCCAAAGGCCAGTGGTTAGGATGGATTCCCCTGCTTAGTCCACACCTGGCGTGATGGGGTGCCATGACTGGTGTCTCACTGGGGACAGGGAGCAACACAGCTAGTGACAGAGTTGGTGTGAGGAAGAGTGTGCGGCCACCAGTGTGGGAGAGACGAATCTTAAATCCTAGATTCAAATGCTGACAAGGAAAGAGGTCCCAAGGGCTATAGGTTGGAGAGTTCTATAAAGCAGTAGGATCCCAATTCTCTGGAAGATGGTAAAGACAGAGAAATTGGACTCAAGGGATGCTGAGAGAGGATTATGAGATAGAGAAAGCCAGGCTTATAAATATGAAATCTTATAAATCTTGTACAAATATCTCCTGGGACAAATAGGTTGTGGCCATCAGCCCTATTCTCAGTCGTGCAGTATGTTCTTAGTGAGCACTTAGCAAATGCAAAGCACCGTACAGGCACCAAGGGGCCTACAAAGCCAGTGGGGCAGAAGGGGCTAACATTTTTTTGCGGACCTACGTTATTGGAGGCTTTGCAGATGGTATTTAATTTCATTTTTTTTAAACTTCTAGACCTTTAAAATCGTTATTGCAGTTAGTAGGTCTTTTTCTCTGTCCACTCGCCTTGCTTTCTTTGTGCCATACTCTAGAAACAATTACTATTCTCCCAAACACACAAGGTTGCAGGGAACTACTTCCCTCCGGAAGTCAGTGTTTGAGATGAGGAACTTGCCTTGTCCCCAGGTCATCTGGATTTCACCCAGCTCAGGCTTCTGACTCATCCTTCACACCCTCAGTACCTTGTCATCCTGTCCTCTCTGGGCTCTGGCCCTTCCCCAGGGCGCTCAGGCTCATCCAGAGCTGCTGCTGTTTCTTCTCAGGCAGCTGCTTTCTTCTAACCAGAGCCCACAATCTGTTTGGAGAGCTTCACCTTCTGAAACCTTTCTTCTAATGCCTGGAAAGCACTCTTCATCAAAAAGACAATTTTAAAAAATACAAAAAAATCCTGAATCACCTACTCTCAAATACAGAGTTTTGGAAAACCAAAAAAAAAGCTCACTGAGAAAGTAATACCTTGCACTATTTATTCTCTCAGATCTCACTGCTTTGTACGTCATCTCTTTATTTGTTTATGCAAATGAGAAAAACCTTTACATTAATTCTTCTCTGTAATAATTGGTTTCCAGTTTACAAAGTAGAAAGTCATTTGAGATTAGAGGTAAGTAAAACATGTACACAGAAGGATAAGGACTAGAAAGGCAGGAATGTTTTAAAATTAAAAATAGTCATAGAATAATTGAAGGTAAGTTTTTTTTGTTTTCAAGCTTTGATTTACAAATAATTTTTTTAGAGTAATTTGAATATAAAGCGCAAATCTGGAGGGTTTTTTTTTTCAGTTACACTGGTGCAGGATTCTCTCCAGCTCTTAGCTTATTGTAAACATTGTATCTTGAACATAGTGAATTATGTTGCATAAGAAATCTATTTTAACAGTTTGGGTCATTTTAGCAATTCATTTTTTAAATGAAAACTATACATAATTACATACAATTATATTAGAAATACTTTCCATTTATTTAGATATTTTAAATCAGTCAGACGATTTTCTCTATCTGGAATGTCCTCCCTTCACTTATTGTATACATGGATTCTTCCTAAATTAAACACACACACACATACACATGCAGAGAAATATATATAGAATGTATCTTTTCTCCCTTAATGTAAAAAAATTCTGCTTATGTTTGGGATAACAGTGTGACAACTGAAAAGCTAGGTTTCCCAGGCTTCCTTGCAGCCACATGTGGCCACATGACATAGCTTTGGCTAATGAGATATAACTTTAAGTCTATTGGGAAAGACTTCTGGGAAAGCTGGTTTTTTCCCCTGAGAAAAAGAGGCAGACTCATCTGGCACACATCTTTTTTCTATCTTTCCATCTTCTTCCTGACTGGAATTTGTAGGCAATGCCTAGAGCTGGAGTAACAATCCCTTAACTGTGAGTGCAGAAGACACACCCAAAAGATGGTGGGACCAAAGCTAGAAAGAGCCTAGAACTTTGAGGTTCCCCCCACCCCTACCCGAGACAGCCTACCTCTGGACTTATGTGAGCAAAAATACCCCCCTTTCTTGTTTACGTCAGTGTTCTAGGCAGTTGCGTATGACATACTTCCAATACCCAATTCCAGCCCGAACCCTAGAGATAAACAATCTTAATATTTAGTATGTATCTTTTGGGACCCACCTATATTCATACCACATTAAATTTTTATCCAAATTTTTTTCCAAAAATGGGATAATACTATATTTATTATTCTGAAACTCCTTGACTTAATAATATGGTCTAGACATATTTCCATGTCAGTACAAGAAAAGTTACCCTGTAAAAAATATTATTTTAAAGAAGAGATTTTTTTCTCTAAAAAGTGACACTTGCTTATTCAAGCAATAGAGCAAGATTTAAAGTAAAAAGCAGCAAACGTCCCTGAATCCTACTATCTTGAAATAACCAGTATTATTGTTGGTGAGCATTATTCCTATCAACTCTCTTTGGAAATACTGCGAGTCTTTCTCTCCCACTACCACCTGCATGTTTATGTGTACATACACATGGCACACACACAAAAGTACATACAAATACATCCAGATACACACACAAACACACAGCATACAATCAGACACACACACACACATACAAATACACACAACTACTCACATGGGTAAATGGAAGTAAATGGAAGCCAGTCTTGAAAAGGTCATCTGTCAGTTGGCTAACTCTTTCACCATCATAAGGGTCAGGAAAGCTGGGATTCTATCACAGTCACTTCAGTTATGTCAGCAATTTGGAGGGTCCAAAATAACTGTGCTCTATTTTTAACCCTTACTCTTTTCACTTTCACAAGGTTTATCACTACTGTGCACGTAAAATCTGAGTCTGTTGTCCTTAATCATAATCTCAGGAATATTATAAATGCATAATTACATAGCAGGAGAAACCTTTGGAATTGTTGGAAAATGAGGGAAGATGACATCTTTAGCCTCTTGCAGATTGGTTCACATTCCGTTATTTCTGTCCTATGTATTGTTTTTCTTACAGCTACTATTTTGGACCCTATTGATTTCTGGCTATTGAAAAAAGTAATATAGAATACTTTGTTTTTCTGATAGTCTGTTGGGTCAAATTTATTGCATTCTAAATTTTGACCTGGAATATACTCTTTCCCAATTAAAACTGCAAAGAGAATGGCTCCATTAATTGTATACATTACTCATTGTATGAATTTTATTTTAACAACTTATGAAGTGCCCATACTTTCCCAGACTGCTATTGATTATAAAATGTTGAGCAAGACCCTAAATTAGTCAAGTCAATCCAAGTGGAAGTCAAATGATCACTAACAATATTTCCTTTTATATATAAGAATGAAAAATCAGTAGTTTTATCTGTTTAAAATATTAAGACAGTGGACATATTTTATTTAAAAAATGAAGGCATTTAATATTAGCAGTTCTTCAAAGAATTGGGATATTTTGTAAAAAGCAAGATTAAGCAGTCTCTACAGAGATTCTAATTCTCTTCATACTATGTATTCTGTAAGGTTGAATACCTAAAAATGATGAGTCCCGTGTCATATTTCTTTTGTCTTCTGAAAGAGAATTGTGAGGTAAGTGTGATGTAGCTTCTGCCCTCCTGCATATGACAACCATAAAGTCTGGGCAAAAATAAACAATTCCCTGAAGGCATCAGAGACTAAAAACAGGTAGAAATTGGGTCTGCGATTGGAAAAGGAAAAATGAACTGGGTGAGTTTCCCGATTTTTAAAGACTTTTAGCTTGAGGACAAGCCCTAGGAGGGGAGCTAAACCCCTGTGCACAGAAATACACAAATTTACTGGCTTAAAGTACCAGGGATAGAGGTCAGAGGGACCACAACAGCAGGAAAATAAAGGGGAACATCCTGGAAAGGAGAGGGGCACCCCAAATTCTGCACATAAACTCTGCCTAAACCTCTGGTTAGACTCTAAAGCACACGTGCATGGGGAAGGCTCTAAACAGCCCAGTTAAGGATAAAAGAACCGCATAGTGATAGTGATTTCAGATGTACACCCACCACAGGGAAGACAAAGTTTGGGGTTTGGTTCCACCCAAGTAAACTGCCTAGTAAAACAACAACAACAACAAAAATCAACACTTTTCAGAGGAATGGGTCCAGAATGGGGTCACGTGCCCATGTCCTAAGTGCAACTGAGCTAGGGAGGTGATAGTTTGCCATTTTCAGTTTCTTTAGTAGGAAACAAATCCTGCCAGGAAGGAAGAAGAGGGTTGCAAAGTAGGTAGGCAACCTAGAGAGCCTGTAACTTTAGAAAAATTGATAAAGCCTAGTTGGGGCAACAGAAGCATGTCTGTTGAAATGGAGTAGGAGCTAAATTTTAACTCCCTGTCTGGTAATCATTCCTGCTATATATTTTAAAATTGTTATTGTGAAAACGTCAAACATAAACAAAAATTGGTACTGTGAATCCCTGCATATCCATTACTTGCCTTCAACAATTATCAACATTTTGCCAATATTGTTTTCCTCTGTATTTTAAATTTTATTTCCCTTCAACTTTTAATTTGAATAATTTCAAATGTACATAAAGATGGAAAGGATAGTACAGTGAATATTCACATACCTTTCACCTAGATTTAATAATTGCTAATATGTTAATATGTTGACATATTTGCTTTACCTTTCTCAAATATATATTTTTATAGATATTTGTATGTATATGTGTGTGTGTGTGTATATATATATATATATATATATATATATATATATATATATATATATATACTTTTTTTCTGAAACATTTGAAAGTAAGTTGCAAACATCATTATACTTTACCACTGTATCAGTTTAACTTTTGCTAGGGAACAAATTACCTAGTATTTTTAAATAATCATTTATTTGTTTATGATTCTGTGGTTGGAACTTTGACTAGGGCCTGGCTGTAGTGATTTTCCTCTGCTCCATGTGGGTTTGTCTGGGCTCCGTCATACATTTGTGCTCAGCTGGCAGGTTGGCTGAGAAATAGCTGGTTCTCGATCGCCTCATTCACATGTCTGGCAGCTGACTGGGGCCTCAGTTCTCCATGTGGCCTCTCGGTCTTCAGCAGGTCATACCAGGCCTCTTCCATGGTAGTGTCAGGGCAGGGTTCCAAGAGGATAAGAGCAGAAGCTGCAACATCTTTTGAGGTTGAGGTTCAGAAATCACACAGCATTACTTCTACCATACTGTATTGGTCAAAACAAGCTAAAGACTAGCTGAGAGTCAAGAAGTGAGTCGGTTTGCCCTAGAGAATCCCTGAAGGATTCACATATTGGAGATACCACGGGTTAAGGTATGGTATTGAAAACAGGAGGATCTTCTCAGGTCGGTATTCAGAGAGGCTAGACCCCCAGTTGCCCTCCTAATGTGCCTAGTGACTATCCCCAGGCAGCAATCACAAGCTTATATCTTGGAGAAACTGAACCAGAGGAGTAGGTCTCAGGCACACCATGTGTGGTAGAGGGTGGAAGTGGAGGACAGAGCTCTGAAAACCCTTGCAATTTCCTGAGTGATAGGAGTATCTTTGTTATTCATAATGAGCATCTTTAGATACACCTGAATTTATACTAGTGAGATGACTTTGGGTGGGGGTCCTAGATAGCCTCAGGAGGGGCTGGTCACCAGAAAGACCAAGTGATTAGAGGGTTGGAATTTTAGTCCTACCCATCAACCTCCAGGGGTAGAAACTGGGTCTGGAGAGTTAAGTCTATAAAAACTCTTGAATGATGAGATTTAATGAGCTTCTTGGGTTGGTGAACATATGAAGTGCTGGGAGGGAGGCAAGTCAGGAGAAGGCATAGAAGTTCCATGCCTGCCCCAACCCTGGACCTTGCCCTACACATCTCTTCCATTTGACTGTTCCTGAGTTATGTCCTTTATAATAAACTGATAAATGTAAGTAAAGTGTTTCTCTGAGTTCTGTGAGCCATTCTAGCAAATTAGCAAACTTTAGAAGGGGATCATGGGAACCCACAATTTATAGCAGTAGGTTAGAAGTATGGGTGGCCAGACTTGGGATTGGCATCTGAAGTGGGGGTAATCTTATGGAGGACTGAGTCCTAAACCTGTGGGATCTATGCTAATTCTGAGTATTAGAATTAGTATTTCATATCAAAATTGAATTATAGGATACCCAGTTGGTGTCCAGAGAATCAGAGAATTGGCTGTTGGTGTTGGAAAACACTCCAGACATGCATACACATCTTTTCTGTATATACTGATTACTAATATCTTATTAATTCAGACTGATTCTTACATTTTTCCCCTCCTTGAAATAATTAGAATATTAAGTAGAACTTCAGAAAGATTTTCAGTTTTCTTTTCAGTTGGTTTACTGGCAGGAACTTTTGGCAAATGTGTCTGTTTTTCTGCATCAAAACGATAATCAGCAATGGTATTCTCCTTGCTGATATGTCAGCAGTTTATATTTTTCCTCATTAATAGATTTTGGGAAGCTAGTCATATTTTTTCCGTTTCTTTTTTCACAAGCTGGTTTTATTAATTTTTATTTTTTTAAATAAATAAATAAATATATTTATTTATTTATTTATTTATTTATTTATTTATTTATTTATTATGGCTGCGTTGGGTCTTTGTTGCTGCGCACGGACTTTCTTTAGTTGCAGCAAGCAGAGGCTACTCTTCATTGTGGTGAGCAGGCTTCTCATTGCGGTGACTTCTCTTGTTGTCAAGCATGGGCTCTAGGCACATGGGCTTCAGTAGTTGTGGCACGTGGGCTCAGTAGTTGTGGCACACGGGCTTAGTTGCTCCGCGGCATGTGGGATCTTCCTGGACCAGGGCTCGAGCCCGTGTCACCTGCATTGGCAGGCGGACTCTCAACCACTGCGCCACAAGGGAAGCCCTATTCATTTTTAAAATTAATATTATTTCAGAATGTCTTCATTCATTCAAAGTGAATTCAGAAAGAGTATAACAAAGAAATCAGAAATCTATAGAAAATAATTATAAAGCTCTGTAAGTAAACATATTTTCTAAAATTTCATCTATTACCTAAGCTTTTTTTTTCAGTTTCCAAAGATTTATTTTCCTCTTTACTTCTTTTTAAAGTTTCCAACAATGTTCTACACATAGAATATTTTAATCACACACACAAAAATCATTTAAAAATTGTTTTATAATGATGGAGTAGGGAAGAAATAAAACAGAAAAAGAAAGGAGATTGAAAGGAGGTAAATAAAATTTTTAATCATGGTTTTCTCAGCTAACTAGAAGGAATACCAATGAAGCCTGACATGTACCATCTATCCTTTCACTCGCTCAGATGACATTTATTACCATCATATTGTTACCTCCTGTTAAATACCTGGACAACTCCAAAGATGTCACTGTCTAAAGGGCAATGGCTTAAAGATAGTGAGATCCCAGGCCCTGGAAGTATATAAGTAGAAAACAGAATGTTATTTGTTAGGGATAATATATGAGGGACTCAAGTATGGTGGACAGTAGGACTGGACAACTTCTCAAGAGTCTTCTAAATTTTGAGAACTGACTCCCTGAAAATACCACCAAAATAATCTGTTGATACGTGATACATCATATTAACAAATTGAAGGAGAAAAACCATATGATCATCTCAATAGATGCAGAGAAAGCTTTCGACAAAATTCAACACCCATTTATGATAAAAGCCCTCCAGAAAGTAGGCATAGAGGGAACTTTCCTCAACATAATAAAGGCCATATATGACAAACCCACAGCCAACATCGTCCTCAATGGTGAAGAACCGAAAGCATTTCCACTAAGATCAGGAAGAAGACAAGGTTGCCCACTCTCACCACTATTATTCAACATAGTTTTGGAAGTTTTAGCCACAGCAATCAGAGAAGAAAAAGAAATAAAAGGAATCCAAATCAGAAAAGAAGAAGTAAAGCTGTCACTGTTTGCAGATAACATGGTACTATATGTAGAGAATCCTAAAGATGCTACCAGAAAACTACTAGAGCTAATCAATGAATTTGATAAAGTAGCAGGATACAAAATTAATGCACAGAAGTCTCTTGCATTCCTATACACTAATGATGAAAAATCTGAAAGTGAAATTAAGAAAACACTCCCGTTTACCATTGCAACAAAAAGAATAAAGTATCTAGGAACAAACCTACCTAAGGAGACAAAAGACCTGTATGCAGAAAATTATAAGACACTGATGAAAGAAATTAAAGATGATACAAATAGATGGAGAGATATACCATGTTCTTGGATTGGAAGAATCAACATTGTGAAAATGACTCTACTACCCAAAGCAATCTACACATTCAATGCAATCCCTATCAAACTACCACTGGCATTTTTCACAGAACTAGAACAAAAAATTTCACAATTTGTATGGAAACACAAAAGACCCCAAATAGCCAAAGCAATCTTGAGAATGAAAAATGGAGCTGGAGGAATCAGGCTCCCTGACTTCAGACTATATTACAAAGCTACAGTAATCAAGACAGTTTGGTACTGGCACAAAAACAGAAATATAGATCAATGGAACAGGATAGAAAGCCCAGAGATAAACCCACGCACATATGGTCATTTTATCTTTGATAAAGGAGGCAAGCATATACAGTGGAGAAAAGACAGCCTCTTCAATAAGTGGTGCTGGGAAAACTGGACAGCTACATGTAAAAGAAGGAAATTAGAATACTCCCTAACACCATACACAAGAATAAACTCAAAATGGATTAAAGACCTAAATGTAAGGCCAGACAGTATCAAACTCTTAGAGGAAAACATAGGCAGAACACTCTATGACATAAATCACAGCAAGATCCTTTTTGACCCAACTCCTAGAGAAATGGAAATAAAAACACAAATAAACAAATGGGACCTAATGAAACTTAAAAGCTTTTGCACAGCAAAGGAAACCATAAACAAGACCAAAAGACAACCCTCAGAATGGGAGAAAATATTTGCAAATGAAGCAACTGACAAAGGATTAATCTCCAAGATTTACAAGCAGCTCATGCAGCTCAATAACAAAAAAAACAAACAACCCAATCCAAAAATGGGCAGAAGACCTAAATAGACATTTCTCCAAAGAAGATATACAGATTGCCAACAGACACATGAAAGAATGCTCAACATCATTAATCATTAGAGAAATGCAAATCAAAACTACAATGAGATATCATCTCACACCGGTCAGAATGGCCATCATCAAAAAATCTAGAAACAATAAATGCTGGAGAGGGTGTGGAGGAAAGGGAACACTCTTGCACTGTTGGTGGGAATGTAAATTGACACAGCCACTATGGAGAACAGTATGGAGGTTCCTTAAAAAACTAAAAATAGAACTACCATACGACCCAGCAGTCCCACTACTGGGCATATACTCTGAGAAAACCATAATTCAAAAAGAGTCATGTACCAAAATGTTCATTGCAGCTCTATTTACAATAGCCAGGACATGGAAGCAACCTAAATGTCCATTGACAGATGAATGGATAAAGAAGATGTGGCACATATATACAATGGAATATTACTCAGCCATAAAAAGAAACGAAATGGAGGTATTTGTAGTGGGTGGATGGAGTTAGAGTCTGTCATACAAAGTGAAGTAAGTCAGAAAGAGAAAAACAAATATGCTAACACATATATATGGAATCTAAGGAAAAAAAAAAAAAAAGGTCATGAAGAACCTAGTGGCAAGACGGGAATAAAGACGCAGACCTACTAGAGAATGGACTTGGGGATATGGGGAGGGGGAAGGGTAAGATGTGACAGGGTGAGAGAGTGGCATGGACATATATACACTACTAAATGTAAAATAGATAGCTAGTGGGAAGCAGTCGCATAGCACAGGGAGATCAGCTCGGTGCTTTGTGACCACCTAGAGGGGTGGGATGGGGGGGTGGGAGGGAGGGAGACGCAAGAGGGAAGAGATATGGGAACATATGTATATGTATAACTGATTCACTTTGTTATAAAGCAGAAACTAACACACCATTGTAAAGCAATTATACTCCAATAAAGATGTTAAAAAAAAATTCTGTTGATAAAACAAAGCTGAGTTTGTTTATTTATTGCTCACAATGGTAAAGGAGAAGGCTACCTTGAAAGGTCTTAGTGTTTCAGAGTGCGGAGGGCAAAGGCAGGATTTTTATGAGGTTTTCTAACATATGGTTTAAGGTGGGCCTTGCCATGCATTTGAAGATAGGGCCTTTAAAGAGATGATTAAGTTAAACGGGGGTAGAGTGAAGACCCTAATCCAATATGACTGGTGTCCTTTTTTTTTTTTTTTTTTAAGAAAGTACTTGAACTGCGTTTTTTTATTTTTTTAATTTATTTTAATTTATTTATTTATGGCTGTGTTGGGTCTTCGTTTCTGTGCGAGGGCTTTCTCTAGTTGTGGCAAGTGGGGGCCACTCTTCATTGCGGTGCACGGGCCTCTCACCATCGCGGCCTCTACTTCTTGCGGAGCACAGGCTCCAGACGCGCAGGCTCAGCAGTTGTGGCTCACGGGCCTAGTTGCTTCGCGGCATGTGGGATCCTCCCAGACCAGGGCTCGAACCCGTGTCCCCTGCATTAGCAGGCAGATTCTCAACCACTGCGCCACCAGGGAAGCCCTGGTGTCCTTTTGAAGAGGACATTTGGACACATAGAGAGACACCAGAGGTGAACACACACAGAGTAAAGACTATTTGAGGACAAGGCAAGATGGCAACCATCTGCAACCAAATTTAGAGGCCATAGGAGAAATCAAACGTGCCAATGCCTTGATCTTGGACTTCCAGCCTCCAGAACTGGGAGAAAATAAATTTCTGTTGTTTAAGCCACCCAGTCTGTGGTATTTTGTTATGGCAGCCTGAGCAGACTAATACAATATTATATGCCTAATTACCGCTTTTCAGTATTGCAATGGAAATCCGAGTCCAGGACTTTCCCACATTTTGAATATGAAGATTCCCTGCAGATCATCATGGAGACATGATAATGTCCAGAACGTGCTCCTGATTGTGAGTTTTCTAGCAACCTTCAGGCAGACAGTTGCAGACAGTTCTATTTTGAGGCTTATCAAGGAATTTCAGCGTTTTGATTGTTACCTATTTGGCTAAACTTGTAGGTTTTGTTGCGTTCCTGAATGAATTGTATTTTGAAGGAAGATAAATAGCTTCTCCTAAAAGTCAGAAGAAGGCTTTTGACAAGTTGATGGTCAACATCTTACTGAGAGTCTTTGAAGCATTGATCAGTCACATCAACTTCTCCTAGCCTTGAGCATTGTGTGATCTATTCCAAAAGCTCTGATAATTTCTCCAGCCTTTGACAACATTTCCTGGCATGTGACAGGCAGTCATTTTGCATTTGTATTAGTAACAGTAAGAAAGACAGATTTATCTATCTGTGGTCATTCCTCAGTGGCTAATATTTACTTCACAAGATGTATACTTTCTGTAGCTCTATCTCAGCATACTTTGGGTGCACAATTTTTGAAGAAAATTTAAGAACATTAGGACACCAAACTTAGGTTAAAACTGAACCTTGAATATGATTTTCAATGCCAACTTACTACTCAGCTTGCTACTGACAATATATTTTTAACTCCTCTGATCCTACAAAACCAAAAATCTTTACTAATTTTATACATAAAAGTGGTATCTTATCACTTGATGGCATATATATAAGATATATCTCAATTTTTAGATGACATGAATAGAAACAGATATCTTAGAGCAAAGAAATTTGAAAAATCAGAGGAAAATAATAATTTAAAACTAAACCTGAGTATAGCTGTTGCTGCCTTCTGAGGGGGATATCGAGGAGAAGGATGGCATAATTCATATCAGCAGTTGGGCAACACATCTCTACTTCTCTCTTCCTTCCCTTCAAACACTGGTGGTAAAAAAGAAGGGAAAGGGCTTCCCTGGTGGCGCAGTGGTTGAGAATCTGCCTGCCAATGCAGGGGACACGGGTTCGAGCCCTGGTCTGGGAGCATCCCACATGCCGCGGAGCAACTGGGCCCGTGAGCCACAACTACTGAGCCTGAGCGTCTGGAGCCTGTGCTCCGCAACAAGAGAGGCCACGATAGTGAGAGGCCCGCGCACCGCGATGAAGAGTGGCCCCCACTCGCCACAACTGGAGAAAGCCCTCACACAGAAACGAAGACCCAACACAGCCAAAAATAAAAAAAATAAAAAAATAAAAATTAAAAAAAAAAAAAGAAGGGAAAAGACTGAAGTTGCAAAGCCTCTGCCCATTTTTCTCTGCAGATAAGGAGTGGGATCTGGAGTTGATGCCTGAGTTGTTAAAGCATTGGGGAATAGAAATGTCTCTGATGCTCCAGAGACTAGTAGTGGATGGAAAACAAAATTACTCTGCATAATAATACAAGGGAAATAGAGTTTCGTGGGGAAAACTAGGGGAGGAAGGAGCCTGTAGAGGGAGAAGCAGGGCATATGGAGTCAGAAAGGGAATAAGAAAACATGGCAGGAGGCCAGAGTCTGCTGAGATAGAGGTGCTCCAGGCAAAATTCCAGTAACTGTGGCTGCCAGAAGGCTAACAACCAGGATATATAAATAAAAAGCTCAACTTTCAGTTGTTTGCCAGTTGTCGCTATCATGTAGTCCCACCCTATCATGTAGTCCCACCCTTCATACACAGCATCCCAAAAGTCCAAAAAGCTGCTACCCATGTGTGAGTATAAATAAAAATGATTTTTCTCTGCTTGTAAAGGAGAAGAAGAACGTTCTCTCTTCCTTCGCTTTTGAAAGGGTCTCTTTAGAAACAGAATAGTCCTTGAGTCCCTACTTTAACTTTTTGGAATGTGGGCAGATTTCTCCAGGGCTAAATAAATAAGCCCCATATCCTGTCTCCTTATGCAGAGTTGTCTCCAAGGTCTGGGCTTCATACCCCCTAGAAATGTCCACGCATAATTCTCGAGTTAACCTAGCAGGCTGTTTTGAGTAACTACTTATCTCTCAAGGAGACAAGAGAAGTATAAATATTCTTTCTTCTGCTTTACTCAATTGTGTGAAACTTCATGCTGACTTCATAGTTACTCACAGGCTACCTATGTACGTGTACTACTCTGTTGTGCATACTCAGTACTGACGCCGAAAGCTCAGCTTCTCTGTACACTGGTGCTGAATCAAATCTTGGAGACAGAGTTTTGGGTGAAGCAGAAAAGGATAGCTTTATTACTTTGCCAGGCAAAGAGGGGCACAGCAGGCTCCTGCCTTGAAAAACTATGTGTCCCAACTTGGAGAAGATAGTGAGAAGTTTTATAGTAGTTGTTCAAAGAGGGTGTGATCAGCTCATGGACATTCTTCTGATGAGTTGGTGGTGAGGTAGGTAGGAGTCAGCATCATCAACCTTCAGGTCCAGCTGGTCTGAGGTCTGCATGGTTGTTGGCAGTATACCATCGGTTAATCCGTTAACTTCTCCTGTCTGGAGGGGGTTTCAGTATCTTCAGAATAGCTCAAAGATACTGTGTGTATCCATTGATGGGGAAACAGAACCTTGCCCCAAGGCTGCTCTTGACAGTTTCCCCCAGTCTCATATCCCCTCCCTTCCCTAATTAACAACTGCTTGAATCTGCCTATTGGAACTCAGGGAAGGTCATGGAGGCTGAATGAAGGCTGTTTCCTATAATCAAAGAAATGGTGGTCACAGAAAGGCTTTGTGCCCAGGAGCCCCATAGGGCCCTGTGCAGTATCCGTACTAAATTAGGTTCCTGGACCCAATTCTAACATGTGTATGTTTGCGGGGAGGGTTTCCCACACAACACCAAGCAATTCTCAGACACCAGTAGGGTGTATGAGAATTCAACTCACTTCTGACACTATCTACCCAGATAGAGCATCAGATTCCACAGCTTAAGGGTTCACTCTGTTAATAAAAGAAACAGGCCCAAAATGAGATCACTTGTGCTAAGATTCACATCACCAAACCAAGACTTAACCCCTAACCTAACTGCAGTTTCAGCCTCTCCCAGGAATGTGACTTCAACCAATCTGGAATTATAGGCATACCCTATTTTACTGTGCTTCGCTTTATTGTGCTTCACAGATATTGATTTTTTTATAAATTGAAGATTAGTGGCAACCCTGCATTGAGCAAGTCTATAGGCACCTTTTTTCCAACAGCATTTGCTCCCTTGGTGTCTGTTTGTCACATTCTGTTAGTTCTCCCAATACTTCAAACCCTCAACCAGCAAACATGTTAAGACTCACTGAAGGCTCAGATGATGGTT
The DNA here is from genome assembly GCF_028023285.1 of Balaenoptera ricei. NCBI lineage: Eukaryota > Metazoa > Chordata > Mammalia > Artiodactyla > Balaenopteridae > Balaenoptera > Balaenoptera ricei. Next base: position 57,532,109 of record NC_082642.1, read on the forward strand.
AGTGGTTTTTTTTAGTAGTAAAGTACTTTTTAATTAAGATATTGAAACCGAGCAAGACCCTTTGGGGCTCCTGGACACAGAAGCCGTTCTGTCCCCCATTTCTTGTTGGTAGGGAATTGACTCCAGTCTCCATGACCCTCCCTGAGTTCCAAAGGGCAGGTTCAAACAGTTGTTAATCAGGGAGGGGAGAGGATGCAGAGACAAGGGAGGAGCAGTCATGAAACAATAGTGCAGCCTTGGGGCAGGGTCCTGGCTCCACCTCAAGGGATACACATATCAATATCTTTGAGCTCTTCTGCAGAACTAAAACCCCCAACAAATGGAAGATGTTAACTACTTGATGAAGCATTCTTCATTCCAGAGAGACGTCACAGTTTATAACCTCAAGAACCAGATTAAAGGAATGCAGACCCTGATCCTTATTAGCAACCCCACCCTTGAACCACTGCTATAGAACTCACCAAACCCCCCTGGGTGGGGACACAGTTTTTGTTTTTGTTTTTTTAATAATTTTTTTTTTTTTTTTGGCCACACCGTGTAGCAAGTGGGACCTTAGTTCCCCAGCCAGGAATTGAACCTGTTCCCCCTGCAGTGGAAATGCGGAGTCTTAACCACTGGACCACCAGGGAAGTCCCAGGACACACAGTTTTTGAGGGCACGAGCCCACTGTTTCCCCCTTTGCCTGGCAAAGCAATAAAGCTATTCTTTTCTACTTCACCCAAAACTCTGTCTCTGAGATTGGATTCAGCACCGGTGCACAGTGGCCAAGCTTCATTGTCAGTATGTATACTGTTTTTTTAGACTTAATGCTATCGCACACTTAATAGACCACAGTATAGTGTAAACATAACTTTTATGTACACTGTGAAACCAGAAGATTTGTGTGACTCCCTTTATTGCAGTGGTCTGGAACGAAATTGTAATCTCTGAGGTATGCCTGTACCTGGACAGCACTAGTGAAGTAATCTGCCTGATAGACCCCACCTTCCCACAAAGGAAGGTGACCTTGCCTGAAATAATCCACTCTTTGCTGGAAACTTCCGCTTCCAGCCCCCTTCTGCCTATAAAAGTCTTACATTTTGTACAGCTCCTCGGAACTCCTTTCTGTCTGCTAGATGGGATGCTGCATGATGCATGAATCACTGAATACAGCCAATTAAATCTTTAAATTTACTCCGTTGAATTTTGTGTTTTAACAAGTTCTACAAGACAGTCCATCCTCGCCCCACCCCATCCTTCCCCAGACACGCACACTTCAGATGCCAGTCACAAGCCCAGGCTGGTACCTGAGCTACTGACCAACTGGCTATAAATCAGCGGTTCCCACAACATCCTTCTTCGGTTCAATTAATTTGCTAGAGTAGCTCACAGAACTCAGAGAGACATTTTACTTACTCGATTACTGGTTTGTTAGAAAAGGATATAACTCGGGAACAGCCAGATGGAAGAGATGCATAGGGCACAGTATAGGGAAAGTGCTCAGAGGTTCCATGCCCTCTCCAAACTCACCACTCTCCCCAATCTCCATGTACTCATCAACCTGGAAGCTCTCCAAACCCCATCCTTTTGGGTTAATATGGAGGCTTCATTACATGGGCACGATTGACTGAATCACTGGTCATTGGTCACTGATTCAACCTCCAGCCCTTCTCCCCTCCCTGGAGGTCAGGGGGTGGGACTAAAAGTTCCAACACTCTAACCTTATGGTTGGCTCCATTGTCACCTCATTAACATAAAAGACACATTTATCACTTTCCACACTGATGAAATTCTAAGGGTTTTGGGAGCTGTGAGTCAGGAACTGTGGATGAAGACCAAATAGCTATGATAAATATATTTTGGTCATCTGAATGACCAAATATATATTTCTTATAAATCACAATATCTCAGTTACTAAACCAGTTTTCTTTTCTGCATTGATGTGGAGGGGTCTCTGTTTATTGGTAGGACTTTTACTTCCCCAATACATGCAAATGACTTATTTTATGCTTTAGAAGTAAGTCAAGAAAAAGATGTGACCTATATTGGGGACCATGCTCTAGAGAACAGAGATGGGATCCTTACACAGAAATAAGTTCTCAGGAGCAGAAGTTTGGAGCCAGAGAAGATAAGGAGAAATGTAGTACTGCTCCTCTACTTTCCCTCCCTGCTCCTCACCCCCCAAACATATCTTAACTCCTAGAGCTGTTCAGAGTAACTCTGGGTTTCCAGTTATGAAGTTGGAATCAATTTTATTAGGCTCTTCTTACATTAACATCTGGGATAAATACATAAACCATTTAATGTTTGACCTAATTGGGATCATCCTGTATAGATTTTTTTCATTTCTACCTTTTTTTTTTTAAAGGAATATATATGTAACATTCTCCCATGTAAAGGAACATTTTTTTAAAACATCAGTTTTGATGACAACATTGAATGGATCCATAAAAATTTACTTAATAATTTTTCTCTTTCCTTTTTTTGCTATTATAGATAATTTTTCAATGAATACCTCTGTTTTTTGGTTTTTTAAAACTTTTTTTGGATATGATTTCAAACTCACAGAAAATTTGCAAGAATAGTACAAAGAAAACCCATATACCCTCCACCAGATTCACCTATTATTTAGAACTTGCCTCATTTGCTTTGTTTGCTCTTTGTTGGGAGAAAAACTGTTCCTCTACCACCTCAGAGTAGGGTGGTAGAGGCCTGTGAATTAACTGACAATAGCCAGATTCACAGGAGGAAAGACAAGGCTTATTTACAAACATGTGGGACCACTCATAACAGTTTGTAGAGCAGCTTAATAGAGGAAAAGGTTGGGGGTGGTTAAGGGCTTCAGCGGGAAAGTACGAAAGGTTTCACTGGGCTTTTTCATCCTGGTGCTAATGGGCAGCCTCCTTCCTGGCTGGAAACTCCCCTGGAGGGGAATTTATGGCAGCTGAATTCTCACCTCCTGCTGCTAGGATTCCATTTTTTCCCAAACATGCAACTCCCTTGGAGGGGTGTTAATGGTGGCTGTATTTGGGGGTTGGGGGACTCTGCTTTAGTCAGATAAGGGCAGTTCAGATAAGATTTCTTTATGCATCTTTTGCTCAAATGTTTCTCATTTAAGGTTATCTTTATGCCATTCTGGTGGGTTATTAGTCCCTTCATCTCTCTCTATATCTGTATCTTTATATCAATATCGATATAGATATATTGATATAAACTCATCAAATGTGTATATTTTCTGAACCAATTTTTTCCACTGCATTTACCCCTAATACTTCAGTTTGTATGAACTATTTATTTATTTATTTATTTATTTAATTTTTGGCTGTGTTGAGTCTTCGTTGCTGCACACTCGCTTTCTCTAGTTGTGGTGAGCAGGGGCTACTCTTCGTTGCGGTGTGTGGGCTTCTTATTGCGGTGGCTTCTCTTGTTGCAGAACACAGGCTCTAGGCGCACGGGCTTCAGTAGTTGTGGAATGCGGCCTTCAGTAGTTGTGGCACGAGGGCTCAGTAGTTGTGGCTCGCAGGCTCTAGAGCACAGGCTCAGTAGTTGTGGTGCACAGGCTTAGTTGCTCCACGGCATGTGGGATCTTTCTGGACCAGGGCTTGAACCTGTGTCCCCTGCATTGGCAGGCAGATTCTCAACCACTATGCCACCAGGGAAGCCCTGTATGAACTATTAAAGGACAAACTGAGGCATATTAAAAATTTTAAGAGATTATTTGAGCAAAAATCTATTCCAGTCTATTTATGCAGCACCAAACCGGAAGTGGTAAGGAGCTTTCCACCAACAGGAGCTCAGGGAAAGCTTTTATAGAGAAAAGGCAGAAACAAAGCAAGGAAATTATTTGATTGGCTAGAACTTAAGTTTGCCTTATTTGGAAAAGCCTACTTTGCTTTGGTGACTGGTTGTCCTTTGGTTTTGATTTCTTCACCTTGAAGCATTTACAGGCTTAGGTTTTGGTTTGCTTATGCAGGCAAACCCCTTCAGTGTAATGGCTTCCTTGTTTAATTAATTTAACTTTACAAAGAACGGGGGTATCCCTCTTACATAACCACAGTACTGTTATCAACTTTAGTACACTTAACACTGATATAATTATATTTCCTAAATCTACCATTCACATTCCAATTTTGTTAATTGACCCAATAATGTATTTATAGCAATTTTATCCTTTCCAGCAGAGGATCCAATCTAGGATCAGGTATCATATAGCAGACCCTTGAGTAACATGGGTTTGAACTGCATGGGTCCACTTATACAGGGATTTCTTTCACTGAATACATATACAGCAACGGTCCCCAGTCTTTTTGGCACCAGAGACTGGTTTCATGGAAGACAATTTTTCCACAGACAGGAGGGCGGGGGATGGTTTTGGGATGATTCAAGTGCATTACATTTATTGTGCACTTTATTTCTATCATTATTACATTGTAATATATAATGAAATAATTATACAACTCACCATAATGCAAAATCAGTGGGAGCCCTGAGCTTGTTTTCACTCACTGATGGGCTTTTGATATGAGCCTGCAAGCAATTGATTTATTATGGTCTCTGTGCAGTCAAACCTCTCTGCTAATGATAATCTGTATTTGCAGCCACTCCCCAGCGCTAGCATTAGCGCCTCAGCTCCACCTCAGATCATCAGGCATTAGATTCTCATAAGGAGCGCGCAACCTAGATCTCTTGCACACGCAGTTCACAGTAGGGTTCACCCTCCTATGAGAATCTAATGCCGCCGCTGATCTGACAGGAGGTGGAGCTCAGGTGGTAATGTGAGTGATGGGGAGTGGCTGTAAATACAGATGAAGCTTCGCTCGCTCACCTGCAGCTCACTTCCTGCTATGTGGCCCGATTCCTAACAGGCCATGGATGGGTACCAGTCTGTGTGTGGCCCGGGGGTCGGGGACCCCTGTACTACAGTACTACGTGATCCGCAGTTGGTTGAATCCGAGGATACTGAACTGCGGATATGCACGGCCCACTGTACAGTTATACACAGATCTTCGACTGCGGGGAACGTTGTGCCCCTAACTCCCTCGTTGTTCAAGGATCAACTGTACTTAGTTGTCTCTTTAGTCTCCTTTAATACGGAACATTTCCTTGGCTTTTCATTGTCTTTTATGACATTGACATTTTGGGAAAATATAGTCCGTTTTTAAAAAACAAGTAGAATATGTCTTATTTTGAGCTTGTCTAATATTATCTCATCATTAGTTTCAGATTATGCATCCTGGCTAGAATAGTACATTAGTGGCGTTGCATCCTCAGGAGACCACACCTGGAGGCACGCAATGTGTGTGCCATCTGACCCTCATTTGTGGTGTTAGTTTTCATCTTTTGGTCAAGGTGTTGTTCACATAGTTAGCCGTTTTTTTGTTTTTTTCTCTTGTTACCAATAAGCAACCTGTGAGAAGAATTATGTGCAGTAGCACACCTTTGGTGGATATCAGAATCTAGTCCTGTTAATTGTCTTTGAGGTTTTGTTATATACCTGTAAACTGGGCTGTATCCTGACTTCTTCTAATTTCCTCAAGTATCTGGCTACAACGCTCCAAACTAACTTCTAATTTCTTCCATCCTTCTGACTCGAAGTCACTAAGAACAAAGGCTTCCCTTTTCTCTGCAAACTGAAGCTGGACAACTTGATATAAACTTCAGAGAAATCACTGCAACAGCTCATGTGTGGACAACCTTTATGCCTACTGCTGTGTGGGCCACACATAAAGTTCCCTGGAACACCTGATAACATCACCAGAGAGATTCAAACCACAAAATATTCTACAAGCCCAACATCTTGAAATCACTGGCTGTCCTCAGAACTCAGAAACTGGACTCACAGTCTGCTCTAATCATTAACCTTTGTTTTTATTTTGTTTCCATAGAAATACCTCTTATTAAATACCTGATTGCTTGAACCATATAAGCCTAGCTTTGGGAGCCCACTTGTATCACTGCTATAGGGGTTCAGAATTTGTCACCCCAAAATATGCCATGTTAGTATATTGACTATTTTGAAGTAACGTTACTTGAGAAACAACTGGTACAAGAAGGACACTCTGACCCTCCTTTGTCCCCCTAAAAGTAGGAGATAAATCTCCCATGAAAGTTACCCTCCCTGTACCAGGAGGGTAGAAGGCATTCTTATCAACAGAGATAGGGAATTTAGGGCCAAGAAGGCTGTGTAAACAAACGTTGCTACTTCATCATTTTACTAACCCAAGCCCAAACCCTCTTGTCTTGTCAATCTTCACAAATTTATTGTTTCTTTGTCTAAAATGTATAACCATCCTGCTTTGTTTACTTCTTTGTGGGGCTCCCATATAATTACATTTGTTTATCTCCTATTAATCTTTTTATTACAGGTGGGTCTCAGCCAAGAACCTAGAAGGGTAGAGGAGAAATTATTTTTCCTCCCTTACACCGCCTCCTGAAATGAGACACAACTCTTTAACCGAACTGACCTATTCTCAGTACTAAGAGACTGGTTCAGTAAGATGGAGGAATCTACCAACTTTACAAGGGCTGTGAAACTTAGCGGGGAAGTTTCAAAGGCAGGAATGAAAAATAGCAGAATATGCCACACTAGAATATACCTCTTTGGCATAAGGTTTATTTTGAGCTGATTATTTTTTGAAAAAAAGCAGACACAGGAGAAGCTCCAAAAACAGAGTTGAATTTACCCTTTTTTAAGGGAAATCTCCACTGGGTAGGATGTCTCCCTCTCTGTAGCAGGAAGCGAAGAATGACTCTAAATCACAAAACACTCATCCATGAAGAAGGTGCTGGCTTAAATCTGCATAACAACCTTACCCTGTTTACTGTGTCTTTCCTGATAACCTCCCATAACTACCCCCTCTACTCCCCAATATCTTTCTTTTGTCTTTAGCTGAAGATAGTATTTAAAGTGATGGCTTGGGCCATTTTGGGGCTTTTTACTCAGTTTTCCTGGATATCTCCCCAGTATACATGAGGTATATGTGTTAATAAACTTCTGTGTGTTTTTCTTCGCTTATTAATCTGTCTTTTATTACAGGGGGTCTTATCACAGAACCTAGAAGGGTAGAGGGAAATTTGTTTGAAAAGGGCTTTTTTTGTGGAAAAGAGGAGGATAAAGAAGAATGACAATTAGTTCCAAAGATAATTTCATAATAGTAACAGTTATTAATGCTAGAACTGTTAATGAAAAAGATAGTGTGCGTGTTTCTAAGAGTTCTTTTAATATGAGGATCATTCACAACTTTCTCTTTAGGGTCAGGAGTAGTTAAAAGGTAATATGACAACATTAAGCAAAATATTAGTTGCTGTTGTTTATTTTTACAAAAGACCAAATGGAGTAAAGACACCCTCTAGTGGAAGGTTAGGTCCTTTCTACAATCAAACTGAAAGAACAGAAAATCTATCCACAGTTACATTGCAATTGCGATGTGGAGATTTTGCTTTCTTTCTGAACAATAGAATCAATAACAGAATTAAGAAATTAATTCCCTTATGTAAGAAATTAATTCTCATTCATATGTTCTTTTTTTAAATAAATTTAATTAATTAATTAATTTATTTATTTATTTATTTTTGGCTGCGTTGGGTCTTCGTTGCTGCGCGCAGGCTTTCTCTAGTTGCCACGTGCGGGCTTTCTCTAGTTGCCGCAAGCAGGAGCTACTCTTTGTTGCGGTGCGCGGGCTTCTCATTGCGGTGGCTTCTCTTGTTGCAGAGCACAGGCTCTAGGCACGCGGGCTTCAGTAGTTGTGGTGCACGGGCTTAGTTGTTCTGCGTCATGTGGGATCTTTGCGGACCAGGGCTTGAACCCGTGTCCCCTGCATTGGCAGGTGGATTCTTAACCACTGTGCCACAAGGGAAGTCCGATATGTTCTTCCTGAATGAATTTTATTTATTTTATTACTTCTAGGGTGCATTATCTTGTAAATAGGAATAACCAAATTGTCACGGTCCAGGAAATCTGTTGTTTTCTATTTTGAAAAAAAGGGTTAGTCACTCTGTATTGACAAATAAATCTACTCTTTCTCACAAGTTTATACAAATAAATATTGACTTGTCAATAGATAATCTGAATGTGTTATCAAAATTTCCTTTAATTTTATAAAAGAAATTAATATTTGAGAGAGAATAGTTTGCAAAGTTATCAAAAGATCTAATAGTAAATATCTAGAAAAATAAGATGTTGACAGAAATGCTTATTTTATGACTTTCAGTGTCAAGGTGCTTGAGAAAGAGAGAAAAGAATGAAGGGACTGAGTGTGTAGAGCTGGTGGGGGTGGCGGGCAGGAGATTATACTCTCAGAGTCTAGCCCAGGGTCTTGTTCACAGTGGAAATCAATAAACATTGTTGATTGGAGGTGAGACAAGTTGTTCCCTAACCAACTGAAACAAAATCTCTTCTGGATGAATTGCTAAGATGTTTGGGGTGCTAAAATATCTGTAAAATGCAAAAATCCATTGTTTCATTGATTTAAAACTGTCCTGTAAGACTTACATGTTGACATTCCCTTGGTTTTGACAAAAGGAATACTGAAATACAATGGTGGAAAGATGGTCTTTTCGACGAATGGTTCTGGGCCTATTGGATAGCCATCTGGACAAAAAAAATGAATCTTAGCTTCTACCTTACACCATAAAGAAAAATCAATTCCAAGTGGATTGCAGATCTTAATGTGAAAGGTAAAACAGGAAAGCTTCTAGAAGAAAACACAGGCACCTTAGGGACAGCAAATATTTCTCAAACTGGACATGAACAGCACTAACCACAAAGGAAAAGGTTGATAGGTTGTACTAACTGAAAATTAAGTACTTCTCTACATAGGGCTTCCCTGGTGGGGCAGTGGTAAGAATCTGCCTGCCAAGGCAGGGGACATGGGTTCGAGCCCTGGTCCAGGAAGATCCCACATGCCACGAAGCAACGAAGCCCATGCGCCACAACTACTGAGCTTGTGCTCTAGAGCCCGTGAGCCACAACTACTGAGCCCACGTGCCACAACTACTGAAGTCCACGTGCCTAGAGCTCATGCTCCGCAACAAGAGAAGCCACCACAATGAAAAGCCCGCACACCGCAACATAGAGTAGCTCCTGCTCGCGGCAACTAGAGGAAGCCCGTGCGCAGCAACAAAGACCCAATGCAGCCAAAAATAAATAAATAAAATAAATAAATTTTAAAAATAACTTCTCTACGTAAAAGACACCACTAGAAGACATTTGCAATACATATAGTCAATAAGGGACTTTTATCAAGAATATATAAAGAAGGGACTTCCCTGGCGGCGCAGTGGTTAAGACTCTGCGCTCCCAATGCAGGGGGCCCAGGTTCGATCCCTGGTCAGGGAACTAGATCCCACATGCATGCCGCAACTAAGACCCAGCGCAACCAAATAAATAAATAAATAAATAAATATTTTAAAAAAAGAATACGTAAAGAATTCCTACAAATCAATAAGAAAATGAACACAGTAGAAAAATGACCAAAAGACTTAATAGGGACTTTATAAAAAAAAGACATTCTATTGATTGATAAACTTATGAAAATGTGTTCAACTTTCTTAGTCATCAGGGAAAGAAAACTTAAATCACAGTGTGACAGCACTATAACTAACGGTATCCTGGTAAATATTCGACAATTGGCTTTCCAGAGTGTCAAAAAAGTGTGTATGTGTGTATTCACACCGACTTGACAAATGTGAATAATAGGCTCAGACTAACTGGACAACCAGAAGAAGACAACATTTGGGTAAATCAAACAAGGTTTACATATTTAAAGGTGCAACATGAAGTCAGAGCAGGTAGGCCGTGCAGTAGATAGATCAGCTCTCATTTCCTATTAATGGACAGAAGTCCTTTCACTTGAGGACCCCTCAAAGGGGCCACACCAGCAGATACACAGTTGGGGGTGGTAAGTTTGAGCAAATGAGGCTCACATCAGACCTTGCAAAGATCAGCTGCCTCCTTCAGACCTAGTCTTGCATACATGTTGCTAAAGCAGTCCAAGATGTGGTCTTGGTCTTGCCTGTGTACACACTGGAGACAACTGCACCCTGGCCAGGTGTACTGCATCTATCAGGGAGTCATAGTACACACCCCAGGTTTGCAGGAGTATATAGGGCTCCATTGGGCTGGATATAATCCTGAATTCCATGCCATGGAGCTAGAGTAAGGATCTGTCACCCATATGGCCCTGGGAGTCATGCTAATGTACCCTTGGGCCAGTTTTAGGATCTAATCTACAAGTCCAGACTTATGGTGACAAGGAATCATGAGATTGAAGAAGGAAAAAAAGACTGCAAAATATATGCCCCAACCATAGACGGTCCAATTATGTAGTCACTAAGCATTGTAAGACAACTCTTCTACATCATAATATTTTACATGTGTTTTTATTTTGCTTATTTGTTTTTGCCTTCTAAACCTACGCATTGAGATATGAGAAGGTTTCTATCTAGCCATCCTTCATCATCTGGGGGCATCCTTTCAACAGGTGAAACACCCTTTTGCTTTGGGTGGTGTCCTTCCTTTCAACTCAGTTTTGAATGATAGGATGCCAAATTGCAGCGTCGCAATGAAATCCCTGCAATCTGGGCTTAATCCATGACATTTTAATTAGGGAAGAATTACTAGATGTTACACGTCTCTGCCTAAAGCTTAATCTACCTTAACTGCTCCTTCATGCTGAAACCCTTACTCACCCTGGATCATTATGCTGAGGCAGAGAGCTGATTTAGATCAGGAGCCAGGCTCAAACCCTGGCTTTACCATCTACTGGGCTTGTGATCTTCAGTAAGTCCCATAGACCTCTAGCTTTGCTTTCCTCATCAGTGAAGTGGGATTTAACCTACCTCATGAGTTTGTAGCGACAGTTCAGAGAATGTTTGTAACCTTGCCTTGAACGGTGCTTGACAGTCTGTGCTCAATAAATATAAATTGAGTCTAAATCTGACAGTTCAGTATTTGAAATATCTCACATGTAAAAATTCTTTATTGTCTATAATTTTTACTGACATGCATGGGTTTTACTGAAAAGTCTCTAATTTCAGCAATAAAATAATTGCTAGGATTTTAGAGGATGAGTTTTTTGTGCTCTGAACAGACATTAAAGTGCTTGCAGCTAAAAGCATTTCCTTGTATGTGAACTTCAGGCTTGCGACTACATGCCAAGCAACTCACAAATCAATATCATATTCTGGGCCACCACTTACCCTCTTGGAAGCTTTTTCAGAAAATTAGTAAGTGTAACCAAGAATTTGTTGAACTCAAGTAAATTTTCACTGAGCTGTTTGATTGCTCAGTCTTTTAGACGGATTAAAGGTTATTAGAGAGGGGCCGTGCTTGACAGTGCTGCTGATGGACGAGGAAGCAATAAGCCTGCACAGTAATGAAGAGAAGGAAAATCATGCCATAGAGGGATTAAGATTTTAATTGGTTTCTCAAGGCACTTGCAGACTCTATTCAGGAGCTAATTCTGAATTTTAAAAGAATATTGAAAGAGTGCAATCATGACCATTTAGGGCTTTCTGTTTTACATTTATAAATATTAATTGAATGCATCACCACTGTCTAAAAATAGCCCAATAAACATTTACCAAGAACATCTGGCTATTAGACTTTTTAATGCATCCAGCAATGTTAATTTTGGCAATGAATGTGCAAATTGCTAAGCTTGTTTAGGGATTCTAAACTTGGAAGGGGCAAAGGTTGGGGAGTAGGAGGTAGTTCTTTGAAAATTAGCAAGAAAGGGACTGGACTGTAGTGGTCAGTGGCTCAAACTCTGACTCAGCCTCTGGTTACTGCCCCATCTCCTTCATCTGCCCACATGATCTAGGCTCTGCTGATTACAGGTGCCAGCTCTGAACTTCTGAGTTAATGATGCAAAGAATCAGGACTGCAGGAAGCCTTATGGTAGCCACACAGAGTTCCTAGGGAAGCAGGGACTGAGGTTCTAGCAGCAGTAGCTGTGTCTGCAGGGCAGGCTGCAGTGTGTATCCTGTGGGAGTGACGTCTGTGTGGTTTTGACTGGATGAGTTGGCTCTGCTGTGTGATTTTGGGTGGTGTTCCTGGCTGCATGACTCTGCGTCTTGTCCTCCACCTTCCTTTGGATTCCGAGGCCTACCAAGAGCATGTCACAAATTCCTTTCTGCTAACTAAGCCACAGTCAGTTTCTCATGCTTGTATTTAAGAATATTATACGATAAAGCAATTCATTCAATTTTTTAAAAGCCAATGTTAGACATTGTCAAAAATTCCCCTGCACTGGAATTTCTGTAGTACACCACTTTGAGTCCTCCCTTATAAATTATAAGCTCCTGGGAATTCCCAGGCGGTCCAGTGGTTTGGACTCTGCTCTGTCACTGCCATGGCCCGGGTTCAATCCCTGGTCAGGGAACTAAGATCCCACAAGCCACACGGTATGGCCAAATAAATAAATAAATAAATTGTAAGCTTCTTCATAAATAAAGTGGGAGAAGAGAAAATATGAACAGAATTCATACAAGTTGGGTTTCTTCATTTTTCCCCTCATTATCAAAGTAATACATCATCCTATCTTTTTAAAACAGTATTTTTAACAGAGTAATAATTATAGAGGAATTCTTTAACAAACTTATAGGATCAAAGAAAAGGCAAAGGTCAGGGGGAAAATGGCTGGGTCATAGGGCACATCTAGTTTGCCTGAGTCCTTGACATACCATGCTGACAGGAAAATGCATATTCCATAATGTTTAGAACAATGGGGTAGCCTGGTGAGAAAGGCAAAGGAGGCTTTTCCCTTTCCTTCTTTTAACACATGCCAATTAGTAAATGTTGTTTACTTTGGGCAAAACATTGTGCTAGCAATCTGAAGAAACTCAAAGAAGTATAAATCACCTGACTGCCCTTCAAGGAAACTCATTCATTCACTTATTCATTCATTCATCTTTCAAATGTTTATTAGACTCTCCTGTATTAGACCTGATGGATATAAAGGCCTACAAGGTATAGTCCTTGTCTATTGAGGCTTATGGTTAACAGGTATAATCATCCACATGACTAGAGACCTGTGTGGCCTTGTGACACACAGGCACCTATTAGATATATTTATATATATATATATTTTTAGCTTATTTATTTTTGGTTAACATTTTAAGCATGTACAACCAATTACCATAACCTGTGGTGTTTTTTTGAAATTAATATTCATTGCGTATCTTGAGTTTACAGATTTAAGCAGTATATAATCAGAAAAGTTATAAATAAACTCGGATTATACAGGCAAAGGTATGTTCCCACAGGTGACACGTACATTATTAAAAGCAGGCATCTAAAATTGTGACCGAGCTCTTTTTAAAATGCAGAAATGTAATGTTACACTTTTTTTTTTAAATGAAGAGATTATCTATACACTTTAAATATCAAATGTGGCTTATATCAGAGACGGATGACAGCTATAGGATTGCACTCATCAAAGCCAGTTACCTAAGATTTTTCTTGTTACCTAAACAATAGCAATGGCGTTAGAAGAAAATTACACCTGCATTTTAATTGCCAATCTAACATTAAGCTAGTTCTACAAAAAGGTAATGCAACCGAAAGACTTCCAAACCCCAAATTAAAAATCTGTTAGGCTCAGATTAAATTATGGAATGTTGCAGATGAAAAATAAAGATACAACTGGATTACTGAATGGAATAAAAAATTGCTGACATTTCTCTGAACATTGGAACTACTAAATTTCATTTCTTTAAATATTTCCATTATTTTTTCTTAGTGGTGTGAGTTATCTCAAATCGCTTACAAAGTTATTCTCTACAAAGCACTTTTGTTTGCTGCTGTTCAGATAGAACAAAAACTATTCTGCATTAACTTAACAATATATTTATATTTGTTACAAGATTTTATCATGATGGATATCTAATAGTTTTTCCATTAAAACAAAACAGTAAAATATTTTTGTTCCATTAGCACTGCATCTTAAAAATGTTAACATTAAATACAAAGAACCATTATCTTATTTGGCTATTAGAAAATGAGTTGGAAAAACCTACAGTTCTGTGTTTCTCCTTTACTCTCACACTACTGCCACACTCATAACACTTCTGACACTTCCGGTCACCAAATGTTTGCATTTTTTTTCCCCACACCAAGCAATTCTCCAGGAAACCAGCTGGGTTTATGATTTAATTGAATTCTGGCACTGTCTACCTGGAGATAGAGTCAGATTCCACAGGTTAAGGGTTCAATTCCACAAAACTGCTCCTGTCCCACTTCAGATGTCAGTTTCAAGTACGAGGTTCCTAGGTTACCGACGTGCATCTGACTTGGCTACAAATAGGAGGTTCTCACAGCTCCCTCTTTGGGTATTATTAATTTGCAAAAGTGGCTCACAGAACTCAAGGAAACAGGTTTACCAGTTTATTAAAGCTATAATAGAGGATATAGGTGAACAGCCAGATGAAGATACATAGGGTGAAACCTGGGAGGGTCCTGAGCACAGGAGCTTCTGTCCCCATGAAGTGGGGTGTGTCAACCTCCCGGTATGGTATGTGGGTGTTCACCCACCTGGAAGCTCTGTGAACCCCTAACTATCGGGATTTTATGGAGGCTTCCTCACATAGGGATGGTCAATTATTAACTCCATTTCCTGTCCCTCTCCCCTCTCTGGAGGATGGGTGGTGAGGCTGAAAATTCCAAAATGCTAATCATGGCTTGGTCTTTCAGATGACCACCCTTCACGCAGGAGCCAGCCAGAAGCCTCCCCAGAGTCTCCTGAACGGAATGAAAGATGCTCCCAGTGCTCTTACCACTTAGGAATTTACAAGGGTTTTAGAAGCCCTGGGTCAGGGATTGGAGATGAAGACCAAACATATATTTCTTATTATAAATCAGGAATTTACAAGGGTTTTAGAAGCCCTGGGTCAGGGATTGGAGATTAAGACCGAATATATATTTCTTATTATGAATCACAATATCACAGATATATTTTAAATATCTCACTAGAGAGAAAGCCTATGAAGAAAATGCAGAATTTCTTGAAGTTGAAAGGTTGAAGAACCCCCCAAAGGCAAAATCCAATCAAGTGGTTTAGCAGCCTAGAAGGAGGTTAAAGACACTTGAATATCTTAAGACCTGAGTCAGAATGGGCTTCCTCTCTTTCTAGGTATTGTACTGATGACAAATTGAAATTATAGTGGAGGGATCACAGTTCAGGTATACAAAAATGGGGTTGGGCGGCCATAGAGTTTCTGGTCTCAGACATGTCCCTGAACCACTGAGAAATGAACATTCTTTAAACTGTACCAGATCCAAGGACACAACCAGCTGTATTCAGAACAATACCTACCAAGTGCAACTTTATGTTCTCAAGGTCTCCCCTTATAACTGTGAAACCATTTCAGACCCCGACCATTCCTTACTTAACAATCACCCTTACTTCTTGCCAGCTCCAATTATAATTCTTGATAAACAACTCATGTAATTAACTGTAACCTCGTGGTTTTTGCCTTTATAAGCCTCTCCCATTTTGTAGACTGGTGGAACACAATTCAAGTGCTTCTTGGATCTGTGTCTCATGGGATGCACTCCTAACAAACCCCAAATGAACACCTTTTTATTTCAATCAGGTCTCCATTTCATAGGATTGTTGTGAAAATTAAACAGTGAGTGCCAGGTGTCTGGCTTATAGGAGGTAACTTAAATACTTACTCATTTTTCTTTTCTCTAGGAGCTTAAGATCTAGTTGGGATGATAAGCTGTAAACCCCTGAAGAGGTAAAGAAAAATCCAAGATTTAAGCCACAATTCACATGCAGTGAGGTGGCTGGAGAAGATGATTTTTAATGTCACGTCCAGCTCTAAACATCGATTATTCTATGACAGCTGTATGAGAAGTGTCATGGGGCAGTGCATGATGAATTGGCAGTTGGGAGGTGCAGACAGTAAGTGCTATGAGGTCAAAGAAGGGAGCAACTGCCTTGGGCTGGGATGGTTTAGGAAGACTATTAAAAAATTCTGAGCTGTCTGAGCTAGAACAAAAGTCCAATTCAATTAGGAGAGTGACTGGCAAGGGTTTGCTTATAATACAACTTTAGCCCAAGCTGAGGAGAATAAGAAACATAAAATATTGTAGAGAAAGAAGAAAGGAAAAGGCAGTATCAGCAACTTGGTTTCTGAAACACACAGAGAATATAAAGCAGCTATCCTGTTTTTCATCCTTATAATAGTCTTATAATAGGTGAAGTGTATCAGCCCTGCTGAGAATCTCCTGAGTGAGGAATCTGTTAGAAGTGCGTTTGGTTACAAATAATAGAAAACCTGGCCAATGGTGGCTTACACAAATAAAGTGTTTTTGTTTTTGTTTTTTTTTCTCCTTCAAGAGAAAGAACTCCAGGGTTGGTGCCACCACATAATAACACAGCCAAGACACAGGCTCTTTCTAGCTCTCTTCTGCCTCACCATACTTTGCTTGATAGCATTTGCCCTTATTGCTCTTTGCCTTATGGTCAGGAGATGGCTGCTGTGCCTCCAGGCATCACATTTGCATTCCAGACAAGAGGCAGACAAAAGGGCAAAGGAGCAAAGAGTGAGGGCGAAATGGCTTACCCACTGAGTCTGTGCCTTTTTATTAAGAAAGCTAAAGTTTTCTGGAAGATTGCCCAATAGATTTCTCCTTGTAACCTGCTGGCCAAAACTGTGTCTTGTGGTTGCTCCTAGTGGTAAAGAGGCTGGGGAGAAGGGGAATGTGGATGGGGTTAAGTCAGCCAACTGACGATGAAGAAAAAAGTGTTGAAGGCTTGTGAAAAAAATTACTACAAATTCAATTTTCTTAGTAGTTATCAGGTTATTCAAACTATCTACTTCATTTTGTGTGAGTTGTGGTAGTTTGTGCTTTTTGAGGAACTGGTCTATTACACCTAAGTTTTCAAATTTTTGCATGGAAATTTTTTTGTAGTATTCCCTTATCAATATCCAACTATTTCCCAGATGTCTAACTCTTCAAGATATTCAGAAACATTGTATATGTCATCGATTTTTAGTTGCTTGTAGAGATCTCTCTTAGAGCCATCTGATTGCTCCAATCCAGATGAAGCTCCCTTTGTGTAGCATATAACTATCCCCTTGGGATTTTGCTTAACTTTTCTCATGTTTCCTGAGTCCTGTGTCTTCCTTTTTCTTGGTTTACATCTGTCAGTAACTTCCTCAGAAGGGTGAAACTAAGAATATATTTATTCAGTCCTCACACTTTATTGACAGTTTGGTCTAGGATAGAATTCAAGGTTGGAAATAATTTTGCTTCAAAATTTTCGAAGTATTTCTTCATTGCCTTCTTGTTTCTGGTGTTGCTGTTGAGAAGTCTGGAGGTATTCTGATCTTGATGCTCTGTATGTGACCTGTTTTTTTCTACTTGGAAACTTCAAGGATCTTTTCATCACTAGTGTTCTAAGCCTCATGACAATGATCTCTGGTGTGTACCAGTTTTTTCCATTTTGATGAGAATATGGTGGATTCTTTCAATCTGTACATTCTTGTCCTTACGTTCTGCAAAAATATTTCTTGTATTATTTCTTCAATAATAATTTTTATAGTAATTTGGGAAGTTTATTAGGAGGTCATGGTTCAACTAACTGTAAAGTATCCTAAAGTAAATCAGCTACAGAGCCAGACATTTTAGAAAGTGCTTTTTCCTGACATCCAAATTTGCTTACCTACACTCCCTGTACATCCTTGGCAACTCCCCTGAAACTCAGCTTCAGATGTTATAAAATGCCAACATAGGCAAAGTAAGTTTATTTCTAAACAGTTTTGGCAGGAAAATTCTCCCCATCACCTCCAGACAAGTACAGTTTTGTGTGTCTTTTCCGTTCTTGCTACAGGAGTGAAATAAAAAACAGAGCACCAAGCATCTTTGAGATCATCTGAGAGGAAGAGGTGAGCAGGCTTTTAGGACCAATGAGACACTGACATGGTAGCAAGTACTGAAAAGAAGGATCAGAGCAAAAATGTCAGTTTCATATCCCCCAATTCTTAGTTCATTGGGACCCAGTGCATATAAAGTTTTATTTTTTATTTTTTAATTTTTATTGGGGTATAGTTGATTTACAATGTTGTGTTACTTTCTGCTGTACAGCAAAGTGAATCAGTTATACATGTGCATATATCAACTCTTTTTTAGATTCTTTTCCATATAGGTCATTATAGAGTACTGAACTCTACTGTGCTATACAGTAGTCCTTATTAGTTATCTATTTTATTATAGTAGTTTTATTGTTGAAAGTTATTTTGGTGCATCTAAATTTGTTCATGTTTTTTTCTTTGTTCATCTTCTCTTTTATAATACCTATAAAATTTATTTTTGTAAAATATTTCCTCATCTACTACTATAGTAGTTCACTCCCATCACTAACATCTAAAGCGAGAAGTCAGTGATTACATCTTTGAAAAACTACAGTAGAACATTACAAATTTAATCTCCGATATTTTGCAGTTTGCAAAAGTGGGGAAATTTCTCAAGTACTATTATAGTAATTTTATTATTTTATTTTTTCTGTTTTATTTACTGGGATTCTATGTGAGAGTTTATTTGTATTTTTAAAACTTTTTAAGTATAATACACATGCAGACATATGCACGGATGTTATAGGTGAATGAATTTCACAAAATGAACACTCAAATTTTATTTTGTTTATAATTTCTTTATCTGTAAATTAAGAGTGAAGCAAGATCACAAGTGTGATGTTTCAAATTCTATACATTGGATGTATCAAATACTAACCATTCCTTGCCATTTAACTCAATTGCTGTTAAGGAGCTTCACCTGAGAATAACATAACTCTGTCCATAACAGCTTTTTATAGTTTACTAAGCACTTCTTTTTGCAGCTTACTAACATTTCTACATACCTTATCTCAGTCATTTCTCACTACTTTATGAGGGACAGATTATCACATAGTTTTAGAAAGAAGGAACCAACAAGGGCCTACTGTATAGCACAGGGAACTATACTCGATATCTTGTAATAATCTATAATGGAAAAGAATCTGAAAAAGAATATATATATATATATGTTTATATATGAATAACTGAATCACTTTGCTGTCCACCTGAAACTAACACAAAATTGTAAATCAACTACAACATATTTCAATAAAAATTAAAAAAAAAAAAAAAAAAGAAGGAAACTAAGGCTCAGAGAGGTGAAGCAACCCCTTGGGGGCAGAGGGTCTATAAGTCACAAGTCATGGACATGAAGCAAGGCCCTGAGAGTCCAGGTCTAGTATCAATTCTATAGATAAACTGCTTTTGCATGGTGCATCCCAGATCCCCTTTCAGGAATGAAGGACTTATTCCTCTGAATGACTTATTTCTTATTCCTACTGCTGGCAGAAAGCTCTGAGTCTCACCCACTTCTGGGACTGCCTTGGCTGAAGAGGGAAACCTGACCTGAGGTTACACCTCCTTCCTTGAGCGGTCACATCCAATGACTCATCAGTGAACAACGGCCCAGCCCCCTCAAGAAAACTCTCAAGTCATCTCAGCTTCAGAACTTCCGGCATTATGGCTGGTGAGGCCTCCATCAGACTGCAAGGCACCTCGGCTTCTCCCTCTACCCACTTGTGGTTCCCTTCCTTCCTTTGCACAGGTGTTGATTCTAAGTGCACTCCCTAATAAACCTCTCCTGCGCTAATCTCCAACCAATGAGATCTTGATTTCCCACACGTGCTATCACATTTGATGGTGTGAAAAAAACCACACTCTGCATCTTTAAGTTCTGTGTAGAATTTAAGTGATTAACAGATATGAATGGAGCATTTACTACTTGCTAGGTATTGAAGATATTTAAAATTAATAAAACTCTACTTTTAAAACACTTACTCAGTCTGTCTCCAAGAAAGTTATGTTGTAATCTAAAACAAAACAGATGAAAATCAATATTTATATTTACCTTAATTGCTTGAGAAAGAGATTTTATGGATTCTGATCTAAACTTTTTTTTTTTTTAATGAGTTTGTGGATGATGAATCTGGTGAACCTGTAACTTCCTAGGAGGTCTGAATTTAAGTTTGTAAAAACAAATGAAAGCTAAGATTCGAATAAGGACAGATATCCTGAATGTACGGACTACGGTACAAGAGAACACATTTTTTCAAGGTGAGATTTGAGGATTAAATAAAAAGTGCAAAATGAGTTTCTCTCAGGTGTAATTTGCGTATATTATCCCACTGTGAGACCAGTTCTAGCAAGGTCATCCTGGTTTGTGGCAGACATTTAACAGCAAACACTTACTTCTCACATCTGGAGATCTTAGTACTGAGGGGTGGGAAGTGGGAGGAGAGATATAGGTACGTATTTCATTTATCAAAAGCCTGTGAATCAACTATACTCCAAAAAGAAAAAAAAGCCTGTGGCCTTTCTGCATTAACCAGAGAGGGGTCCATATGGTGGCGTTGTTCTGGGCTCCCCCTTGTAACTTACAGGGAAAATTTCACAATAACCGGAGCCCTTGATGTCCTGCAAATGAAGAAGGAGGATATCCTCAAATCCCTCACAGCAGAGCCCACTTAGGTGGCACCAACCTGACTTCCAAATGGAACAGCACATCTACAAAAGGAAAAGTGATGGCGTTACTTCATAAATCTGAAGAGAACCCGGGAGAAGCTTCTGCCAGCAGCTCGTGCCATTGTCGACACTGAAAACCCAGCAGATGCCAGTGTCATGCCCTCCAGGAATGCGGGCCAGCGATCTGTGCTGAAGTTTGCTGCTGCCACGGGAGCCTCTCTATTGCAGGTGCTCCAACCACTCCTGGCAGCTTCACTAACCGGATCCAGGCAGCCTTCCGCTGTGTGCTGTGTGGTTATCAGGGTGACCACCAGCCTCACAGAGGCGTCTTATGGTAACCCGCCTACGGTTGCTCCACGTCACACAGACTCTCCCCCTGCGCTGTGTGGACACCGCCATCCCTGCAGCGCGAGGGGCGCTCCCGGCGGGTCTGATGTGGTGATGCTGGCCTGGGGATTGTGCGCCTGCGCGGCTCCGTCTCAGGTGTGCGCTCGTGGGAGGTCAGATCCCATCTCTGCTTCTACAGGGATCGTGGAGAGACTGAAAAGGAAGAGCAGGCGGCTGCTGAAAAGGCTGAGACCTCGGAGGAATTTCGGGGTGAATGAGCCGCTCCAGGTCCCGAGCTTATTGCTACTCAACCCGAAGTTGCAGACGGGTCTGAAGGCGCAGGTGGCCTCAGCACCTTCCAGCAGCGTCTCCTGAAGGACCGCGGCGTGCAGCCAGCCTCTGAAGGCCGGTTTGCAGCTGCCGCTGCTCAGACCACTAAATGGGGAGAAACAACCAGAGTGGTCTCAAAGCTGCTCTTCCACAGACTCCTAAACAGAAGATGGAAATAAGGTCGATGGAAAATAAAGTTTCTTTAAAAAAAACAAAAAAAAGCCCACGAATAGGAATAGCTGACCTGAGCCTCAGAAGGGCTGGCAGCCTGGTATGGCGGTACATGTACACAGAGTTAGACAAACTGTTGTTCAGGTCCTGGTTCTGCCACTTACTTGCTACAGAACTCTCAGCAAATTACCTAGTTTTTTGGAACATCAGCCTCATCTGTAAAACAGAAGCTCCATTAAGGGCAGGGACCATGTCTGTGTTGATCCAGTGCCTAATAAGACTGGCACTGTGGCACTTGGTGCCAAATCAAACAGGGTATGGAAGGAGTGTATTGAGAAAGAAAAAAGGAACGGCCCCTGACATTCAGAAGCTGGCCTGTACTCACAGGTAGGCCAGCAAAGGAAGATTAGTTCCTGCAGGACCTGCCAGTTGGTTTGAAAGGCTGTGTGCTTAGGAATGTGACAGGTTATGTCAGGGTCAGATCCTGAAGGGTCTTTTTTCTATGCAGAGAAACTGGAAATAATCCAGAGTGGAGACCATTGAAGGATTAAAAGCAGGGGAGAGTAACAAAATCAAATTTGCAGTTTAGAAGGATGGATTGGAGTGTGGAAATAAGGAGAAGGAATGGGAGACTACTTAAGTACCCTACGCAAGAAATGGGAGGCCTTCTTTAATGACATTCTATAAGGCGACCTTGCTTATTCCTTGAAATTTGGGGCGAGAAGACAGAAAAAGAATATGGTTGCACTCTTCAAATATTTGAAATTCTGTCATAAGAAAGAGTGATTAGACTCTTTCTGAGCTGCTCTAGGATCAAGGTATAAAGTCATAAGAAAATATTAAGTGCACTATGGGGAAGCACATTCTAATAATTAGAGTGGTCTGAAAATAACATAGACTTCTTCACAAATAGTTATTTCTTACATTTCTTTCTTTCATCTATTCGACAAATATTCCTTGGAGCAGTTAGGATGTGGCAGGCATTAGGCATATAACGGTGAACAAAATAGACAAAGGCACTGCCCTAGATGGAGGTTACTCTAATTTTTGTCCAATGTGGTACCGTTTATAGATAACTTTTATATAATCATTTAACCAAGAAGCAAGCTCCCAATAGGGGTATCTGAGAAGTGGCTCTGAGTGAACTCTGGCCAAGAAGATCGGGAAGGACGATAACCAAATAGAAGTGTGTGAGTCTCAGGCGCCATAGGACGAGAGAGCCAGAGAGCCCGCTGCCTTCTCTCCCTGATCTTTTCCATCAGCCTGGCCTCCGCCCCGCCCCGCCCCGCCCTCCTCTCGCCAGCACCCTCCCCTTTTTCGGTCCCCCACCCGCCGCTGTGATTCGCGCTGTCGGCCCGCGAGATTACGAGCTCTTCTCTCGCGATATCTTCAGAGTACTGAACTCAGCTGTGGTGGGCACTAACTGGGTGGTAGAAGCTCGTCCTGCTGCAGTTTTTCGGCACCTCTGGATCTGGCCCAGAGGCGCTAAGTAGGTTCTGGGGGCCGAGACCCGGCTTGCAGTCGTGCGGAGTCCCTAAGGAGAGAGGGGGGACGGACTCCCTGGGCTCGGGGCGACCTCGGGCCGCGTGCGCGCAGCGTGTGTGCCGCCGGCGGGAGCCCGCGTGAGGTCTCACCCGCGGGGTGCGGGGTCGGGGTGGGGTGGGGTGGGTGGCCCACAGGTGCGGTGACACCGCCCGCGGACTCTTACAGTGAGGTTCGAGGCACGCCCGCGGCAGGGGTGAGGGCGTGGGGTGTCCGGTGCGGCCCCGGCCCCGGTCCCGGCCCCCTCTGGCCCCTCCTTGGGTTCGCCGGGGTTGGCGCCCAGGTGCCGCCTGAGGTCAGCGCGCAGTTTAGTGGCTCGAGGGTCTTGCAGACGGGAACCTCCGGAATTCGCTTCGTTTTGTTATTAAAGAAATTACTTTTTCCAAAGGTTCCAGGTGGAATTGGTTTTTCTTATTTGCGGCTTTACGAGGCTTGGCTGCCTTATTCAGAGAGGCAGAAGGAAGATGAGTAAGAGACAAATGTCTTAAATCTTACTATTCTCTCTCTTTTTAAAATCAGGATATGCAGAAAAATGGAGTATATGACAGAACCCGTGAAGCACACGCCTGGACACATGTGAGTCGCGTCCTTTTTCCCCCATCCCCCTTAAGTTTAAAAATGTTAAAGTGACTCTTTGAAACTTACTGTGGGGAAAGCTTTTCTTTGCGGGGTGGGGTCGGGGGGATGCTTTTGTCTTAAGTGGGAAAAATGAAAAGCCTTGTTTCCTGAGAAAAACGAGTTCATTTTTCGCTGGGAAGTTTGTGGTAGTAAATACTGGTTTAAGAGTGTTAAAATATTCACTGTACATTCTTCTAGGTTGGCATCAGCCATTGACTTTTAAATTTAAGGTAATTAAAATGTAATAAAATTAAGTATTCAGTTGTTCCGTCTACTGCCCACATTTCAAGTCCTCAGTAGTCACATGTGCCTGGTGGTTACCATAGTGGACATCAGGTTATAGAACTTTCATTTTGGGTAACGTCAATGATTCTTAAACATTTTGTGTTCCCAGTACACCTAGGGTTATGACACTCCCATCATAGTGAGTCACTAGACATGATACTCTTTCCATCCTCTAAAAATTTTTCTCCTCTGGGTAAATGTTTACATTTTGGCAGTCCCTGTGCTATACTGAGGCTTTAAAAAAAATTTGCCTTTGGACTATAAAGCTGTCTGATGATTACTATTAGCAGTTATTTTCCCTCTCTAGACCTTTTGTACATCGGCCATATTTTGAGGCTTTTTGGAATTGCGGCCATCCTTGGGTTTTTTTCACCTCAATAATCCAAGGTTTTTTAATCTACTGCATCTTTGAAGTCAGTTTTTAAAAAAGTGCAGAGATATTATGGCCTAACTTGAAGGCTTTGGTTTGTTTGTTTTTTATTTTTTTATTATTATTTTTTGTTGACGTATAGTTAATTTTTCAATGTTGTGTTAGTTTCTGGTGTACAGCAATGTGATTCAGTTTTATATATATATTTTTTTTCATATTCTTTTCCATTATTGTTTATTACAGGATATTGAATATAGTTACCTGTGCTATACAGTGGGACCTTGTTGTTTATCTATTTTATATATAGTATTATAGTTTGTATCTGCTACTCCCTGTTTGATAGTGTTTTAATTTAACCTGTGCACTTATGAAATCTAATTTGAAAAACGTATGCTTTGTTTATTTAAGCTTGTGCTGCGAATGTGGTGTCCCGATCAGTCCAAATCCTGCCAATATTTGTGTGGCTTGTCTGCGAAGTAAAGTAGATATCAGCCAAGGCATTCCGAAACAAGTCTCTGTATCTTTCTGCAAACAGTGCCAAAGGTACGATGTGGTACTATTTTATCCTGCTTAAAGTTGAGATTTTTATGTGGGAGAGCCACCAGGATATACTGACAATATTTTAAGAGTGTTAAGATATTCACTGTACATTCTTCTAGATTGGCATCAGCCATTGGCCATATGTGGCTTTTTAAGTTTAAAGTAATTAAAATGTAATAAAATTAAGTATTCAGTTCTGTCTGCTACCCACATTTCAAGTCCTCAGTAGTCACATGTGCCTGGTGGTTACCATAGTGTACATCAGAGATTATAGAACTTTCATTTTGGATAACGGCAATGATTCTTAAACATTTTGTGTTCCCAGTACACCTAGGGTTATGATACTCCCATCATAGTGAATCACTAGACATGATACTCTTTCCATCCTTTAAAAATACATGCAATAAGCTGCATGTAATAAAGATAAGATACATGTAATAAAGTGCATGTAATTGAGATTTAAGTTTTATTTATGTTGGCCTAGCTAGAGATTTTAGAATTTGCAATTTTGCAGTGTTCTTTTCTAGTTTTCTCTGCTAATTTGGTAAAGTTAGTGCAAAGGTATTTGAATCTGTTCTTTTTCTGTTAAGGGATTAATAGGTTTGATGTATACAATTAATAGATACAAGTTGAGGCTTCCCTGGTGGCGCAGTGGTTGAGAATCTGCCTGCCAATGCAGGGGACACGAGTTGGAGCCCTGGTCTGGGAAGATCCCACATGCCGCGGAGCAACTAGGCCCGTGAGCCACAATTGCTGAGCCTGCGTGTCTGGAGCCTGTGCTCCGCAACAAGAGAGGCGGCGATAGTGAGAGGCCTGCGCACCGCGATGAAGAGTGGCCCCCACTTGCCGCAACTGGAGAAGGCCCTCGCGCAGAAACGAAGACCCAACACAGCCAAAAATAAATAAATAAATAAAAATTAAAAAGAAAGAAAAATGTTTTAAAAAAAAAATAGATACAAGTTGATGTTTTTAAGGGTGAGAGCAGATTTTAAAGACATATTACTATTAATTACCATGAAGCTTTTGTTTTCTGCTTCAATCACTAGAAGCCATGTATGATAAAAAGCACCTTATTTTTTAAGTAATTTAGTGGTGTGTTTTAAATTAAAAATCATATGTATTAATGTTCCCATGTAACTAAAATGGCTATAGCTGATGGAAAAACAGCTCAGTATATCATATCTAGGATGGTCTGAAATGAAGACTGGATTTTAAGGCAGACTTCTGAAAGTTAATGTTTTGTTCCTTTTGTATTTTCTTTAGTTGCTGGCATAAACAGCTTATGTCTAGGAGGCCATTGAGTAATACAGAACTACCCATAAAATTATATGCCTGTGATTTCGCAAATGGGTTAGGACTGTAGTGACTTTTAACTTTTTTGGGAGGGAGGGGTTCATGAATCCCTTTAAGAATTTAAAAACTGCATCTTTCCAGAAAAGTACATAAAACAAAGACTTGAAACTTGTGTTCTGTTTCAGGGAGTTTATAGTTTGTAGGCTTGTGTGAGGCTTAATCTATAATAAATATTCGCTATTCTTTTTTTTTTTTTAATTTTATTTATTTATTTATGGCTGTGTTGGGTCTTCGTTTCTGTGTGAGGGCCTTCTCTAGTTGCGGCAAGTGGGGGCCGCTCTTCATCGCGGTGCGCGGGCCTCTCACCATCGCGGCCTCTCTTGTTGCAGAGCACAGGCTCCAGACGCGCAGGCTCAGCAATTGTGGCTCACGGGCCTAGTTGCTCCGCGGCACGTGGGATCCTCCCAGACCAGGGCTCGAACCCGTGTCCCCTGCACTGGCAGGCAGACTCCCAACCACTGCGCCACCAGGGAAGCCCCCTCGCTATTCTTAAGAACGTCGGTGGAGTGAAAAAAACACTGGACAAAGAATCAGGAGACCCAGTTTATCTTGGATTTCTTACAAACTAGCTCTTTTTTTGTTTTTAAGGAATTCCTTTATTTTTATTTTTATTTATTTTTTTAATTTTATTTTTGGCTGTGTTGGGTCTTCATTTCTGTGCGAGGGCTTTCTCTACTTGCGGCGAGCAGGGGCCACTCTTCATTGCGGTGCGCGGGCCTCTCACTGTCGCGGCCTCTCTTGTTGCGGAGCACAGGCTCCAGACGCGCAGGCTCAGTAGTTGTGGCTCACGGGCCTAGTTGCTCCGCGGCATGTGGGATCCTCCCAGACCAGGGCTCGAACCCGTGTACCCCGCATCGGCAGGCAGATTGTCAACCACTGCGCCACCAGGGAAGCCCCAAACTAGCTCTTTGATACTCTTGGCCACTTCACCTCTCTAAGCCTTAATTTCCTCATCAGAATGAAGGGGCTTTATTAGATGATATATGAAGCCCTTTTTAACTCCAAAAACATTATTATAACAAAGAGACCTATATAAATAATTTTTTTCAGTGAAACTTTAAAAGTGAAAATCAGAATATTTACTTAACAAGTAAGGGGAAAAAAAGCATTCACAATACATTTAGAAGTATTATGTATTTAACAAACATTTATTGAGTATTTACTGTATGCTAGGCACTGTCCTAAGTCCTGAGCTGACTGGGCTAAAAAACTTAAAGTACATACATAAGGGATTTAAATTTTAATTTAGTCAGGTTTTATATAAGATTTTAAATTTTACAATTTAAAATTTGAAAAGGGACTTTGAAGTAGATAAATAGTCTGAGCTATTATTGATACATAGTATTAGGTACTAATTTACCTTTTTTGTGTGTGAGAAATAAGCAGTTCTTAAGCATTTTAGATGTACATTATAAACCATTTTAATGCTATTTGGAGGTGATTTTTTCACCTGTGTTTCAAAGTATAGCTTCAAGGAACACTGGGGCATTTTGTCATCCTCACGGGAATGCTTATTGGTGCTTGAAGTAATAAGACCTTTTAATAAGTTATTTCAGATTGACTTTCTTAAATACTCAGGATTTTATCTTTTTAACTACTTGTCTAACTGAAAGGTTTCTGGAACTTTTAAAATATATTTGGGTTAAGTGCCTCAGATCAACCTTGGGTATTATTATATTTGATTAATAATCATTGTTATGTCTGCATGTTCACATGGAAATTTTTTTTTCTGAGAGATCCTGAGTTTCAATATATTTTCTCTCAGATATTTCCAGCCACCAGGAACTTGGGTACAATGTGCATTAGAATCTAGGGAACTTCTTGCTTTGTGTTTGAAAAAAATCAAAGCCCCTCTGAGTAAGGTAGGTCAAATAGCTAAAATCAGTTTTTGGGGGGGGTTGTGTGTGTGTGTGTGTGTTTAATCTCTCATTTTCAGATAATCCTTGTTTGAGTAGATTTTCCAAAATAACTATTAAATGCTACTGTTGGTAAGCACACTACTACAAATGCTGTTTTCATTTTTAAAGTTGTATATATTCTTTTTTAATGGAAATGAAAATCTTTCTGCTTTAAAAGATTTAGTATAGAATCAAATTTTTTTCATTCATTATTTGAGAACCTCTTATGTGCAATAATCTTTTCTGAAAATGTTTATATAAAGCCATTGCTAAACATAATTTGGAGGCTATAGTATTAGGGCTACGGTATTCGGTTTTAAAAAAATTGTCATTACTGCTCTGGAAAGAAAATATTTGTGCCTATTACTTAAAGTCAGTGTATAAACATCTTCAAAAAACAAATAGGGTTTTTTAGTGTAGTTAGCCTCTCTACATAACACTTTCAGTTTTCTTTATGCTAAACTTTATGACTTATTTCCACCAGATATGTTTTTAATTGAAATGGGCTCTTTTGGTTTGAAGAGCTTCAGATTCTCTTAAAACTCTGATAAAATTTCATGTAAGAGTTCTTTGAAGTTTCTCCCTTTATTTTCCTTGTTTTTTCTCCCTGGAATTTGTATCAGTCAAATGTTGACCCTACTAGCTGAAAACTTTGCCTTTTTGCCCTTGTATTGTTTTTAATCTTTTTTTTCCTGTGTTCCTGACAGTTTCCTTTATCTTCCAATTTTTGTATTAATTTTCTTTCAGTAGTAATATTTTGAGTTTAGAGTTTTTAATGTTCTTGATACAGTCTGTTGAATATTTCTGAAGGTTTAATAATATGCTGTTATCATTTTTTACTTTCCTTCTGTTCCCTGATTTGTCTTAGTTTTTTTTTTTTTTTTCTGGAGTCAGTTTTTGTGTAACTTGGTCTTTTGTTTTCATACTTCAGGCTTTTGTCAGATGTTCATTAATAATTCATTAGCATTCAACAGATGTTTATTAACTGTCAACTCTGTGCCAATCTACTTTTGGTGTTAGGGATGTGGAAGGGAATGAGAGAGACGAAATCCCTGTCTTAGAGAGCTTTTATTTTAGTTGAAGGGGAGGGTGTGGAGTAGTCAATGAACAAAATAAATAGGTATATTAAAAGGTATAAATTCTGTGGAGGATAAAGCCAGAACTGTGCAGGGAAGAGTTGCAATTTAAAATAGAATGGTTAGAGGAGGCCTCATCGATAAAGTGATACTTGAATAAACATTAAAGGCAGTAGGGGGAGGGAGCCACAGTCTGGAGGTGAAGAGCATTATGGGTAGACAAAACAAGTGTAGAGGCCAAAGGCAGGAGAATACCTGTGTGGTTAGAGTGGAGTGGGGAGGGAAAAGTAATTGGGGATGAAGCCAGGGAAGGCATGGAAAGTCAGTAGGTCAGGCCTTGTAGGCCCTTTTGAGCACTGGTTTTTACTCTTGAGTATAGTGGGTATAGAGCAAGGGTCCCCAGCCCTCACGTCGCGGACAGGTACTGGTCGGTGGCCTGTTAGGAACTGAGCCGCACAGCAGGAGGTGAGCAGCGGGGGTGGGTGAGCGAGCAAAGCTTCATCTGCTGCTCCCCGTTGCTCCCCATCGCTTGCATTACCGCCTGAACAACCCCCCCACCCCCGTCTGTGGAAAAATTGCCTTCCGTGAAACCGGTGCCTGGTGCCAAAAAGGTTGGAAGGTTGGGGACCGCTGGTATACAAGGTATAGGGCAGAATAGTGAGATGAATGATTTACAGTTTATCAGGTTCCCTCTGGCTGTGTTTAGAATAGATGTGAGGGGCATGGGCACCTTTAGGAAGCGATTGTAGTAATCATGAGAAATGATATTTGGATCAGTAGTAGAGGAAGTGAGAAGTGGACAGATTCTGGCTGTATTTTGAAGGTAGTCAGTAGGATCTGCTGATGAAGCTGGATGTATGTTTATGAGTTGGAATAGTCAAGGGTGACTTCCATGGTTCTTGACTTGATCAACCAGGGGAGGGAGTTACTGATAGTGAAGTAGGAAAGGCTTTAAGAGGAGCAGGCCAGGGGACTTCCCTGGTGGTCCAGTGGGTAAGACTCCTTGCTCCCAATGCAAGGGGCCGATGTTTGATCCCTGGTCGGGGAACTAGGTCCCACATGCGTGCGGCAACTAAGAGTCTGCATGCCACAACTAAGACCTGGCACAGCCAAAATAAATAATAAATAAATAGATAAAATTAAAAAAAAAAAAGGAGTAGGTCAGGTGGGAGAAATCAAAGCTCATCTCAAAGTAGTACTTAGATGTCCATTAGACATGGAAGTAGAAATAGTGGGGAGCTGGATAAATGAGCAAGGGAGTGGTCCAGACCAGAGATAATAAATTTGGGGTGTGATGGTATTTAAAGCTGTAAAATTAGATGGGATTTCCTAGAGAGTTTAGAGAAAGGGAGAAATTTCAGGACTGAATCCTGGGATCCTTTAATGATAAAAGTTTGAGAAGATGAGAAAAAAAAATCAGTCATTACTTCTAATTAGAGGCAGGGAGAGCAATATATATAATCAGGAGATCTAGAAGGTGAAGAATGTTCAGGAAAGAGATTGAGGATTTTGGAGGTTTTGTTGTTAGTGAATGTTGAATTTCAGAGGCCAGTAAAAGGTTTTCAGGATTTGGGGAGGAGTGTTAGATGGGATAGAAAAGGGCATATGTGGAACCATATGGAGATCGGAGTGTGGGAGATGAGGGAGTGACTGAGGTAATGGTAAAGAAGGATTAAAGGGCTCAATAAGGTGGATTAGTCCTGGTTGTCTGAGGACAGATGGTGCGGTGAGGCTGAGGAATGGGAAATGCAGATGGAGGCTGAGGGAATAAGAAGCTCTCTGTCACCCTCTGTACCTGGTGTGGCTTGTTGACTACTAGGCTTTGCTTTAGGGAAGCCAGTCGAATGAGGAGGGTTTTACTCTGGACTGCTGTATGTATACTAGCTTATCAAGTTCTCACCAGACAGGTCTTGATAAAATTATCTGCCTGCTCATGTCTCCCAAATCTGTCATCTACAGCTCAGATTTCTCCATAGAGCTCCAGACCAAATATATATATCTCACTATCCACTGAACAGCTTCACTTGGACATCTTAGATAAATCCTCTTAAACTTAAATGTCTGAAACCAAATATAGCGCATTCCTCCCCATTTAATGTGTTTTTTATTTGTGTCAGAAAAATAGTGTTACCTAGATGCCCAAGCTGGATACTTGACCATCATTCTAGAATCTTCTTTTCTTCCTTCCCATATCCAGTTATTATTAAATCCTATAGATTTTATCTCCTAAATAGCTCTTGGCTTGGATCTTTCTGCTGCTGTTATTTCCAGCCCCTCAGTTCAGGTCACCTACAACTCCTGCCCAAATTATTGAAACAATCTCCATTTTTGTTCTCCCACCCCCTTCCTCAAAACACGCATTTTAGCCATATTGAGCTACATTCAGTTTGTCACATATGGCAAACTGTTTCTGGCCTCTGCTGATTTAGCAGTGAGTTACCGTTGTGGATTCAGTATTCAGTGCATGAGACTCCCTGTAATGAATGTTCATTCTTTTCTTTTTTAAGCCACATACATATCATAGTGAGAACAATAAAAGTAGAAACCTTTGTTCTTGGGATTTCTAGTAGATGATGAAGTCATCAGGTCTTTGTTTTCTTCTAAAAAGTGTAATTTCCATTCAAAAAACTGTATGCTTTTTTAGGGGAAAGGAGTTTTTTTCTATGCAAGTCTTTTAATTTCTGCTTGAATTATACCAGTTTCATTAATATAGTCATTAGATTTTCCCTTTATTTGCTGTTTTTGTTGCCATACCTCTGATGATAAATCTTTTTCTTTTTTTAAACTGGTGATGTTGGGTAGATTAATCATGGATTCCTTAAGCATCTATGAAATCTGTTTATTAATGAGTTATTCTCTCATCTCTTTTCTCCTCAGATGGGAACTTATGTTTCTTTTTGTTTGTGTTTTGTTGAAGGTACGGCTTGTAGATGCAAGCTTTGTTTGGACTGAGCCCCATTCTAAGAGACTTAAAGTTAAACTAACTATTCAGAAAGAGGTAAGCTATACATAATTTTCTCAGCATGGTTTAAAGTATAGGTAGGAAAATGAGGGGCTATTAGTAAATTATATTATGACTTGAACAGCTTAAAAGGAAACAAATGCACTCTTAATTTTAACCCTTTGTTTTCTTTTGGATCATCCGCACAGATGATCAGGTCGATAGTAAGAGCAGCCATTGTTCATGATTAGTGGACTAAGTTAATCTTCTCAAAGTCATTTTTATTTGGAATAAGATTGAAGTAAAAACATGAACTAAGGCAGTGCTTCTCAAACTTGGCTGATCATTTGACTCACAGTGACTGAATCAAACTGGATTCAACTGGATGTAAGATCCAGGAATCTATTAAAGCTTCCCAGGTGATTTCTGATGATTGCCTATGTTTGGGGACAGTTAAATTAAGGAATGTCTTCTTTTTTGAGAGTTTTCTTGGTCTCCTAAGGAAGAACTTTATACACACACATGCATATACGTGTATATATAGCTATAAAAATTCTTCAAAGAATATCCTTACAACACTTCAACTAAAGGTAAATTTGAAATGTTAATCTAATAAATCCTATGAATTAAACCTATATATCTTTCTTGAAATAGTATGACTTACGATTTTAAATGTAACTCATTTGTTGTTGATTTCCTCAAAGCATTCATGGAAGAAGATTTTAAGTTAAATATTGAAGGATCTTCTTTTAAGAAAACTATTTGTTATTAAACAGAAAGGAAAGAATGAAGGAGTGTGATTGTTTTCTTCGTCAGGTGATGAATGGTGCTATCCTTCAGCAAGTGTTTGTGGTGGATTATGTTGTTCAGCCCCAGATGTGTGGAGATTGCCATAGAGTGGAAGCTAAGGATTTCTGGAAGGCTGTGGTTCAAGTTAGGCAAAAGGTAATGAGAGAAAGATGATGTGTGAATCCTCCATCTTGTATTTCATCTTTGTCGGTTATAAATAGTGAGTAAAACCTTCTCCTTTCCCTTTTTTCCAAATCATTCAGGCACTAGGGGTATTCCAGGTCTCTGGAGCATTCACCTTTAGAAAGAGATCACTGCCACATTTTAGATAATCTTTAAAGATTGTTTCTGTTTTAAATCAGTGTTCTATATCTGTAGATGGCTTTTTTTTTTTTTACATTTCATTTATTAATCTAATAATGCATTTATGTTTAGACTTTGCACAAAAAAACTTTCTACTACCTGGAACAGTTGATTTTGAAATACGGCATGCACCAGAATACACTTCGTATCAAAGACATTCATGGTGAGTTAAAATTTAAAGCATTTGAAATGATGTCAGAATTTTATTTCAACTATCCTAAGGAGTCTTTTATCTTTACTGATAATATCTAGAATAGTACTGTCCAAAAGAAATTCCTGTTAGGAAGAAAAAAATCTTAGCTCTTTATCTGCACTGTCCAACCAGTATGGTAGCCTCTAGCCATACGTAGCTATTGAGTATTTGAAATGTGGTTAGTGCATCTGGGGAGCTGAATTTTTAATTTTTTTCTATTTTAATTGAAATTTACACTAAATAGCTACCAGATGAGTAAACCAGTAACTACATTAATAGAATGTAAAGTGGTATGATAGAAATTCATCAAAAACTTATTTTATGTAGAGGTCAGTTTCTGATTGAAAGAAAATTATTTTTGAGATCTGTAAGTTGTAATATTTTTGTTTTTCATATGCCTAGCGGCATTTGTGCTGGATACATTAAGTCAAAAGGCTAAACTCAGTAATAATAAATAGTGATATACAAATGATATAATTAGATTTCTTGAAGATGGAATTTAAAAATGTTTGTGTAATTTCATAATGGCTCCTCAGAGCGTGTCCTGTCTTAGCACTTACTATTGATGTAGCATACTTTTATATACTAGTTGATGGATGAATATTTCTTTAATAATAGAAAAAATAAATATTCTTTAGCAAACTCTTAAGTCTCTTGCTAAAAGTTAATATTTTTAGTTGTAGGATGTGTATAATTTTCCTGGTTGTTAAAGTACAGGTTTAGAGATGGCTGTTCTTGAAGGAATGACCAAATTCTTGTACTACTTATTTTAAAAGTGTAAGTTCCTCTGTTACTTACTGATCTGTTAGTCATTTATCTCATGTGTCTTGAGGAAAGTAATTAGAAGTGTGATTTTGGGTCCTTAAATGGGAAGAAATGAGTATCAGTTTTGGCACCTGGAGAAAATCTTTTAAGCTTTGTATCTGATTTGAGTGCATTACCAGTATAAGGTTAACAGTCTAAATCTGTAAAACATAGTTTACTGAATACTTATTGTGGGGAAGGTACTTTGCAGCCTGTTTAACATGGTGCTTGGCTATTTGTGGCTAGTCATCAGGCAGAAATACACCTTTGTTCTGAGTAACTGTTGGGGATTAGGGGATCCTAATATTCTAGCAAAGGAAGCAGAAAACTCTGATTATCATTCATCACCAGGGCAGAAATGTCCTTACACAGAATTTTTTGTAGCAGAAGACTTGGATACATTCTGGTACATACCTTTGCAGTCACTTTAAAAATCAAAAATGCTGGAAGTTTAACAATCCTTTTTTTCATCCAGAAGAATTAACCTATTTTTTTTTCCCCCTGCTGGTTCTTGGTTTGATGTAAATGAATCTTCTGTTTGCTTGTTTGTTTGTAACTTTGTTTTTAAAATCATAACAATTGTAAACACTTAAACAGAAATATATATGAATAAAGGACCTCTGTCCCATTTATCCACTTGTTATTCCTAGATGTAGCCCCTTAAAACAAGATATTACAATATGTATTCTGTATATAAATTGTGATAGCATTGGTTTCCCCTCATATATGAGACTGTTCTGTAATATTCTGTGACTTGCCATCTTAATATATTTAGAAACCTTTCCACGTCATTGCATATAATCTATTTTATTATTTTTAACCACTGTGGTTGTGTATTTGTTAATCAGTATGTTTTAAATTATTTAGTTGTTTCCTATTAACTGGTTTACAAGATGCTCTAGTTTTTTTGCTGCAACAAACAGTACTGTAATAAACATCCTTATGTTTGTGCGTAGTGGTTTTTCTGTGGGACCGAGTTCAGGAATTGAAATTACTAGACAAGAGTATGCAAATGTTAAATTTTTATATGTGCTGCTAGATTGTTTTCCAAAATAGTGCCCGCTTACAGTCCAATCACTTGTGAGAATTTCTGTTTTTCCAAACACTTGCCAACACTGCATAAGATTGTATTGGACTTTCTAATTTTTGCTGTTCTGATGAAGAGAATAAAGGCATCTTGTTTTTATTTTCATTTCCTTGATTACTAATGAGGGTTAACATTTTCATATGTACTGGCCATTTATGTTTATCTAATGTGAATTGTCTGTTCTGCATATATCTGTTTTTTCCTTATTTATTTTGTCTGTTATTCAGGATATCAATCTCATTACGTGTGTGTATTATTATATATATAGAGAGAGGAGCATGCGGAGCATGTGTTTGAGTGTGAGCCTGAGAGAGCAGATACTTTCTTACGATGTCTCATGTCTTTTATCATCTAAATTTTTCATTTTTTAGTTTTATATAGCTATGGCTTATGACTTTCTGTCTTACATAGGAAAGTTATTTATACTCCAAAGATTATTTTTAGAAGGTAAATTTTTGTTTTACTTTTGGATCTTTAATCTTACCTGGTAAGAGTTTTTCCCAGAAAGTTAACTTGCATTGTCTCAATACTTACCTACCAAGTAGTCTGTCCTTTCCCCACTGATTTGAAATATCTCCTCTCTTATATATACTAAATTCCTTTGTACACATGGCTCAGTTCTGGTTTATTTTGTCCCACTGCTTTTATTACAGTATGTAAATTATACTTTATAGTTATGTGCCCTTTTATTAATTCTTTTGTAAACCTTGGTTGATAGTGAGTAAGAGCATGGATTTTGGAACCAGATGTTGTGAATTTGAATCTCTGTCCCACGAGTTTTTTGCTGTGTGACCTTAGGCAAGTTATTTAACTTCTCTGAGCCTCAGTTTTCCCATTAATACAATAGAGAGGACGATAACAGTACCTCATAGGATTATAGTGAGGATTAAATAATTTATGTAAAGCTCTTAGAACTGTACCTGGTGCATAATCATGTTTATTTAGTTCTTTTCTGTATTTCAGTGACATGTTATTGTTTTCCTCGTCAAGATTTTGAATGTTTCTTGTTTTTTTGGACTATTCTATGCTTTTTGTTATTGTGGATGGCAACTTTTTTCATTATATTTTCTAAGTGATTATTGCTAGTATTTTGGAAAACTGTTGATTTTGTATGTTGATCTTTCTGAAATTTCTTAATCACTAATAGTTTACATTATGTTCTTGTGTCATATACATGATAATTTACTAGGTAAATTATTATCTGTACACAATGATAGTTTTATTTCTTCCTTTGCAGTATTATTCCCTCTTTTTTTCCCCTTTGGCTAGGAGTGGAGAATAGCATTGAGTGGTAATGTATCAGGCATTACCATCTTTCTGTGTTTCACCCCTAAATAGAATATTTGTTGAGATTTCTATCTGATACATATGCATACATAGTTATATTTAAACTGTTCTGTCCATCATGTTATCAGTTATATTAGTGACATTGAAACAATTGGAGTTTTTCCCTCTTTCTGCATAGTGTTAATCAACATGTTGAAGTTTTGTAAGAACCTGCCCATTAAGCCATCCAGTTTGGTATGAGGAAAGGGGGTAAAGGCTTTTCAACTCCTTTTATTAGGACGTTAGTCTCTTTCAGGTATTATACTGCTTCTTGAATCAATTTTAATAGCATTTTCCAAGGAAATTCACCATTTCGTCTAGCTTTTCACATACTTGGCATAAAATTGAACCTGGTGTATATATCATAGTGTTAAATCTCATCCATAACTATTGTTGTGTCTTCTTTATTGTTGCTAATGTTGTTTGTCTTTTTTCATCTCCCTTCACTTCCTCTCTCCCCGTTCCCATCAGATTTGCCAAAGTTCTGTCTATTATGCTAGTTTTTTCAAAGAGTTAGCTTTAGTTTTATCAAAAAAGTCTTACTTTTTCTTAATTTTTGCTTTTGTTACTAATCCTTCTATTTAAAATTTTTTTTAATTGAGATAGAATTGTAGAATTGACATAAAACATTATATTAGTTTCACATATACAACATATTGATTGAATATTTGTGTATATTGCTGAATGATCACCCTATTAAGTCTAGTGAACATACATCACCATACATAGTTATACAATTTTTTTCCCTTCTACTTTCTTTAGTTTTTTGTTTGAATTAATTGAAAGCTTATTTTCAATTTCTAATATGTAGACTTAACAAATTTTCTTCTGAGTATCATATTGGCTCTGTAGCTGGTACTTAAAGCTGTCTTTTTCCACTACCCATTGCATATTTCTTTTTTTTCTCAGCAAGTATCTCAGCTATTTGATTCTCTTGAGTACATACCTAGGTGTAGAATTGCTGAGTCATATGGTAAATTTATATTTATCTTTTTAAGAAACTACTATAGTGTTTCCAAAGTGGCTGTATCATTTTATATTCCCGTCAGCAGTGTTTGAGGGTGCTAGTTTCTACATATCCTCGTCAACACTTGCTATTGTTTCTTTTTATAAATAGCCGTTCTAGAGGATAATATGAAGTGGTATCTCATTGTGGTTTTAATTTGCATTTCCCAAATGACTATTGATGTTGATTATCGTTTCATGAGCTTATTAGCCATTT
Source organism: Balaenoptera ricei (assembly GCF_028023285.1). NCBI lineage: Eukaryota > Metazoa > Chordata > Mammalia > Artiodactyla > Balaenopteridae > Balaenoptera > Balaenoptera ricei. Next base: position 57,569,849 of record NC_082642.1, read on the forward strand.
CTGTATCTTTTTTGGTGAAATAGCTGTTTAAGTGTTTTGCCCAGTTTTTGATTGGGTTGTCTGAAGTTGTAAGAGTTATTAAAATATACACTGGATACAAGCCCCTTATCACATATGATTTGTAAATATTTTCTCCTAGTTTATCTTTTCATTTTCTTAATGGGGTCTTTTTTTAAAATTGTGATAAGGACACTTAACATGAAATCTACCCTCTTAAATTTTTAAGTGTATAATACATTATAGTTGACTGTAAGTACAGTGTTATACAGCATATCTCTAGAGCTTAATCTCTTGCTTAACTGAAACTTTATGCCCATTAACTAATCACTCCTCATTTCCCCCTCCTCTCTGGCAACCATCATTCCACTGTTTAATTCAATGAGTTTGACTATTTTAGCTGCCTCATATAAGTAGAATCATGCAGTATTTGTCTTTCTGTGACTGGCTTATTTCACTTTGCATAAGGTCCTCAAGGTTAGTCCATGTTTTTGTACATTGTAGAATTTCCTTTTTAAGGCTGAATAATGTTCCATTGGAGGTATATATCACATTTTAACCATTCATCTGTTGTGGAAACAACCTAAATGTCCATCATCTTGGCTGTAGTGAATAGTGCTGCAATAAACATGGGAGATCTTGATTTCGCTTCTTTTGGATAAATACCTAGAAATAGGATTACTGGATTATATGGTAGTTCTATTTTTAATTTTTTGAAGAACATCTGGACTGTCTTCCATAGTGGCTGCACAGTTTTATATTCTCCATAGTAGTGTACAAGGGTTCCAGTATCTCCATGTTCTCGCCAGTACTTATTGTCTTGGGTGGTTTTTTTTGATAATAGCCATCCTGACAGGTGTGAACTGTAAACTCATTGTAGTTTGGATTTACATTTCCCTGACGATTAACAGCATTGAGCTTTTTTCGTATACCTATTTGCCATTTGCACATCTTCTTTGGAGAAACGTCTTGTTCATCTGCCTGTTGCTTACTTGGGTTATTAGTTTTTTTTTGCTGTTGAGCTGTGGGAATTCCTAATAGATTTTGGAGATTAACCCTTTTTCAGATACATGGTCTGCAAATATTTTCTCCAATTCTGTAGGTTGCTCTTTCACTGTGGTGATTGTTTCTTTTGCTGTCTGGAAGCTTTTTGAGTTTGATGTAGTCTCAGTTGTTTATTTTTGTTTTAGTTTTGGTGTCATCCGTGAAATCATTGCCAAGACCAGTGTCATGAAGCTTCTTTTGTATGTTTTCTCGTAGAAGTTCTGTAGTTTCAGGTCTTACATTTGAGTTTTTTTAATCTGTTTTGAGTTGATTTTTTAAGACGAGTTCAATTTCATTCTTTTGCATGTGGATATCCAGTTTTCCCAATGCCGTTTGTTGAAGAGACTATCATTTCCCCACCATGTATTCGTGGCACACTTGTTGAAGATCAGTTAACTGTGTATGTGTGGATTGATTCTATAGACTTGTCTTTTTGTCGATACCATACTTTTTTGATTACTGTAACTTTGTAATATATTTTGAAATTAGGATGTGTGATGCCTGCGTGAAATGGTGTCTTTTGAATTGTGAAACTTTTAAATTTTGAAGTCTATTTATCATTTTTAAATAGCATGCTTTTGGTGTCATGTTTAAGAACTCTTGTCTAATCTTTATCTGTTTCTTTCAAATGTTTTATAATTTTAGCTCTTATATTTAAGTCTAATCCTTTTGAGTTAATATTTGTGCATGGTGTAAGGGTCTAAATTCATCTTTTCCCATGTGGATAGCCTGTTTTCCTAGTGAAAAGACTATTCTTTTCCCAATGAATTGTGTTGGATCCTCTGTCAAAGATCTATTGACTATAAATGTAAGGGTTTATTTCTGGATTCTCAAGTCTGTTCCGTAGATCTATATAATCTATCCTTCATATACTAGTACCTCACTGTCTTGACTACCTAAAGTTATTGAGTTTTGAAATTGGAAAGTGTAAATTCCTGACAACTTTGGTCACCTTCAAAATTGCTTTGGCTATTCTAAGTTATTTTAGTCTTCTAGTTAGCTGAGTTGTTTGGAAGAATATCTCTAAACATTTCTTAGCAGGTAGTTTGCTTTTAGTAATACTACTGCATTGTGATCAGAAAACATTGTAGTAATTTCTGCTGTTTGGAATTTATTGAATTTTTTTTATTCTTAGTATGTGATTATTTTATGAATATTCTATGAATTTTTGAAAATAATAGTCTTTCTTGGGACCATGTTCTACATTGTCAATTAAAGCAGCCTTGATACTTGGTTTTTCAAGTTCTATGTATCCTTCCTATTTTTGGTCAGTTTGGTCATTTTGGTTTTGATAGTCTTATACTGGTCTCCCACAGTGATTGCACGTGTGTTAACATTTGTTAATTTTATTCTTTTTAATAGTTTTTGTTTTCTGCATCTCAGTGCTGTGTTATTAGATGAATTCCTCTTGTCTTCTTGGTAGATTGTTCCATTTATTACATAAAATATCCTTCTTCTGTTTAATAGTTTTCTTCCCTTTTAACCTTGATTTTATTTTGTCTGAAATTTAAATTGGGCATCTTGTTTTGTTTTGTTAGCATTTATCGGATTTGTTTATTCTTTTGTCAAACAAGCCTTCAAGTGATAACGGCATTCCTACTGTGCTATGGCTAGAATATTATAATTAAATTGTTTAATATGCATTTAATTTTTGGTATAGTCATGTTAGTAGAGGAAAATCTTACTTTGCGGTATTATTTTAACATGGCTTTTTTCTTTAAAAGATGGTCTGGATTTCTATTATTCCTCAAAACAACATGCTCAGAAGATGGTAGAATTTCTTCAGTGTACGGTTCCCACTAGGTATGTTTTGAACGTACATGTGATTAAATCCAGGGAACTGGGAATGAACTTAGGTCATGTCCATTCTTCAGGCTTTGGCATCCTATCTTAAAATATTTAAATTATAGTAGGAATACTTACACAGTTAGTAAGCATTTATTGGATTAGCCACTTTAAGGGAAGTATTAGCCAAAGAGCATTAACAATCTCTTTGGGGAGCTAGACCTCACCCCACAATAGTAAGCACTGTAGTACTGAACCACTGGTTGAATGTGTTTAAATAAGCGAGAAGAAAAATGGGGGTAGAGGACTTTGGGGAGAAGCTTCATGGAAGAGGAAGAACTTAAGCTCATAAAATGGGGAAATTTTCGAAAGTAGAGTTTGTATTGAAAAGTGAGATTAGTGTGAACAGTGACTTGGGGCAGGCATTAGTGTGGCTTTTAATGGGTGCTATATGTAAACTAGATTAGTCTAAGCCAAGGGCATGTTTTGGAGGTTTTCAGTAGGTAAAGTTGAAAATAGGTAGGGTGCAGTCAGATTGGTGAAGGTTTTTAAATGAAGTGGATGTAATGAGGGTTCACCATAGCAGGCGTCAGGAAGCTGTTTTCAGACCTTGGATAGTAATGATTTGATTTGATGAAAATTTATATTCTCGAGACTATACAAGTAAGGACCTTTGTTTTTTTTATTACGATTAACTTTTTCTCTTAACAGATACAAAGCCTCACAGAGATTGATCTCTCAGGATGTCCATAGTAATACATACAATTACAAAAGCACTTTTTCTGTGGAAATTGTTCCAATATGCAAGGTACTTTTTCTCATTTAATTAATCCATGTCCTTCTTAATTGGTTTATATGTAATTATTAGGTCCTGGTTTCCTTCTGGGATTGGTTAAACATTTAGAAAACTTCCTTCTTAATGATTTCTGACACATTTCAGCCGTGTTAAAAAGATGTTTAAAAGTAATCATGCTTAAAATTATAAAGTTTTGGTGTACTAATTAAAAGGCCTGGTTGCAGTTTTTATGGTGCAAATTCCTTAAACTTTGCGATCCTAGTGGACACTTGACAGTTCTGTGAAACTTTGAATACAGGAAATTACTTTAAAATAATTATCAGTGAACCACTTTGTGGAATATATGCAAACTGGATTTTGGCATGATAAAATTAAACAGTATTGTGGAAAGGAGATCACAGAATTATTTTTGTGATTTTTTAAAAAATTTATTTATTTTTGGCTGTGTTGGGTCTCCGTTGCTGCACGTGGGCTTTCTCTAGTTGCGGCGAGCGGGGGGCTGCTCTTCGTTGTGGTGTGCGAGCTTCTCATGGCGGTGGCTTCTCTTGTTGAGGAGCATGGACTCTAGGCACGCAGGCTTCAGTAGTTGTGGCTCGTGGGCTTTAGAGAGCAGGCTCAGTAGTTGCGGCACATGGGCTTAGTTGCTCCACAGCATGTGAGATCTTCCCGGACCAGGGCTCGAACCCATGTCCCCTGCACTGGCAGGTGGATTCTTAACCACTTCGCCACCAGGGAAATCCCTGTGATTTTAAAAATATAATCTGAATAACACTTAAGACATAGATTATCATTTCATTAATTGTACTAAGGTAAAACTCTGCTTCAAAAAATATAAATGAATTAAAATTCAACAAATAGTTATTGAGGATCTGTTGTATAGAAGGCTGTGTGTTAAGAATTATGTAGTAGAGGTCACTGCCACGTAGGAACTTGCATGTCCATGTTTAAACCACTAATAATAAATGCCATAATTTATTGTGAGCATTCTACATAAAGTTATTATCTCTTATATTATACTTACTATTATAAGTATATTTCACCTTTTCAAGTCTCACAACAACGGGAGTAAATCATATCATCATTTGAAGATGAGGAAGTTGAAGCTTGGGGAGGTTAGATGACTTGCCCAAAGTTACATAACTACAAAATAATGAAGCCAGGATTTGTGTCTAGGTCTGTGACTCCGAGGCTTTAAAGTTATCCCTAATTTATGGTGTAGCACAGTACCAGGGATGAAATGATGGCTTAAAACCAAGTCAGCAAATTTTTTCTGTAAAGGGCCAGATAGTAAATATTTTCAGCTTTTAGGCTGTATAATCGGTTTTGCAACTACTCATCTGTGCTGTTGTTGCACAAAAGTAGCCATAGATAATAGGTAAATGAAGGGCTGAGGCTGTGTTCCAGCAAAACTTTATTTACAAAAATTTGGCCTGAGGATCTTATTTGCAGACTCCTAGTTTAAAACAGTGAACATTTTCCTGGTGCAAAACTGGGGAAATATGAATCTAGGGGTGAGGGCATATTTAGGCCATGTGTATTAAGTGCTCTGAGTGACTCATACAGGTATCTGGATGAATACACAGTGTAAAGAAGTTTTTTCATTAATCTTTGGAGACTCTTACTAAATTAAAAAAAAAGAAAAGAAAAAGGACTGAACTAGGTGCCATTAGGGAGGCACAGAATGTCCCTTCAGTGGGGGAGCCTTGTGAATAGATACAGCTTAAAATATAACCCAGATCCTCTTTATATTTTAATAACAGCTTAAAAACAGATAACCACATTGGTGGTAATATCTCCTGATGCACACATCATAGGCATATGTGCTTTTAAGGGGGCATTAGATCTTTGATTTCATATTGGTACATGTAGACAAGAAGGAGGAACACGTGGCTCCTCTGAAATTAATTTTTTTTTTAATAATGGTTATGTTGTTTTAAAAAATTAATTTATTTTTAGCTGTGTAGGGTCCTCATTGCTGCATGAGGGCTTTCTCTAGTTGCGGCGAACGGGGGCTACTCTTCGTTGCGGTGCGTGGGCTTTTCATTGCGGTGGCTTCTCTTGTTGCAGAGCATGGGCTCTGGGCGCGGGCTTCAGTAGTTGTGGCGCGCAGGCTTAGTTGCTCCGCGGCATGTGGGACCTTTGCGGACTAGGGGTCGAACCCATGTCCCCTGCATTGGCAGGTGGATTCTTAACCACTGTGCCACCAGGGAAGTCCCTGAAATTAATTTTTATAGAGATTAAATGAAGTCACAAATAGATTAGAAAATCACTCTCCTTCTGGTGTTTATAATACTTTGCTTGGAATGTACACTGTATTAACATGGAGTAAAAAGCAGGCATTCACACTTCAATAAAATTGAAACAAACAATAGTTTGGTGACTAGGATCTGTAAAATATTTTTTAAAGCATTTTTATTAAGACAGATATTCCCATCTTAAGAAGGTGTAGCTTATTTTCTGTTTCTTTAAGGTCTGGTTCTTTTTTTTAGGCCCTTTGTTGATACATAGAATTAAAAATGACATTTTGGTTTGGGCAAATGCACTTGGATCAGCTTTACATTGATGAGTGTTTATTGGAGACTGTTACTTAGGATTTCCTTCACACTAAATGTTAGTTCTTATGCCTAGGATAATGTTGTTTGTCTGTCTCCAAAACTGGCACAAAGCCTGGGAAACATGAACCAGATTTGTGTGTGTATTCGAGTAACCAGCGTCATCCATCTCATAGATCCAAATACCCTACAAGGTAAGTTTTCGAAATTATTTGCCTTGACGGTTCTGTCCAGCAAGCAGTAATAATTTGTTAATGTTGTTAATTTTATCAAGCATTCTTAGTAACATTGTTTTAAAAAACTACTGTACAGTGGTTAAAATTTTTACCGTACAGCGTTTTAAAATACTGGAATTTTTAAAGCTTTTAATAAGTTATCCTTGTATTTTTTTGTTTGAAGAAAGATTTCTGGGAACTTTTAAATTTTTATTAGTTGTATTCCATTTAGAGTACAATTGCTTTACAATGGTGTGTTAGTTTCTGCTTTATAACAAAGTGAATCAGCTATACATATATCCCCATATCTCCTCCCTCTTGCGTCTCCCTCACACCCTCCCTATCCCACCCCTCTGTGTGGTCACAGAGCACCGAGCTGATCTCCCTGTGCTATGCAGCTGCTTCCCACTAGCTATCTCTTTTACATTTGGTAGTGTATATATGTCCATGGCACTCTCTCACTTCGTCCCAGCTTACCTTTCCCCCTCCCCGTGTCCTCAAGTCCATTCTCTATGTCTGCGTCTTTATTCCTGTCCTGCTCCTAGGTTCTTCAGGACCATTTTTTTTTTTTGATTCCATATATATGTGTTAGCATACTGTATTTGTTTTTCTCTTTCTGACTTACTTCACTCTGTATGACAGACTCTAACTCCATCCACCCACTACAAATACCTCCATTTCGTTTCTTTTTATGGCTGAGTAATATTCCATTGTATATATGTGCCACATCTTCTTTATCCATTCATCTGTCGATAGACACTAAGGTTGCTTCCATGTCCTGGCTATTGTAAATAGAGCTGCAGTGAACATTGTGGTACATGACTCTTTATGGTTTTCTCAGGGTATATGCCCAGTAGTGGGATTGCTGGGTCGTATGGTAGTTCTACCATAGTAGTGATAAATGGGAGTGATTCCTTAATTTGTCTTTCAGATTTTTCACCATTAGTGTATAGGAATGCAAGAGATTTCTGTGCATTAATTTTGTATCCTGCTACTTTACCAAATCCATTGATTAGCTCTAGTAGTTTTCTGGTAGCATCTTTAGGATTCTCTACATATAGTATCATGTCATCTGCAAACAGTGACAGTTTTACTTGTTCTTTTCCGATTTGGATTCCTTTTATTTCTTTTTCTTCTCTGATTGCTGTGGCTAAAACTTCCAAAACTATGTTGAATAATAGTGGTAAGAGTGGGCAACCTTGTCTTGTTCCTGATCTTAGTGGAAATGGTTTCAGTTTTTCACCATTGAAAACGATGTTGGCTGTGGGTTTGTCATATATGGCCTTTATTACATTCGGGTAAGTTCCCTCTATGCCTACTTTCTGGAGGGTTTTTATCATAAATGGGTGTTGAATTTTGTCAAAAGCCATTTCTGCATGTATTGAGATGATCATATGGTTTTTATCCTTCAATTTGTTAATATGGTGTATCACATTGATTGATTTGTGTATATTGAAGAATCCTTGCATTCCTGGGATAAACCCCACTTGATCATGGTGTATGATCCTTTTAAGTGCTGTTGGATTCTGTTTGCTAGTATTTTGTTGAGGATTTTTGCATCTATGTTTATCAGTGATATTGGCCTGTAGTTTTCTTTTTTTGTGATATCTTTCTCTGGTTTTGGTATGAGGGTGATGGTGGCCTCATAGAATGAGTTTGGGAGTGTTCCTCCCTCTGCTATATTTTGGAAGAGTTTGAGAAGGAGAGGTGTTAGCTCTTCTCTAAATGTCTGATAGAATTCACCTATGAAGCCATGTGGTCCTGGGCTTTTGTTTGTTGGAAGATTTTTAATCACAGTTTCAAATTCAGTGCTTGTGATTGGTCTGTTTATATTTTCTATTTCTTCCTGGTTCAGTCTTGGAAGGTTGTGCTTTTCTAAGAATTTGTCCATTTCTTCCAGGTTGTCCATTTTATTGGCATAGAGTTGCTTGCAGTAATCTCATGATCGTTTGTATTTCTGCAGTGTCAGTGGTTACTTCTCCTTTTTCATTTCTAGTTCTATTGATTTGAGTCTTTTTTTCTAGATGAGTCTGGCTAATGGTTTATCAATTTTGTTTATCTTTGCAAAGAAGCAGCTTTTAGTTTTATTGATGTTTGCTGTCGTTTCCTTCATTTCTTTTTTATTTATTTCTGATCTGATCTTTATGATTTCTTTCCTTCTAACATTGGGTTTTTTTTGTTCTTCTTTCTCTAATTGCTTTAGGTGTAAGGTTAGGTTGTTTATTTGAGATGTTTCTTGTTTCTTAAGGTAGGATTGTATTACTGTAAACTTCCCTCTTAGCACTGCTTTTGCTGCATCCCATAGATTTTGGGTGGTCGTGTCTTCATTGTCATTTGTTTCTAGGTATTTTTTGATTTCCTCTTTGATTTCTTCAGTGATCTCTGGGTTATTAAGTAGTGTATTGTTTAGCCTCCATGTGTTTCTATTTTTTATAGATTTTTTCCTGTAATTGACATCTAGTCTCAACGTTGTGGTCAGAAAAGATACTTGATATGATTTCAGTTTTCTTAAATTTACCAAGGCTTGGTTTGTGACCCAAGATATGATCTATCCTGGAGAATGTTCCATGAACACTTGAGAAGAAAGTGTATTCTGTTGTTTTTGGATGGAATGTCCTATAAATATCAATTAAGTCCATCCTGTTTAATGTATCATTTAAAGCTTGTGTTTCCTTATTTATTTTCATTTTGGGTGATCTGTCCATTGGTGAAAGTGAGGTGTTAAAGTCCCCTACTATGATTGTGTTACTGTCAGTTTCCCCTTTTATGGCTGTTAACATTTGCCTTATGTATTGAGGTGCTCCTATGTTGGGTGCATAAATATTTACAATTGTTATATCTTCTTCTTGGATCGATGCCTTGATCATTATGTAGTGTCCTTCTTTGTCTCTTGTAATAGTCTTTATTTTGCAGTCTATTTTGTCTGATATGAGAATTGCTACTCCAACTTTCTTTTGATTTCCCATTTGCATGGAATATCTTTTTCCATCCCCTGACTTTCAGCCTGTATGTGTCCCTAGGTCTGAAGTGGGTCTCTTGTAGACAGCATATATACGGGTCTTGTTTTTGTATCCATTCAGCCAGTGTATGTCTTTTGGTTGCAGCATTTAATCCGTTTACATTTAAGGTAATTATTGATATGTATGTTCCTATTCCCATTTTCTTAATTGTTTAGGGTTTGTTATTGTAGGTCTTTTCCTTCTCTTGTGTTTCCTGTGCAGAGAAGTTCCTTAGTATTTGTTGTAAAGCTGGTTTGGTGGTGCTGAATTCTCTTTTAGCTTTTGCTTGTCTGTAAAGGTTTTAATTTCTCCATCGAATCTGAGATCCTTGCTGGGTATAGTAATCTTGGTTGTAGGTTTTTCCGTTTCATCACTTTAAATATGTCCTGCCACTCCCTTCTGGCTTGCAGAGTTTCTGCTGAAAGATCAGCTATTTACCTTATGAGGATTCTGTATGTTATTTGTTGTTTTTCCCTTGGTGCTTTTAATATTTTTTCTTTGTATTTAATTTTTGATAGTTTGATTAATATGTGTCTTGGAGTGTCTCTCCTTGGATTTATCCTGTATGGGACCCTCCTTGGATTTATCCTGTATGGGACCTTCCTGGACTGGGTTGACTATTTCTTTTCCCATATTAGGGAAGTTTTCAACTATAATCTCTTCAAATATTTTCTCAGTCCCTTTCTTTTTCTCTTCTTCTTCTGGGACCCCTATAATTCGAATGTTGGTGCATTTAATGTTGTCTCAGAGGTCTCTGAGCCTGCCCTCAATTCTTTTCATTCTTTTTTCTTTATTCTGCTCTGCAATAGTTATTTCCACTGTTTTATCTTCCAGGTCACTTATCTGTTCTTATGCCTCAGTTTTTCTGCTATTGATTCCTTCGAGAGAATTTTTAATTTCATTTATTGTGTTGTTCATCATTGTTTGTTTGCTCTTTAGTTCTTCTAGGTCTGTGTTAAACATTTCTTGTATTTTCTCCGTTCTCTTTCCAAGATTTTGGATCATCTTTACTATCATTACTCTAAACTTTTTTTTCAGGTAGACTGCCTATTTCCTCTTCATTTGTTTGGTCTGGTGGGTTTTTACCTTGCTCCTTCATCTGCTGTGTGTTACTCTGTCTTCTCGTTTTGCTTAACTTACTGTGTTTGGGGTCTCCTTTTCGCAAGCTGCAGGTTCGTAGTTCCCATTGTTTTTGGTGTCTTCCCCCAGTGGCTAAGGTTGGTTCAGTGGGTTGCGTAGGCTTCCTGGTGGAGGGCACTGGTGCCTGTGTTCTGGTGGATGAAGCTGGATATTGTCCAGGGCAGTACTGCGTCTGGGATGTGTTTTGGGGTGCCTGTTACCTTATTATGATTTTAGGCAGCCTCTCTGCTAATGGGTGGGGTTGTGTTCCTGCCTTGCTAGTTGTTTGGCATAGGGTGTCCAGCACTGTAGCTTGCTGGTCGTTGAGTCGAGCTGGGTCTTAGTGTTGAGATGGAGATCTCTGGGAGAGTTTTCGCCGTTTGATATCACGTGGAGTCGGGAGGTTTCTGGTGGACCAATGTCCTGAACTTGGCTCTCCCACCTCAGAGTCATAGACCTGACACCCGGCCGGAGCACCAAGACCCTGTCAGCCACGTGGCTTCTGGGGCCGCCAGTGTAGGTGAAAGTATAGGTGGAGTCTGAGTATCTGAAATCCACCTCACGGGTTGCTGCTGCTGAAACCCTGGAAGCAGGCTCGGACACTCTGGGCATTCACCTGGGACTGCATTTGATGGCTTTTGAAATACTTCAGTTCTTTTGTTCTTTAATGCTCTTTGTGTATTCTTAGTTGCAGATATTGATGGCAACACTTTTTGGAGTCATCCTTTCAATAGTTTATGCCATCCCAAACAGCTAGAGGAGTTTATTGTTATGGAATGCAGCATAGTCCGAGATCTAAAACGCAATGCAGGTGCTGGAATGATATCAAAAAAGGTAAGTTCCATCCTGGTTACCTCTCCCTAGCCCCCAACTTACTGTTTTAGTGGCCCTCTCTCTTTTTTTGTTTCTTTGTTTTTTAAATTTGTTTGTAATTCCAAAATGTGGTTCCAAAGAAGCTAACAGCACATTCAGTTAAAAATGCATTCTGTGTTTGTATGCCATTTGCTTTTAACATGTGGTCATTGTGGTGAAAACTATCAGACTTACACTATCTAGTAAGTTAACTTTTTCTCTTTAATATTGGAAAAATTAAAAAAATACTATTATGTAAAAGCATTTCCTTTCCTTTTGTACAGAAGGACCAAATGACAAGCTTAACCCTCTCTTGCTTTTTAAAAAATTTCAAACATTTTGAATTAAATATATATATCATCAGTAAATACTGAATACTTCAATAATCATCTCTAAAACATAGAAACATTTTCTGTATAATCAAAGTACTATCATACATATAAACTGCATAGTTTGCCAGATTTCCTTATTTGTCCGAAAGTGCCTTTTATGGTTTGTTCAAACCAGTGTCTAGTTGGGGACTGTATATTGAATGTGAATATTGTACCTCTTAAATATTTAATAACAGCCCACCCCTTTTTTTTTCTAATTCATTTTTTTATGATACCAACTTCCTAATGCAACTAGGGCATTTATTTATCTTGTGGATCTAGTCATATTGTTTCCTCATGATGTCAGTTAACTTGCTTTGTAATCTCTTATAGTTCCTTTAAACTGGAAAATGGATCTAAAGTCTTATTTAAGTTTAGGTTAATTTTTTTTTGGCAGAACATTTCAGAGGTGATGCTATGTACCTTTTATGATATATCAAGAGGCAAGTAATGTTTGGCTGTTTATCTGATAGCCAGGTCTCTCCATTGTAATTTATGAATTTTTTCCTTTTGCTACTACCCTGCCTCCCTTCTTCCTTCCTCCCTCCCTCCCTCTCAGATCGCCTCAAATGTAGCCAGTAGGAGCCCCTTCAGAATAGTTTCTGTTTCCTTCAAAAAAATTTTTTTTAATGACTTACTTTTTTTAGAGCACTTTTAGGTTCACAGCAAAATTAAGAGGAGGTAAAAGATTTTCTGTATACTTCTTGCCTCCGCACATGTGTAGCCTCCGCCATTATCAAATGCCCTTCTCCTGCCAAAAGAGTGGTACATTTGTTACAATTGATGAATCTACATCGACACAGTGTAATCACCCAATGTCCATATTGTACATTAGGATTCCCTCTTGGTATTGTACTTTCTATGGGTTTGGACAAATGTATAGTGACATGTATTCATCACTATGATATCATGCCGGATATTTTCACTGCCCTTAAAATCCTCCGTGCTCTGCCTGTTCATCCTTCCCTCACTCCTAACCCCTGGCAATCACTGATTTTTTTTTTTTGATACTGTCTGTATAGTTTTGCCTTTTCCAGAGTGTCATATAATTGGACTCATACAGTCTTTTCATATTGGCTTCTTTCACTTAGTAATGTGCATTTAAATTTTCTCCATGTATTTTCACGGCTTAATAGCTCTTTTTTTTTTAAGTGCCAAATAATATTGTTTTGATGTGCCACAGTTTACTCATTCACTGACTGAAGAACATATTGGTTGCTTCCAAGTTTTGGCAGTTATCAATAAAGTTGCTATAAACATTCTTTTGCATGTTTTTGTGTGGACATGGGTTTTCAGCTTCTTTGTGTAAATACCAAGCAGCATGTTTGTTGGATCATTTGGTAAGAGTATGTTTAGTTTTGTAAGAAACTGCCAAACTGTCTTCCATAGTGGTGGCATCATCTTGCATTCCCACCAATAACGTGTGAGAGTTCCTGTTGCTCCACATCTTCACCAACATTTGATGTCAGGATTTTGGATTTGTCAGTGTTTAGGGCCTTCCTAATAGGTATATAGTAGTATCTCATTGTCATTTTAATTTGTATTTCCCTGATGACACATGATGAGGAGTATTTTCTCATGCTTATTTGCCATCTGTATGTCTGTTTCGGTGAGGTGTCTGTTAAGGTCTTTGCCCCATTTTTTAATCAGGTTGTTTTCTTATTTTTGAGTTTTAAGAGTTATTTGTATATTTTGGTTAAAAGTCCTTTGTCAGATATGTTTTTTGCAAATATTTTCTCCCAGTGTGGTTTATCATCTTACTCTCTTGACATTGTCTTTCATAGAGCAGAAGTTTCTAATTTTAATGAAGTCCAGGTTATCAACTATTCTTTCATGGATCCTGCCTTTGTTACTGTATTGAAAAAGTCATTGCCAAACCCACGTTCAGCTAGATTTTCTCCTTTGTTATCTTCTAGGAGTTTTATAGTTGTGTGTTGTACACTTAGGTCTATGATCCATTTTGAGTTAATTTTTGTGAAGGGTGTGAGGTTTGTGTCCAGATTGACTTTTTTTTTTTTTTTTTGCGTGTCAATGTCCAGTTATTCTAGCACCATTAGTTGAAAAGACTGTCTTTGTTCCATTGTATTGCCTTTGCTCCCTTGTCAAAGATCAGTTCACTGTATTTATTTGGGTATATTTCTGGGCTCTCTTATTTTGTTCCATTGATGTATAATATTTGTTTATTCTTTTGTCAGTACCACACTGTCATGATTACTGTAGCATTATAGTAAGTCTTCAAGTTGGGTAGTGTCAGTCCTACAACTTTGTTCTTCTCTTTCAAAATTGTGTTGACTGTTCAGAATCTCTTGTCTCGGTATAACTTTAAAAACAGTTGTCGATATCCACAGACTATCTTATTGGAATTTTTTTTTAATTGAAACATAGTTGACATACAACAGTATGTTATTTTCAGGTGTACTACACAAGTGATTTGATATTTTCATGCATTATGAAATGATCACCCTGATAAGTCTAGTTACCATCTGTCCCCATACAAAGTTATTACAGTATTACTGACCATATTCCTTATGCTGTAATTATGCCTCTGTGGCTAAACTTGTTGGGATTTTGATTGGAATTGCATGAATCTGTAGGTCAAGTTGGGCAGAACTTACATCTTGACAATATTGAGTTTTCCTGTCTGTGAACATGGAACATCTCTCTGTTTTAGTTCTTTGATTTTGTTCATCAGAGTTTTGTAGTTTTCCTCATACAGATCTTATACATATTTGGTTAGATTTACACCTAAGTATTTCATTTTTGTAGGGGTGCTAATGTAAACGGTATTTTTAAAATTCAAATTCCACTTTTTTATGTTGGTATATAGGAAAGTGACTTTCGTTTATAACCTTGTATCCTATAACCTTGCTATATTCTGGGAGCTCTTTGGTCCGTTTAAATTTTCTATGTAGATGACCATGTCATCTGCAAAGATAAGTTTATTTTTTCCTTTCCAATTTATTTACCTTTCATTTCCTTTTCTTATCTTTTATATTAGCTAGGGTTTCCAGTAGGATATTGAAAATGAGTAGTGAGAGGGGACATTCTTGCCTTGTACCTGATCTTAGTGGGAAAGCTGCAAGTTTCTCACCATTAAGTATAATGTTAGGTTTAAGGTTTTTTTTTTTTAATAGATATTCTTTATCAGGTGGAGAAGTTCCCCTCTATTTCTAGTTTACTGAGAGGCTTTTTTTTTTATCATGAATGGGTGTTGGATTTTGTCAAATGCTTTTTCTTTATTGATATCATCATGTGATTTTTTTTCCTTTTTAACCTGTTGATATGATTGATGGGCTACATTAATTTGATTTTCACATGTTGAACCAGCCTTGCATACATGGGTTAAATCCCACTTGGTAATGGTGTACAGTTCTTTTATGTTTTGTTGAGGATTTTTGAATCTGTGTTCATGAGAGATTGGTCTGTAGATTACTTTCCTTGTAATGTCTTTGTCTGGTATTGGTTTTAAGGTAATGTTGACCTTGTAAATGAGTTAGGAAGTATTCCCTCTGTTTCTGCCTTATGGAAAAGATTCTAGAGGAATGGTATAATTTCTACCTTAAATGTTTGTTAGAATTCACCAGTGAATCCATCAGGGCCTGGTGCTTTCTATTTTACTAATTATTGACTCAATTTCCTTAATAGATATAGGTCTATTCCTTTGTCCTTTTGACATGACTTTCCTAGTCTTTGAAAGCATCCTTACTTTGTGGGACAACACTGCAACATTTAGGTGTTCCAAAATCACATTGTGTAATTCCTACCCCATATCTGAAATCAGGTGTTTCTTCAAGGATGTAAGTCTGATTTCTTCTACTATAAAATAGTATTTAGAGGCCCCCCCAAACTGTATACTAACAGTGCTCCTTTCTATTGAGGTAATATTGTGTCTTGAGACAAAAAAAACTTCCGATAACTTGAGAAAATCAATGGGAATGGAAGAATTACTTTTCATATTTTTCTTTAAAATAGAAAATTTAATAATATGATTAAGAAAAAACGTTTAGGGCTTCCGTGGTGGTGCAGTGGTTAAGAATCCGCCTGCCAATGCAGGGGACACGGGTTCGAGCCCTGGCCTGGGAAGATCCCACATGCTGTGGAGCAACTGAGCCTGCGCTCTAGAGCCTGTGTTCTGCAACAAGAGAAGCCAAGACAATGAGAAGCCCGCGCACCACAACGAAGAGTAGCCCCCACTTGCCTCAACTAGAGAAAGCCCATGAGCAGCAACAAAGACTCAATACAGCCAAAAATAAAAACAAATTAATAAATAAATTTATTTAAAAAAAAAAAAGAACAAACGTTTATCATTTAAGCACCACCACTTCCCCTCAGGCATATATAAAACTTTCTTTGCTTTCAAAATATGCATTTAGCTAGAATTTAGTGTTTCCCTGGTAATTCAATTTTTTTTCCAGTTTTTTCCTAAATCTGGGACCTGTCTGTTATTTCAGTTTCTTCCTCTCTCTCTACCTCTTCTTTTCACCTCTTTGAGATTCCTTAATTCTATCTATAATTCTTAGTATTTTGCTCTTGATCCCATTTTACTTGGTTCTGTTTTTGTTAGTAAAAGGTATTGGCATGTGCTATACTTCATTCAGCCGGGAAGTTTGAAATGTCAGTTAAAATTGCTTGTAAAATTCCATGTTGGAAAGGGACTTTAATGGTTTTCTGCTTTAAAAGTTCAAACTTGAGATGATGTTTCCATGGTAAATAGTTTTAAAAAAAGTTACACCTCAAAATAGTAGACATTCAAAAAACTGATGACGATTTGGGTTCTGTTGTGGTAGTGGTGCTGCTGGGATTGCTAGATTATTTTCTCTGAAGCCGGTTTTTTTTAACCTTATGTGTAAAGCAAGGGGTTGCTTAAGATATTTTCTGGATTTAAGATTCCCCTACTTTTTTAGTTATTCTTTTTGCTCAGTCTGTGTTGGCCCATCTCCCTGTGAGAACATTTCTTTTGAAAATTCTACATATGTGTCTGTTTTTAGGTGACAATGTTAATGTTTTATAAAAGCCTTGAATAAAATCTTAACAAAAATATTTATTTTATGAATTACTTATGAGTCTTTTTCTGTACTCATAATTTAGTAATTTGTTAATTTTGACAGTGTTTCAGAGATCTGGAAAATAAAACAATTTCTGTCTTTAAAATGAAAATCGGAAAACCAAAATCAACATTGTATCTAACTTTTCTATGAGATGCTTTTTAAGTTATGCCTAGATTATTGAAGAGTTCATTTTCTTTCCTGTTAAGCATACCCTCGGGGAAGTCTGGGTACAGAAAACATCTGAAATGAATACAGATAAACAGTATTTTTGTCGCACTCATTTGGGACATCTTCTAAATCCTGGAGACCTGGTGTTGGGGTTTGTATTATTTTATAGTATTTTAAACTGCCGACTAGCATTGCAGAGTTTCTCTGGGAGCCAGCAAAGCTATCTAAAATAAAGTTGTTTATCCTAAAAAGAATTTAAGAGTTCTTAGGAGCCATATAGCTCACTTTATTATTGATAACTAAATGAAATTATTGATTGGACAGAAGCCCATAGTTATTCCATTTTGGCCATCATCTTAGAGTCATTTATTACAAGATTTTGAGTAATTGAACCCTGAAGTAGTATGATCAGATTATGTTTGTAGTTTTTTGAGGGAGCAGGTAGTTTTTTATTATGCATATGCTGTTGTTAAAATATTTCACTTTTAAAATATGGCAGCTATACATGTAAGGGGTCTTTTTAGCCATAGGATAGTCCATTCTGATGCAGAGCTTATAAGCATACCTTAAACATTATTTTTGCTCTTAGGGTTTCAGTTCCTTTTACTAGAGAATGAGGGGTGTTTTGTTTTTGTTGTCTATAAACTGAATGGAACCATGTAACTGAATCCTAATGATAGACTGATATATAAGTCTGTTTTGCTTCTTTTACAAGAGTATAGTAAGGTGGACAATAATGGATGACATGTGAAACTGAGAGATAGACTGCATTATTATCTTTACCAGGATCTGTAGAAGCCTGTTCACTGTATAGTACACTGCAAAACTTCTAAAGTGGGAAAGCGTATTAAATGTTTGATCTTAGGAGGAACTGTTAGGTGATCATCTATAAAATAAAAAGTTACATGGAAAGAGTAAGTGTTTTTGTCATTAAGTGTTTCATTGTTTTCATTTCAGGTTTGATTTGGCCAACTGTAACTTAAATGATGAGCATGCCAACAAAATGAAATCAGATAGAGTCCCAGATGTGGTAAGGCTTTAGATTTTCCTCTTTTTCATGTGTTGGAGACGATTGATGTAACTCTTATGGGTAAGATGCATGAGTTCACATTTTTGAAAGTAATCAATTTAGAGGTTTCTTTTGAAATTGCAGTTAAGGTATAATAGCAAAACCTTCATTTAAGATAATTCTTAGTGGATAATATCCAAGATTTATTGAGTTTTTCGGTTGCTCTTATAATCAAATTTTCATTCTGTCAGAATGCTTGGTAGTATCTGTAGAGTAAAAATAAATTTGCAGCTAAAAATGATGACCTTTAGAATTTATTCCTGTTCATTCTTTTAGGCTCAGCTTATTTCATGTGTTGTTAAGAAGGCATTTAGAGTTAAAACCATCATTCAGGTTTGAATATAATTGTAGTTGAAAGTAATCTTCACAGTGTTAAGTCCTAGAGAAAGAATGTTACTTCTGAAAAAAATCTGTTAAATTCTAACATGAGTTTATCAGAATCCTGAGCAACAGTGAATGTGAAATGTGAAAAGACCCTATCTCCTGTTTGCTTAACTTAATCTTTTAAAATAAACATTGATCTCTTTAGCTGTGGGCAAAAATAAAGTCATGGTATAAGAACGGCTCCCCTCCTCACCACCCAGTTGTGCTTTTATTAATTAATAAATTAGGAAATAGAAGCATGGTTTCGGTGTAAGTCTAAATAGGTATTTTTCAAAAAGGTCATAAGAGAAGATCAAAATGGTCTTATATAGATTTTATATTATAAAGTTATTTTCATTTATTCCACACTTTATTAAATTGTTCTAGGATATACAGTTGTGAAAATATATATATAATTCTATAAGTGCTTATTAGTAGGAATGAAAGGGAGAAAACATGTCTGCCTGTGATAATGTTTCAGAATGATTTCTGTGAATGGTAGCTGAAAACTGAACTTTGGTATAAAGGAAGAAAAAAAACCACCAGAAACATGAAATTTTTGGTATAAAAAATTTTAATTTTCAGTCGCTGGAAAATTTCAGTTAGTAAATTTTAACAGTTATACAAATAATGGCTAAATGCATTCTCATAAAATATTAAGTACATTAATAAAAATGTTAAAAGTTCTCTTGACACCACTTCTTGATCCCTACTCCTTTCCCTTAAGGTATAACCACTGTCATTAGTTTGGTGTCTTCCTGGCATTCCCATAAGCTTTCATTTTAAAAATTTTGTTGGATTTTGAGGTCCTGTTACCTAGTTCCCATTTTTTTGTAACTTTGCAAATATTTCTCTTACTTTTAGGTGTTAATCAAGAAGAGCTATGACCGTACCAAACGTCAGCGTCGTAGAAACTGGAAACTGAAAGAGCTTGCAAGAGATAGAGAAAACATGGATACAGATGATGAAAGGTCCCACTTTCTTTATATTTTATATGTTGTCTCAAAGGAAATCCTTATGATAAATCTTTATGGTTTTTTTTATCATAAAGAAATAGTCACCACACACTTGCTCCTTGCACTCAATATTAATTTTCTGTTCTTATCAATATGTTGTTTGGATCAGTATGAACAGATATAATGACATTTAACACAGATTTAGTTATTATTTCCTGGGTTATGACCTGACAATTGCAGTGTTATTATTGATGATTCATTTGAAAATATAATGAGCAGTTACCTTGTGGATGTCAGAAATAGCAAATGAGTACTTATGATTTAGTATAAAAAGAAAATAGCACATTGATATCAAATATGCTGTTTTTCAAACAACTTAAGGAGAAATGAAGATACTGTGTTCTAGAAAAGTTTATTGGATGATTGGAAAAGTGGCTTTAATGATGACATTAATGACACTGATGTATAAAAAAACGAAAAGTTTAAATAAAGTTGTGTCATGAAATGTGAGTGGGAAACAGCAATATTTCTAAAATACAGTCTCATAATTTAAAATACGTATATATAAGTATATAATGTTAAATAGATATTGTAAGTACATATTTGACTATTTCATCTATAGTCTTAAAGTGTGTGTATTGCAACTTGGCCATACATTTTTTTGGGGGGAGGGTAAAGTATGAAGGGGTCTTCTTACTGTCTTATATTTAATGTCACCTATACTCAGGTGTGTATTTTTTTTAATAATGTGATTTTGAAAGAAAAGAATTTTTAAAAACCTGTCAGTATTTAATTAACATCCATATTTGACCTTCATTTACTATTTTTAAAGATTTTAATACTTGGAACACACTTATAATGCTGAAAATGAAGAAAACATTAACTTCATACTTTCTTGGTAAAGGTGAAATACCTTAAATGTTTCTTTACCCTTCTATAGGCAATACCAAGATTTCCTTGAAGATCTTGAAGAAGATGAGGCAATTAGAAAAAATGTGAACATTTATAGAGGTTGGTGAATTAGGAGTATTTGATTTAAGTTGTAGCTTCTGTAAATAAATATATTAACCCAGTATGAGTATTTTGGTATCTTAAACTCTGATTCCATAAATGACTTTTATCATGTGTTTTTAAAACTACTCTAAACATTTACCCACCCACCCCCAAAAAAATCCCAAACTTGCACAACAGTAAAACTTATTAAAATGTTGTTTACTATACCACATTTGATACCATTTGCATCCTAGCATGATCCCTCAATTTGCTGACCCCTATACAAGTGGATAGTTATTCATACATTTATGCAAGTTCAGTCATTCAATGCATATTTAAATGCCTGCTCTAGATACGATATAAGTGCTGTGGATATAATATGGTTAAATAATAGTAATGCTGCTGGGTGCAGGTATTTGCATATTTCCATAGTTGTATTTATTTGAAATCCTCTTTGTATTTTTTCTTAGATTCAACCATTCCTGTGGAAGGTGACACAGATGATGAAGGAGCACCTCGAATTAGTCTGGCTGAGATGCTTGAAGACCTTCACATTTCCCCAGATGCTACTGGTGAAGAAGGTGAATCGATGATGACATAATGAGATCATGTTGTAGGTGGTTTCCACATCCATAGGCTCAGGATGTTGGACAAAATAATTTTTACTGTCTATTTTTGTCTGTGCCTTCATATTGAGAGAAGAGAAATTTCGTCTTAAACCTGAATAAATATGACTATTTTGATTGTTCACTTGAAGCACTGATAAAGGTTGATGACTTTGAAGTTTTAGATTAAAAAATGCAGAATGTAATTATTACTGATATTTAGGCCATTTTACGTATGGAATTTTATTGGCTTGCTTTTTTATCAGACACTAGTATTTTCACATACTATAGCTCTGGGTTTAAAAGCTCACAAGTTGTGATTCCTTGGAGGTTACCTAAATCCTCAAGCAGAAAACAAGCTTTCACATCCTTTTTATATTGATTGCTTTAGTAGAAGAGCATATGAAGAATCATTTTTAATAAGAACTTGCCACGCACTTAGTCCACTTTAGATCATTTTTATGTCCTTGGGATAGAAAACTTGGGGTTCAGTTTATCGTTGGACATTCAGTAGGAAAGCTGTCTTTTTTATTTGTAATATTTACATCTTCAAAAGCTGTTAAGCTGGGGATTATCTTAATTTGCATTGCAGAAGAAAGTATATTTAAAATATTTGTAGATTTGTAGCAAACAGTATTTAAAGGTTAAATAACAATTTGTACCTTTGTTGTTTTGGCTTGTGCCAGCAACTTAGTGAAGTAGCTGCTTATGTCATAAAAATGTCTTCCTATCACTTCATGGATTTTGCTTTTAAAATTTTGGTTTACAAATTGAGAAGGAATTCCCTCTTTATAAGTTTCTATCACTGAACACATCACTTTCAAAAAGAGTATTAGAATCCAGCATATAGTTGATGAAATAATGAAAATGATCTTCATGCTTTATAAAAGCACGAATCAGATTTGAATGAGGAATGCCTTCCACATCCTTGAAGGAAAAGCATTGGCTTGGGTTTTAAAGTGTTCTGAAAATGAAGTATTAAGATCCTACTTCTATAAGCAAGATCAGACTTACTAAGCGCTAATTCATAAATTCTATATATACCACTATATAAGGAAATTGAGTAAGTGCTAAATGGAACATTTTCCTTTTTTTAAGATCAGACTCCATAATTCTGAAGTTTTGAATAAAGGTCTGTGCTTTCTAAAGTGGCTTCTGTCTGCATATTTAAAGTTTTTACCTGTGGTCTGTGTTTACCCCCTCTATGTCAAGACTTTAAAAAGCATGAAAATAAAAACGTTCTCCCCCTTTTTTGTGTCCTTGAAGTGATTATGTGGGTGTCATATTTAAATTTCATGCAGGTTTCTGAAGTAGAATTAATGTTATTTAAGTACTTGTCATATGACTTTCCCACTGAAAAATGTAATTTCTCACTCACCTTATTTAGTCTTACCTGTTTTCATGTTGTGTCTTTATGAGTAATGAAATCTGTTGGTTGAAAGAAGGCTGTGACAAGATGAGGGAATATAGCTAAAAGAAAAGCTGTTAGCCAAGAGTGCGCACAGTTATATAACCTTGATAAATCTACCATTTTAGAGGATAATTTCCAGGCTTATGTCCCAGAGTTGATACAACTTGAGAATGCTGGTATTAATCAAAATAACAGGAACCTGATTTATAACCCAATTTATAAATATTCTAAGTCAGTATGATTGATTATTTTTTTGTGGCCAAATCTGCACTTGAAGCTGCTGTTTTATTGGCAAGAGGCACTTGATGAGCAAGGAAACAGTTGAGGGGAGAGAGTTGCTTTTGTGGTTAGATGTTTAACAGCATCAAGCTAATTCCTTGCTGCAGTGGAACCCAGAATTCCAGACTTTGTGCTAGAACACACTTCTCTGATCAGTTCTGAGTAAGTGCCAGGAGTTTTCCCATGACTCTTAAAATTTTAGTAAATGTGTTCATGTTGAGTCCCATCCTTTATTTTTTTTTTAATAAGTTTATTTATTTATTTTACTTATTTATTTTTGGCTGCGTTGGGTTCATTGCTGCACGCGGGCTTTCTCTAGTGGCAGCGAGCGGGGGCTGCTCTTCGTTGCGGTGCGTGGGCTTCTCATTGCGATGGCTTCTGTTGTTGTGGCGCACGGGCTTAGCTGCTCCGTGACGTGTGGGATCTTCCCGGACCAGGGATCGAACCTGTGTCGCCTTCGTTGGCAGGTGGATTCTTAACCACTGTGCCACCAGGGAAGTCCGATTCCCATCCTTTAGATAACTTGATCTGGTATTTTTAGCCCAGAGTACGTTTACTATTAAAAACAATTTATTTTTAATTTTGACCTAATTTCAGACAAAAGTTGCAAAATAGTACAGAGAATTCCTTGATACCCTTCACTCGGATTTGCCAAACGTGAACATAACCTTATTTTCTTTCTTTCTCTTTTCAATTTTTTTTTTCCTGAGCCATTTAAGAGTAACCCCCTAAATATTTGGTTTTCCCCCTCCAAAACAAGGAATTTTCTTACATAATCACAGTGCAATGATCAAAATCAGAAAATTAACATTGACACAATACTGTTATCCAATTGATGGACCACATTGAGATTTTGTCAGTTATCCCAACCATAAAGTCTTTTATGGAAAAAATAAATATCTAAGATTGTATGTTGCATTGGGTTCTCTTATGTCTTTAGACTTGTTTCATCTGGATCCATTCCTGAGTTTTTTTTTTAATGTAATTGACATTTTTGAAGAGTCCAAACCGGTTGTTTTGTAGAGTGACCTCAGCTTAGGCTTGTCTGACTTTCCTCATGATTAAATTTATGTTAAGCCCTTTTAGCAGGACTTCCCCAGATGTAATGCTAAGTTCTCAATGCATTGCATCAGGAGACGTATGCTGTCGATTAGTCCAGATGTTCCCAAATGTTCTTGGGTTATATTAGTTGGTTTTCTGTTTGAAGGGATTAAAGGATTTAATCCTTTGCAATTGTTATTTTAACTTGATTTTTCTTTTTAAATTCATTAACTTATAGATGGTGAAGCTTATGCTTTGTTTTACAGTTCTTTGAATTTTAACGTGTAGA
This sequence comes from Balaenoptera ricei, assembly GCF_028023285.1. Taxonomy (NCBI): domain Eukaryota; kingdom Metazoa; phylum Chordata; class Mammalia; order Artiodactyla; family Balaenopteridae; genus Balaenoptera; species Balaenoptera ricei. The sequence goes on from NC_082642.1 coordinate 57,593,801, forward strand.
TTCATGTAATCGCCACTGCAATTAAAATACAAAAAAATTCTATCATCCTCCCCAATCCCCCTAAATTCCCTTTGCTACCCCTTTGTTTTCAAACCCTTCACCCATCCTTAACTCCTGCCAACTTCCAATCTGTTTTCTGACCTTATGGTTTGCTTTTTCCAAAATATGTAAATGCAGTCATACAGTATGTGACCATTTGAGTCTGGTTTTTTTCACTTAGCGTGGTACACTTGAGATTCATCTAAGGTGTGGTATATATATCAAGAGTTTGTTACTTTTTATTTTGAATAATATTGAATTGTATGGATGTACCACAGTTTATTCATTCCTCTGGTGAGGCACATTTGAATTTCCAGGTTTTGATGATTAGGAGTAAAGCTGCTTTGAATATTTGTATACAGGTTTCATTTTACTTGGTTAAATAACTAGGGATGCGATTGTTGGATCCTTATAGTATTTGTATATTTAACTGTTTTCCAAGTGGTTCGTGCCTTTTTGCTTTCCCACCAGCAGTGTATCAGCATCTCAGTAACTGTGCATCCTCACCACCACTTGATGTTGTCATTTTTTAAAAACCATCCTAATAGGTGGTTGGTTGTGTTCTTTGTGGTTTTAATTTACATTTCCCTAATGGCTTATCATGTTGAGCATCTTTTCATATGCTTATTTGTTATCCGTATATCTTCACTGGTAAAATGGCTGTTCAAAACCTTTGCCTACTTTTAAAAATCAGATTGTTTGTTTTCTTTCTGTTAATCTTTTCTTTTGTTGCTCACATTATCCCAGAATTGGCTAGTGGGTGCCCCATCAGTGTGGCTCCTGTGTCCTTTTGCCAGGTTCTTCTCCATATATTTGAATTTATTCATGGATGCTGATAATGTAACTCTTTGAGTAGGTTTTGGATTTCCCTTGTTCAGGACCTGTGTGCAGTCTCCTCTTGGCTTATTTTCATGATGGGACCAATTTTCCTAAAAATAGATCAATTTTCTTAAAAATAAGCCAGCCTTAGTTGAGTCATCCTGTGAATTAAGGAATCATGAAATAGCATCATAAGAAACACAGATATAGGCTATTCATTCTCAGTTTATCAATTCTGTCACATGTTAAAATAGCTTGAGCAGTAGGGTGGTGAGCCTTGATGAAGGCAAGAAATCAGTCTCAATATCTCTTTGAACTTAACAAAAGTGTAAGGAGAATAATCGATTTGATACATTTTGAAAGAACTGCCTTATTGCCTAGGAAAGAAGCATGCTTGTGGATGCCTCCTGGTAGAACAAGATCTAAATATTTAAAAGTTATTAGAAGTAGGTTTGGCATTCACTGTGTTTCTGTAGCAATGCTGCTTGTACAGATGCTCACTGACTTACGATAGTTCAGCTTAGGATTTTTCACCTTTACCATGGTGTGAAAGTGACATGCATTCAATAGAAACCGTACTTTGAATTTTTATCTTTTTTTCTCTCTCTCTTTTTTTTTCCTCTTTCTTTTTTTCCTCCTTTGGCCGCGCCACGGGGCATGCAGGATCTTAGTTCCCCGACCAGGGATTGAATCCGCACTCCCTGCAGTGGAAACACGGGGCTTAACCACTGGACCACCAGGGCAGTCCTTGAATTTTGATCTTTTCCCAGGCTAGGAATATGCAGTATGATACTCTCTTGTGACGCTGGTCAGCGGCAGAGAGCATAGCTCCCAGTGCCATGAGGGAGTAAACAATCAATGTACTTACGGTCATTCTGTACACATATAACCGTTCTGTTTTTCACCTTCAGTACAGTGTTCATTAAATTACATGAGATGTTCAACACTTTATTATAAAATAGGCTTTGTGTTAGATGATTTTGTCCACTGTAGGCTAATTAAGTATTATGAGCATTAAGGTAGGCTAGGCTAATCTGTGATGTTTGATAGGTTAGGTGTATTTAAATGCATTTTCAACTTAATGATATTTTCAATTTATGATGGGTTTATCAGGACTTAAACCCATCATTTTATCTGATGGAGGTTTTGTTTTGTCTTTGGTGGAGTTGGCACTGCAATGGTGCCTGTCACATTTTTCTTCTAACACAGTTTCACATAAATACGGTTATTTAAAACTCACTTCATAGTGTTGTTGTGAAGTACTTTAAGATAATATATGGCACTAGTGAACGAGTAATTCTAGGGAAGCTATATTATCTAAAAATAAAAGCATGTTTGAAGTCAGCTTATCTGCCATCTGTTAGCTCTGTGGCCTAAAATTTCTGAACCTCTAGTTCCATATCTTTTAAAAAGGCATAGTGGTGTTCTTTTACAAAGGAATAATAGTGTTCACAGAGTATTGTTAAAATTCTTAGCACAATCAGTATGCAACAAGTTGTAATTATTCAATAAATAGTATCTGCTTTTAAAATTTATAATCATAGTTCTAGTGTTTAGTATTTAAGTAAGTTGAGCAAACAAATCTTGTATGCTTATACGTTTTAGAGCAACATGGAGCTTATTCTAGAAAATGTGTATGGCACAGAGAACTGTAAAGACAAATCATAAATTGCCCATATTTCCAATAGAGAGAGATTTATCATTTAATACTTGGCTGTTTTTTCTTTTTTAATAGACTTTAATTTTTAATAGTTTCAGATCTTCAGAAAAAGTGAGAAGATAATACTGAGTATATCACACCCAGCTTCTCCTGTTTTTAACATTTTACATTTTAACATTTTATATACTTTGTTACGCTTAATAAGCCAATATTGATATATTGTTATTAGCTAAGTCCATAGTTGATTTGATTTCCTTAGTTCTTATGTAATGTACTTGTTCTTTTCCGAAATCCTATCCAGGATACCACATTACATTTGGTTGTCCTGTTTCCTTAGGCTCCTCTTGGCAGGGGGCAATTTCTCTGAATTCCTTTTTTTTTGATGACCTGAACAGTTTTGAGGAGTACTGGGCACAGATTTTGTAGGATGCCCCACTATTGAGGTTTGTCTAATGTTTTTCTCATGATATGAATGGGGTTATGGGTTATTGGGAGAAAGACCACATGCAAAGTGCTATTTCCATGACATTATATCAAGGGTATATACTGTTTGCATGATTTATCACTGTTGATGTTGGTCATGGTCACCTGACTGAGATAGTGTTTGTCAGGTTTCTCCACTGTAGAGTTACTCTTATTTTTCCCCTTTCCATAATGTACACTTTGGAAGGAAGTCACTATGCACACTCCACACCTACGAAGTAGTGAGTCATGCTGCTTTTTCTTGAGGGTGGGATATCTACATAAATTATTTTGAGTTCCTCTATATGGGAGATTTGTCTCTTTTTTCCCATTTGCAGTCATCCCCCCATATCTTTGGGTTCTGCATCCACTGATTTAACCAACCTCAGATTAAAAATATTTGGGGAAAAAAAGAATGTATATATGCATATGATTGAATCAGTTGCTGTACAACAGAAATTAACAACATTGTAAATCAACTATACTTCAATTAAAAAAAAGTATTTGGGACAAAAGTTCCAGTAAGTTCCAAAAAAGCAAAACTTGAATTTGCCAAATGCCAGCAACTATTTACATTGTATTTACAACTATTTACATAGCATTTACATTATATTAGGTATTTTAAGTAATCTAGAGATGATTTGAAGTATATAGCAGGGTGTGTCCAATATGCAAATACTGTGCCCTTTTATATAAGGGGCTTTGAGCATCCTCAGGGTTTGGTACCTATGGGGGTCCTGGAACTAATACCCTGCAGACTCTGAGGGACAACTGTACTAGTTTGTTCAATCATTTATTTAAAGCAACATGGACTCATGAGTACTTATTTTATATTTTGGGTTATTAGCTAATACTATTTTACTTTGCTTTTTGAATTGTTCTAGCTTTGGTCATTTGGAGCTCTTTTGGTTGGCTCCTGTGCTCCTTTGACATAACCCTATTGGACTTGTGTATGTAGATTTTCTTTTTTCTTTTCCTGCCCTTCCTCTTCTTCCTCCTCCTTCCCTCTCCTCTCTTACCCTTCCCTCTTTCCTACACCGCTCCTGTCCCCTTGTGTCCCTCTCCCTTCACATTCACCTTTGTATTTCCTTATTCTCTGCCACCATAATTATGGCACTACAGAGTCATTTTGTATATTTACTACCTTAGAATCAGCCATTTTGCCAAGAAATTCTGCTTCCATTTACTAGAGGATGGTTTTAGAAACCAAATCTAGGCACAAGGAATGCTTGTTGCTCCTGGGTGTCATTTCTTTTAGGCCCTCTTAGCTGACAGGCTGAAAAAAATGCTTTTATACTAACCTATGTATTTACACATATTTATAAGTATTTCTATATGTAACCATCTCTATCTACTTCAAGCTAAACATGAGTTCATACTGTCTTCAACTCTTAATTCATTACATCATGGATCAGTCTAACTTCCCTCGTTTATCTGTAAACTCCCACTCCAATAGTAAAAAGAAAAAAACAACAAAAAAATAAAAACCCTGGTCCCCGTCATCTGCCATTCATTTACTTAATTATTCAATTCTGGTATACATGTATAGCTGTATCAGAATTGTTAATCTCTGCCCATTACAACATTGTTTGTTACAGTAAGTGCTTATGTGCAGTTCCTTTTGCCTTTAGTCTTACAGACTGCAGTCATTTCCAGAGTTATTTAGTGACCTAAATAAACCCCCCCCACCTCCTTCAGTGAGGTTGTTTTTATATATTTGTAATACAGTTAGAATCTCTTGTCACAGTCTGCATTTAATCCCCTAACCTCCTAAATGATTTTTTTAAATTTGCATGGATTAGGTTAAGGTTCATTTTGTGCTGTAAAGTTATATGGGTTTTGACAAATGCATCATGTCTTGTATTCACCATTACAGTATCATACAGAATAGTTTTACTGTCCTAAAAGTCCCCTGTACTTCACCTATTCATCATGAACCCCATACCCTTGGCAACCACTAATCATTTTACTATCTCTATAGTTTAGTCTTTTCCAGAGTGTCATACATGGGATATACATATCATATATACATATATACATATCATATATACATATCATATGATATGTAACCTTTCATACTGCCTTCTTTCACTTAGCAATATGCCTTTAATGTTATTTTATCTTTTTTTTTTTTAATTTATTTATTTTTATTTTTGGCTGTGTTGGGTCTTTGTTTTCTGTGCGAGGGCTTTCTCTAGTTGCGGCAGTCTGGGGCCACTCCTCATCGCAGTGCACGGGCCTCTCACTATCGCGGCCTCTCTTGTCGCGGAGCACAGGCTCCAGACGCGCAGGCTCAGTAATTGTGGCTCACGGGCCCAGCCGCTCCGCAGCATGTGGGATGCTCCCAGACCAGGGCTCGAACCCGTGTCCCCTGCACTGGCAGGCAGATTCTCAACCACTGCGCCATCAGGGAAGCCCCTGTTATTCTATCTTTTGTGGCTTGTTAGTGCATTTATTTTTATTGTTGAGTAATATTCCATAGTATAGGTGTACCATACTTTGTTTATTCGTTCACGTGTCAAAACATATCTTGGTTATTTCCAGCTTTTGCTGATGATTAATAAATCTGTTATAAACTTCCATATGCAGGTTTTTGTGTTGATAAAGGTTTTCACATCAATTGGTTGAATACCTAGGGGCATATTGGTGGCTCTTATGGTAACACTATGTTTAGCTTTGGAAGAGACTACCAGACTCTTCCCAAGTGGCTGTGCCATTCTACATTCCCACCAGCAATGTGTAAGAGTTCCTGTTGTTTTGCATCCTTGCCAGCATTTGGTATTGTTAGCTTTTTTGATTTTAGCTATTCTAATAGCTGTGTAGTGGTATTTCATTGTTGTAATTTGCAATTGCCTGTTGACAAAGGATGATTAGCATCTTTTCATATACTTAATCGCCATCTGTATATGTTCTATAATGAGGTGTCTGTTCAGATCTTTGGCCCTTTTTTTTTTTAATGAAGAATAGTTGATTTACAATGTTGTGTTAGTTTCAGGTGTACAGCAAAGTGATTCAGTTACCCATACACATATACCTATTTTTTTCAGATTCTTTTCCCTTATAGGTTATTACAAAATATTGAGTATAGTTCCCTGTGCTATACAGTAGATCCTTGTTGGTTATCTATTTTATATATAGTAGTGTGTGTATATGTTAATCACAAACTCCTAATTTATGCCCTCCCCTTCCCCTTTGGTAACCATGTTTGTTCTCTATGTCTGTGGGTCTATTTCTGTTTGTATATAAGTTCACTTGTATCATTTTTGTTTTGGATTCTACATATAAAGGATATCATATATTTGTCTTTGACAGCCCATTTTTATTTTTTTTATTATCATTTTAAAATTAATTAATTATTTTTGGCTGCATTGGGTCTTTGTTGCTGTCCGCGGCTTTCTCTAGTTGCGGCGAGTGGGGGCTACTCTACGTTGCGGTGCGCGGGCTTCTCATTGCGGTGGTTTCTCTTGTTGCAGAGTTTGGGTTCTAGGCGCGCGGGCTTCAGTAGTTGTGGCTCGTGGGCTCTAGAGCGCAGGCTCAGTAGTTGTGGCGCACGGGCTTAATTACTCCACGGCATGTGGGATCTTCCTGGACCAGGGCTCGAACCCATGTCCCATGCATTGGCAGGTGGATTCTTAACCACTGCACTACCAGGGAAGCCCTGGTGGCCCATTTTTAAATTGAGGTTTTTTTCTTCCAGTTTTACTGAGATATAATTGACATGCAGCACCATATATGTTTAAGGTATACAACATAATGATATACATCATGAAATGATTATCACAATAAGTTTATTGAACACCGATTATCTCATATAGATACAGAATTAAAGAAATAGAAAAAAAATATTTTTCCTTGTGATGAGAACTCTTAGGATTTACTCTCTTAACTTTCATATATAACATACAGCAGTGTTAATTATATTCTTATTGAGTTTTAAGAGTTCTTTGTGTATTTTGGATACAGGTCCTTTATCAGATAGATACCTGTTTTGAAAATACATTCTTTATTTGTGGCTTACCTTTAAAAATATATATGAAAATAATATATGTATATGAATTATTTATATGTAATATGTGTAATTTACTTATATATGATTATGTAGAGGTGAGATCATACTGCCTGTTTATTTTTGTACCTTCTTTTCTCTTTAACATTATTTTATAAACCTTCTCTAAACCGTTAAGTTTTTTTAAACATATTTAATAATAAAACAATATTCCACTGGTAGATTGCAGGAATAGCCCCAATTCTTTACTCTTCACTGTGTCCATTCCCTTTACTGTAATTTTACGATAAGACTAAATAATAAACATTTAAGGATTTTCGGGTCATATGGTCTCTGTCACAACTATTCTGCTGTTGTACCCTGAAAGAGCCATAGAAAATATGTAAATGAAAGGAAGTGTCTATATTCTAATAAAACTTTATTTAAAAAAAACAGACAGTAGGTCACATTTTGCCTGTAGCCTATAGTTTGTTGACCCCGGATGTAACTTTGTAGTGCCCTTATACTCTTCTCTGGGTTTTGGTGATTAGAATGAGGTGGAAGTTCTGAGTTTAGGGCTCAGGAGGGCTTGCACCTCTGTCTTAACTGTGAAAACATGCCTGGTTGAGTGTTGGAGGAAGAGATACAGGTGGCACAGACCAAGTTGCCCCATTGCCCTGTATGAAGCCAGCCAACCCTCAGACATTGAGCAAGCCCAGCTAAGATCAGCAGAACTGCTGAGCTGACCCCTGACTAACCCCAGACACGTGAGCAGTAAACTTATATGCCCCTGAAGGTTTGTGTTCACTGCATAGCATTGTGGCATTAGACAATTGGTAGACTGATGTGCCAGCATTTAATTATCCGATTTCTAAAGTTGGTCGTTGCCAGGTGTTTTTCATTTTTTCCTTTTCTTCTAAAAATCTGTCCATTTTGCTCATTATTTTCTTAGGAGTGAAATTACTGTCAAAGAGCATGTATGAATCTCAGGACACATTACAAAAATCCTTTCCAGAAAGATGCCTTCCATGTGGTAGAATTTTTACGAGTGTCTCTTACAATCTTACTATTCTTGATGATTGACATGTTTCTCTTTTCACTTAATATTTTCTGGGCTTAAGTAGGTGAGGCCCAGTCCACAATGATCTATTTGCTGAACTTCTGTAGCAGTTACTGTCTGTTCTACTTGGTTAGTTTTTATATGCCTCCTGAGTTATCATTACTATTTTTATGTGTATTTGTCTTTCTCTCTAACTAGACTGCATTTCCTTAAGGCAACACAAATATAATGCATAAGTTCTCAAATATATAGTTAGTAGTATGATTTGATTGAAGTCAATATTTTGAAAAATGGGTATAGTTTTGTTTTAAATAATTCCTTACAAGTCTGGCCATGAAATAAGAAATCAAGCAGATCTTACTGGCGTTAGAGAGGCAGTAAGTGGGATTTGTAGGGAGAGTTGTTCATGTTGGTCAAGACTTCATTTTACTTAATAGAAACAAAACCTGCATCTAATTCTAAGCTTGGTAAATTTTATGTGAGTAGTGCTAATTATAATTAATTAACCGCAGAAGTCTTATGTTGTAGTATTAACACAAACTGTTCAGTGTAACACACAGTGAATAGTTTTCTTACTTTAGAGTACTTTATTGTATATAATAGCACAAATGGTATTTGTAAATGATCATGTGGACAGAGAAGTACAAATGACCTATGCAGAGAAGGTAGCTTGTAATCAGAAGGATAAACTCTTGGCAGTATTCAAGAAGTATAAAATATGTCTGGTGGTTTTCCTGTGTTTATGCATTTGGATCAGAATAATGTTGATGTGCTGACTACTTGACAGAGGCTGAGATAAATCAGTGTTCATTTGGGTTCTAGAGTGTCAGCATAAACAAATGCTGTAGAAGTCTCTGCGGAGTGTTGCGAGACAGATTCCTGGGTTGGTGACACTCTGAATAGTCTGGAATGTGGAATTCTGTGTTTCCGAGAGGATCTTAAAAATATCTGTGTTCTGATTGTAGAGTTCCATTTTGGCATTTTGCCTTTTTATTTTTTATGGAGAATAGTTGGTTTACAATGCTGTGTTAGTTTCTGCTGTACAGCAAAGTGAATCAGTTATACATATACACATATGCACTCTTTTTTAGATTCTTTTCCCATATATATATAGGCCATTGCAAAGTCTTGAGTAGAGTTCCCTGTGCTATACAGTAGGTCCTTATTAGTTATCTGTTTTATATATAGTAGTGTGTATATGTCAGTCCCAATTTCCCAATTTATCGCCCCCCACACCCAGCCTTCCCTCCTGGTAACCATAAGTTTGTTTTCTACATCTGTGACTATTTCTGTGGCATTTTGCCTTTTATTTTGTGAGACTACATAGACTCTGATCCTAGGTAAATTTGTAATTTGCAGAAAGTTTGTTTGGGGTTGTTCCCCCAGTCCCTTACTCTGCCTTCCCTAGTCATGTTTGCCTTTTCTTCTTTTCATAGGAAATGATATTCATAGTAAGGGATAGAATAAATAGTTATGGAGTAAAGTGTTACTCCTGGGAGTATTTTCATTTTTGTTAGGGACTTAAGCAAAGGCACATTCAAATGGAGGAAATATATTTTGGGAGATAGCAAATCTTCTGAGTGTGGTAGATTGAATTGTTGGTCACAATTCTTAATTCCTCTGTAAGTAATCAATAGCCTTATATTGCCCCAGTCCTTATGGTGGTGGAGTGTATTTCTTTGTCCCTTAACTTTGGATTTGGCTGTGTGACTTGCTTTGGCAGTGGGGTGTTAGTGGATATGGTAAGAAGATTAAAATGCCTTTGCTTATTTGCACTTGTGTTCCTATCTTTCTGCCTTCACCACGAGAAGAAATGCCCTGGACAGTCACTGCCTCATCTGGGCTCAGAATGGAACATTTGAAGCAGTGTCACTCTAAACAACCCCGAGTGTAAGAATAAATGATTAGTTGTTAAGCCTTTGAGTTTTGGGGTGGTTTCTTATGTAGTATTATTGGCAATGGCTAACTGACAGTCTCTTCATCTTTAAAATTCATTTCATTAAGTAGTTGTCAATGGATACCTTCTGTGATTGTAGAAATAGCCAATCTCCCTTCCCCCATTCATTGGATAGGGTTAAAGTTAAGATAATAGTGGATATACTCCTGTAGAGTCCCTTAAAGCAGCCTGGCTTTTACTGCTGCTTTCACTGTTGTGAACAAGTACAAAAATTTTATTGGGTTCATTCCCATGCATTCTCCTTTCTGCCTGTATTATAGGCTTTACTGGTTTAAATAGTGGTACCTTGGGCGGATGGGGGAGGCCAAGAAGACCTAGCTCCAGTTGTTCCCAGCTCTGCTTATGGCAAGCAGCTTCACTTTTATTTAGATATTTGGTTTTCATGTAAGATTTTGTTAGGAAAAAAAGGTATTTTTTAGAAAATCTAAAAATTGCTTATAAACAAACTTGTACATTCATACCATGGGATATTATTCATCAATTAAAAGGAATGAACTGTTGATACACACAACTTGGATGAATCTCAAGGGAATTAAGCTGAGTGAAAAGAGTCAATCTCAAAAGGTTATATATTGTGTCATTCCATTTATATAATATTCTTGGAACAAATTTATAGATAGAGAATGGCTTAGTGATTGCCAGGGTTTAGGGATAGGTGTGTGTGTGGAGGTTGGGTGTGGCTATAACGGGGTAGCACAAGGGAGGTTTTTGAGGATGGAACAGTTCTGAGCTTTGAGTGTGGTGATGATCACATGAAACTACACAGGTGATAAAATTGCACAGACAGGCAGACAGATACACATATACATGCTTTTAAAACTAATAAGATCTGAATAAGCTCTGTGGATTGTCTCAGTGTCAGTTTCCTGGTTTTGGTCCTGTATTCTAGTTATGCAAGATGTTACCCTGGTGGGAGGATAGGTGGAGAATGCACAGGACCTCCCTGTACATTTTTTTTTGTTATTTCTTGTGAGTATATGATTATTTCAGAATTAAAAGGGGAATTAAAGGCATTGCCATGTGTAAGAGCTAATATTAGAGGAAAAGAAATAATTTTTCCTTTAATAAATCAAATAATAAATCATAATAAATAATAAATAAATGATTTATTTGAAAGAAATTTAAGTGAATATTGATATTTTTTTTTTTAAACATCTTTATTGAAGTATAATTGCCTTACAATAGTGTGTTAGCTTCTGCTTTATAACAAAGTGAATCAGTTATACATATACAATATGTTCCCATTTCTCTTCCCTCTTGCATCTCCCTCCCTCCCACCCTCCCCATCCCACCCCTCTAGGTGGTCACAAAGCACCGAGCTGATCTCCCTGTGCTATGCGGCTGCTTCCCACTAGCTATCTATTTTACATTTGGTAGTGTATATATGTCCATGACACTCTCTTACCCTGTCACATCTCACCCCACCCCCTCCCCATATCCTCAAGTCCATTCTCTAGTAGGTCTGTGTCTTTATTCCCGTCTTGCCACTAGGTTCTTCATGGCCTTTTTTTTTTTTTTTTTTTCCTTAGATTCCGTATATATGTGTTAGCATACTGTATTTGTTTTTCTCTTTCTGACTTACTTCACTCTGTATGACAGACTCTAACTCCATCCACCTCATTACAAATACCTCCATTTCATTTCTTTTTACGGCTGAGTAATATTCCATTGTATATATGTGCCACATCTTCTTTATCCATTCATCTGTCGATGGACATTTAGGTTGCTTCCATGTCCTGGCTATTGTAAATAGAGCTGCAATGAACATTGTGGTACATGACACTTTTTGACCTATGGTTTTCTCAGGGTATATGCCCAGTAGTGGGATTGCTCGGTCGTATGGTAGTTCTATTTGTAGTTTTTTAAGGAACCTCCATACTGTTCTCCATAGTGGCTGTATCAATTTACATTCCCACCAACAGTGCAAGAGTGTTCCCTTTCCTCCACACCCTCTCCAGCATTTATTGTTTCTAGATTTTTTGATGATGGCCATTCTGACCGGTGTGAGATGATATCTCATTGTAGTTTTGATTTGCATTTCTCTAATGATTAATGATGTTGAGCATTCTTTCATGTGTCTGTAGGCCATCTGTATATCTTCTTTGGAGAAATGTCTATTTAGGTCTTCTGCCCATTTTTGGATTGGGTTGTTCGTTTTTTTGTTATTGAGCTGCATGAGCTGCTTGTAAATCTTGGAGATTAATCCTTTGTCAGTTGCTTCATTTGCAAATATTTTCTCCCATTCTAAGGGTTGTCTTTTGGTCTTGTTTATGGTTTCCTTTGCTGTGCAAAAGCTTTTAAGTTTCATTAGGTCCCATTTGTTTATTTGTGTTCTTATTTCCATTTCTCTGGGAGCTGGGTCAAAAAGAATCTTGCTGTGATGTATGTCATAGAGTGTTCTGCCTATGTTTTCCTCTAAGAGTTTGATAGTGTCTGGCCTTACACTTAGGTCTTTAATCCATTTGGAGTTTATTTTTGTGCATGGTGTCAGGGAGTGTTCTAATTTCATACTTTTACATGTACCTGTCCAATTTTCCCAGCACCACTTATTGAAGAGGCTGTCTTTTCTCCACTGTATATGCTTGCCTCCTTTATCAAAGATAAGGTGACCATATGTGTGTGGGTTTATCTCTGGGCTTTCTATCCTGTTCCATTGATCTATATTTCTGTTTTTGTGCCAGTACCAAACTGTCTTGATTACTGAAGCTTTGTAATATAGTCTGAAGTCAGGGAGCCTGATTCCCCCAGCTCCATTTTTCGTTCTCAAGATTGCTTTGGCTATTCGGGGTCTTTTGTGTTTCCATACAAATTGTGAAATTTTTTGTTCTAGTTCTGTGAAAAATGCCAGTGGTAGTTTGATAGGGATTGCATTGAATCTGTAGATTGCTTTGGGTAGTAGAGTCATTTTCACAATGTTGATTCTTCCAATCCAGGAACATGGTATATCTCTCCATCTATTTGTATCATCTTTAATTTCTTTCATCAGTGTCTTATAATTTTCTGCATACAGGTCTTTTGTCTCCTTAGGTAGGTTTATTCCTAGATATCTTATTCTTTTTGTTGCAATGGTAAACGGGAGTGTTATCTTAATTTCACTTTCAGATTTTTCGTCATTAGTGTATAGAAATGCAAGCGATTTCTGTGCATTAATTTTGTATCCTGCTACTTTACCAAATTCATTGATTAGCTCTAGGAGTTTTCTGGTAGCATCTTTAGGATTCTCTATGTATAGTATCGTGTCATCTGCAAATAGTGACAGCTTTACTTCTTCTTTTCCGATTTGGATTCCTTTTATTTCTTTGTCTTCTCTGATTGCTGTGGCTAACACTTCCAAAACTATGTTGAATAATAGTGGTGAGAGTGGGCAACCTTGTCTTGTTCCTGATCTTAGTGGAAATGGTTTCAGTTTTTCACCATTGAGGACAATGTTGGCTGTGGGTTTGTCATATATGGCCTTTATTATGTTGAGGAAAGTTGCCTCTATGCCTACTTTCTGCAGGGCTTTTATCATAAATGGGTGTTGAATTTTGTCGAAAGCTTTCTCTGCATCTATTGAGATGATCATATGGTTTTTCTCCTTCAATTTGTTAATATGGTGTATCACATTGATTGATTTGCGTATATTGAAGAATCCTTGCATTCCTGGGATAAACCCCACTTGATCATGGTGTATGATCCTTTTAATGTGCTGTTGGATTCTGTTTGCGAGTATTTTGTTGAGGATTTTTGCATCTATGTTCATCAGTGATATTGGCCTGTAGTTTTCTTTCTTTGTGACATCTTTGTCTGGTTTTGGTATCAGGGTGATGGTGGCCTCGTAGAATGAGTTTGGGAGTGTTCCTCCCTCTGCAATATTTTGGAAGAGTTTGAGAAGGATAGGTGTTAGCTCTTCTCTAAATGTTTGATAGAATTCACCTGTGAAGCCATCTGGTCCTGGGCTTTTGTTTGTTGGAAGGTTTTTAATCACAGTTTCAATTTCAGTGCTTGTGATTGGTCTGTTCATATTTTCTATTTCTTCCTGGTTCAGTCTCAGCAGTTTGTGCATTTCTAAGAATCTGTCCATTTCTTCCAGGTTGTCCATTTTATTGGCATAGAGTTGCTTGTAGTAATCTCTCATGATCTTTTGTATTTCTGCAGTGTCAGTGGTTATTTCTCCTTTTTCATTTCTAATTCTATTGATCTGAGTCTTCTCCCTTTTTCTCTTGATGAGTCTGGCTAATGGTTTATCAATTTTGTTTATCTTCTCAAAGAACCAGCTTTTAGTTTCATTGATTTTTGCTATTGTTTCCTTCATTTCTTTTTCATTTATTTCTGACCTGATCTTTATAATTTCTTTCCTTCTGCTGGCTTTGGGGTTTTTTTGTTCTTCTTTCTCTAATTGCTTTAGCTGCAAGGTTAGGTTGTTTATTCGAGATGTTTCCTGTTTCTTGAGGTAGGCTTGTATTGCTATAAACTTCCCTCTTAGCACTGCTTTTGCTGCGTCCCATAGGTTTTGGGTCGTCGTATCTCCATTGTCATTTATTTCTAGGTATTTTTTGATTTCCCCTTTGATTTCTTCAGTAATCACTTCATTATTAAGTAATGTATTGTGTAGCCTCCATGTGTTTGTATTTTTTACAGCTCTTTTCCTGTAATTGATATCTAGTCTCATAGCGTTGTGGTCGGAAAAGATACTTGATACGATTTCAATTTTCTTAAATTTACCAAGGTTTGATTTGTGACCCAAGATATGATCTATCCTGGAGAATGTTCCATGAGCACTTGAGAAAAATGTGTATTCTGTTGTTTTTGGGTGGAATGTCCTATTAAATATCAATTAAGTCCATCTTGTTTAATGTATCATTTAAAGCTTGTGTTTCCTTATTTATTTTCATTTTGGATGATCTGTCCATTGGTGAAAGTGGGGTGTTAAAGTCCCCTACTATGATTGTGTTGCTGTCGATTTCCCCTTTTATGACTGTTAGTACTTGCCTTTTGTATTGAGGTGCTCCTATGTTGGGTGCATAAATATTTACAATTGTTATACCTTCCTCTTGGATCGATCCCTTGATCATTATATAGTGTCCTTCTTTGTCTCTTGTGATAGTCTTTATTTTAAAGTCTATTTTGTCTGATATGAGAATTGCTACTCCAGCTTTCTTTTGATTTCCATTTGCATGGAATATCTTTTTCCATCCCCTCACTTTCAGTCTGTATGTGTCTCTAGGTCTGAAGTGGGTCTCTTGTAGACAGCATATATATGGGTCTTGTTTTTGTATCCATTCCGCCAGCCTGTGTCTTTTGGTGGGAGCATTTAATCCATTTACATTCAAGGTAATTATTGATATGTATGTTCCTATTCCCATTTTCTTAAATGTTTTGGGTTTGTTATTGTAGGTGTTTTCCTTCTCTTGTGTTTCTTGCCTAGAGAAGTTCCTTTAGCATTTGTTGTAAAGCTGGTTTGGTAGTGCTGAACTCTCTCAGCTTTTGCTTGTCTGTAAAGGTTTTAATTTCTCCATCACATTTGAATGAGATCCTTGCTGGGTAGAGTAATCTTGGTTGTAGGTTCTTCTCCTTCATCACTTTAAGTATATCCTGCCACTCCCTTCTGGCTTGCAGAGTTTCTGCTGAAAGATCAGATGTTAACCTTATGGGGATTCCCTTGTGTGTTATTTGTTTTTTTTCCCTTGCTGCCTTTAATATGTTTTCCTTATATTTAATTTTTGACAGTTTGATTAATATGTGTCTTGGCGTGTTTCTCCTTGGGTTTATCCTGTATGGGACTCTCTGTGCTTCCTGGACTTGATTAACTATTTCCTTTCCCATATTAGGGAAGTTTTCAACTATAATCTCTTCAAATATTTTCTCAGTCCCTTTCTTTTTCTCTTCTTCTTCTGGGACCCCTATAATTCGAATGTTGGTGCGTTTAATGCTGTCCCAGAGGTCTCTGAGACTGTCCTCAGTTCTTTTCATTCTTTTTTCTTTATCCAGCTCTGCAGTAGTTATTTCCACCATTTTATCTTCCAGGTCACTTATCCTTTCTTCTGCCTCAGTTATTCTGCTATTGATCCCATCTAGAGTATTTTTAATTTCATTTATTGTGTTTTTCATCATTGCTTGATTCCTCTTTAGTTCTTCTACGTCCTTGTTAAATGCTTCTTGCATTTTGTCTATTCTATTTCCAAGATTTTGGATCATCCTTACTATCATTATTCTGAATTCTTTTTCAGGTAGACTACCTATTTCCTCTTCATTTGTTAAGTCTAGTGTGTTTTGACCCTGCTCCTTCATCTGCTGTGTGTTTTTCTGTCGTCTCATTTTGCTTATCTTACTGGGTTTGGGGTCTCCTTATCACAGGTTGCAGGTTTGTAGTTCCCGTTGTTTTTGGTATCTGTCCCCAGTGGCTAAGGTTGGTTCAGTGGGTTGTGTAGGCTTCCTGGTGGAGGGGACAAGTGCCTGAGTTCTGGTGGATGAGGCTGGATCTTGTCTTTCTGGTGGGCACGTCCACGTCTGGTGGTGTATTTTGGGGTGTCTGTGGCCTTATTATGATTTTAGGCAGCCTCTCTGCTAATGGATGAGGCTGTGTTCCTGTCTTGCTAGTTGTTTGGCATAGGGTGTTCAGCACTGTAGCTTGCTGGTCATTGAGTGATGCTGGGTCTTGATGTTGAGATGGAGATCTCTGAGAGATTTTTGCCGTTTGGTATTACGTGGAGCTGGGAGGTCTCTTGTGGACCAGTGTCCTGAAGTTGGCTCTCCCACCTCCGAAGTACGGCCCTGATGCCTGGCTGAAGCACCAAGAGCCTTTCGTCCACACGGCTCAGAGTAAAAGGGAGAAAAAATAGAAAGAAAGAAAGAAAGGAAGGAAGGAAGGAAGGAAGGAAGGAGGAAGGAAGGAAGGAAGGAAGGAAAGAAAGAAAGAAAGAAAGAAAGAAAAGAAAGAAAGAAGCTATAATATAGTGAAGTAAAATAAAGCTATTGTAAAGCAAAGCTATACAGACAAAATCTCCCCCAGAAGCATATACATATACACTCACAAAAAAAAAAGGAAAAGGGGAAAAATTAATATATCCTGCTCCCAAAGTCCACCTCCTGAATTTAGGATGATTCGTTGTCTATTCAGGTATTCAACAGATGCAGGCACATCAAGTTGTTTGTGGAGTTTTAATCCGCTTCTTCTGAGGCTACTGGGACAGATTTCCCCTCCTCTTCTCTGTTCGCACAGCTCCTGGGGATCAGCTTTGGATTTGGACCCGCCTCTGCGTGTAGGTCGCCTGAGGGCGTCTGTTCCCCGCCCAGACAGGACGGGGTTAAAGGAGCAGCTGCTTCGGGGACTCTGGCTCACCCAGGCCGCGGGGAGGGAGGGGTACAGAGGAGGCGGGGCGAGCCTGCGGCGTCAGAGGCTGGCGTGACGTTGCAGCAGCCTGAGGCGCGCAGTGCGTTCTCCCGGGGGATGTTGTCCCTGGATCACGGGACCCTGGCAGTGGCGGGCTGCACGGGCTCCCGGGAGGGGCGGTGTGGAGAGTGACCTGTGCTCGCACACAGGCTTCTTGGAGGCGGCCGCAGCAGCCCCAGCGTCTCACGCCCGTCTCTGGGGTCCGCGCTGATAGCCGCGGCTCGTGCCAGTTTCTGGAGTTCGTTTAGGCGGCGCTCTGAATCCCCTCTCCTTGCGCGCCGCGAAACAAAGAGGCAAGAAAAAGTCTCTGGCCTCTTCGGCAGCTGCAGACTTTTTCCCGGTCTCCCTCCCAGCCAGCTGTGGTGCGCTAACCCCTTCAGGCTGTGTTCACGCCGCCAACCCCAGTCCTCTCCCTGCGATCCGACCGAAGCCCGAGCCTCCGCTCCCAGCCCCGCCCGCCCCGGCGGGGGAGCAGACAAGCCTCTCGGGCTGGTGAGCGCTGCTCGGCGCCGAGCCTCTGTGCGGGAGTCTCTCCGTTTTTCCCTCTGCGCCCCTGTTGCTATGGGATCCGCGCTGTTAGCTGCGGCTCGCGCCCGTCTCTGGAGTTCGTTTAGGCGGCGCTCTGAATCCCCTCTCCTCGCGCACCAGGAAACAGGGAAGAAAAAGTCTCTTGCCTCTTCGGCAGCTGCAGACTTTTTCCCGGACTCCTTCCCGGCTAGCTGTGGTGCGCTAACCCCTTCAGGCTGTGTTTATTGATACATTTTATTGGCAAGTTATTCATTTCTGATAATCTAAGATGTTCCTTAGAGAAAAGTTAATGTGACAGAAGAGAGGGTGCATGTGTGTATGTGTGTGTGTTTATTCAGTTCTGTCAAGTGGAATTTATAGGAGTCCCACAAAAGGACCCATTGTTATTGCTGATATTAGCAAAAGGAAAGAGGAGGATATTAAGTAAGGGAAAAGAGAAGAGAGGGTCTACATTTTATGAGGCAGAAGGCAACTAACAGAGGACTAGCAATTTTCAGTTCTGGCAATCCAGGGAGACCTTTGTGTTAGGAAACTAAAAGCAGTTTTCTTTCCATTAGGAGTGTTCAAAGCTGTAAATGTTCACAGTAACATGCTCCCTTGCTGTCACGTATTTGGGAATAAACTGAAGTTCACAGGAGTTGGGTTGAGGCTTACTGGTTTGAGAATAAAATCATCTAACAGCCCCTAGCTTTGGACTCTAATCTAATTCAGTGATGTTAACATCACCAGTGTCCTATACAAATTTCCCCATTGTTCTGTGATTTGAGAATTTCCAGTTCAAGCAAAAAAATAGAAATGCTTTTTTTAAAAAAGAATTTTAAAGATTGTGATATGATTTGTCTTAGTACTTCTTTTAGTTATTTAAAAAAAAAAGTTTATGATGCAAAACAATCTAACATGGGTTACGGGTCTGATAATATGTTTACCCAATCTGGTGCTTCCCACTGACTAAACCATGGAAAGTTGAGCATCAGACCTGTAGTATGAAATATGGAACCGTATTTACCCCAAGCATATGAATGAATCTATCAAGAAGGAAGGGAGGTCAGTCATATCCTTTATTGTATAACTGCTTTTTCATATTTTCCTTTTTCTAAGGTAATGAGGGTACAAAATAAAAGGCGCACAGGTGGTACTCAGCTGTCTTTACCATACAGTCACATTTTCTTTTTTTATATGGCATCATATGGTAATACAGTTTTACTCTACTTATATGTGTGCGAAAGGAAGTGTGGAATATAGTTAAGTGCATAGGCTCAAGAACGAAATGTCCTGAGTTCAGATCCCAGCTGTGATCCTCAGGCAAGTACTTCCCTTCTTTGACTCAATCTACTTATCTGTAAAATGGGAATTCAGTTGTTTAAAATTGTGGTGTCCCATTATTGTGAGGGTAATAGAAATGCAGTATTTTTCAGATGGTCTGTACTGTCTCTACTCACATAAAGGGGCTGGAAGTGCAAAAAGGAAAACAAGTGGGCCTGGAGCAGTAAAAAGGAAGATGAAGGGGTGATACCCAGAGATAGAAGTGCAGATGCTGCCGCCCTTGAGTTCACCTGCTGCTGTACTCTTGAAGGCACAGAGGCAGGCCTGGATCTGCTGAAGAGGTGTCGCTTAACCAAAGGCTACTGCTTCTGCCCTGACTGCTCATCTGGAATCCATTTCCATAGCAGCAAGAGTGTCTGCCAGCAACTGTCACACATTGGGAACCAGGGCCTTTCTCTTTCTTCAGCTTCCTCAGTTCCCTTCAATGCCTAACAGGAAGCTACCTGGCAAGAGAGCTTAGAAATAGAGTTTGATGTTTCCCAGCCCCAGATGTTCAGAGTAGCATATAGAAGGGTAGGTGGGGTGAAAAATAACAGGTAACTAACCTGTGCAAAGACTATGTATATGCACATATCTTCTATAATCAGTAACTGTGTCTCTAGGAAGGAGAACTTGGGGGCTTGAGCACAGCAGTGGAGGGATGCATTCATTTTATTCCTTGTCTTTGGGGCTTTGTTTTTAATGCCTTTAGATCCACAGAATTAAGTTGATTTTATTCATTTCATAGCATGTTGATTTTTGTTCATGCAATGCATCATGCCATTCCTTTTTCCCATTGTCGCTTATGCCATGTATGTCTACCTCCCATACTTTTATATAGATGTATTGAAATTCTTGAAAGAGATTGGGTTGGTGAAAAGGTTCATTCGGTTTTTTCTGTAAGATGGCTCTAGTAGCACTTAGTTGTCTTTAACTTCATTCAAAACAATTTTGTTAGATTGTATGCGACAGCTGTCATTAGCGTGCCCTTAAAAAAAGACTACCAAAATTGGTGAATTTTTGTGTAGCTATTTTAATACTGAAGATGGAAGGAAGAAAGCAACATTTTTGGCATATTATGCTTTATTATTTCAAGAAAGGTAAAAGTGCAGCTGAAACGCAAAAAAAGATTTCTGCAGTGTTCGGAGACGGTGCTGTGACTGATTGAACATGTCAAAAGTGGTTTGCCAAGTTTCATGCTGGAGATTTCTCGCTGGACGATCCTCCACGGTCGGGTAGACCAGTTCAAGTTGATAGCGGTCAAATCGAGACATTAATTGAGAACAATCAGTGTTATACCACGCGGGAGAGAGCCGACATACTCAAAATATCCAAATCAAGGGTTGAAAATCATTTGCACCAGCTTGGTTATGTTCATCACTTTGATGTTTGAGTTCCACGTAAGTTAAGTGAAAAAAACCTTCTTGACTATATTTCTGCATGTGGTTCTCTACTTAAACGTAATGAAAACGTTCTGCTTTTAAAATAAATTGTGACGGGTGATGAAAAGTGGATACTGTACAATAATGTGGAACGGAAGAGATCGTGGGGCAAGCGAAATGAACCACCACCAACCACACCAAAGGCCAATCTTCATCCAAAGAAGGTGATGTTGTGTATATGGTAGGATTGGAAGGGAGTCCACTATTATGAGCTCCTTCCAGAAAATCAATTAATTCCAACAAGTACTGCTCCAAATTAGACCAACTGAAAGCAGCACTCAATGAAAAGCGTCTGGAATTAGTCAATAGGAAACGCATAATCTTCCATCAAGATAACGCAAGACCACATGTTTCTTTGATGACCAGGCAAAAACTGTTACAGCTTGGCTGGGAAGTTCTAATTCATCCGCCGTATTCACCAGACATTGCACCTTCGGATTTCCATTTATTTCGGTCTTTACAAAATTCTCTTAATGGAAAGAATGTCAATTTCCTGGAAGATTGTAAAAGGCACCTGGAAGAGTTCTTTGCTCAAAAAGATAAAAAGTTTGGGGAAGATGGAATTATGAAGTTGCCTGAAAAATGGCAGAAGGTAGTGGAACAAAAGGGTGAATACGTTGTTCAAAAAAGTTCTTGGTGAAAATGAAAAATGTGTCTTTTATTTTTACTTAAAAACCAAAGGCACTTTTTGGCCAACCCAATATGTAATGTTATTCATGGGTTAAATTTAAATAAATGCTGTTGTGCTAAAAATTTTATTCTTTATTACTTTTTTACACTCAGCATTAGGTTTCTGAAATGGATCCATGTTGCTGTATATAAATTTGGTTCACTATTTTTTGTTGCATGATATTCTACCACATGCATTTATCACCCTTTCTCTTCTCATATGTTTTCCCATAGATGGGCATTTAAGTTGCCTGCAGTTATCTTGCATACAATACTGCAATGAGCAGCTTCATCCCTGTTTTATTTACTTTATATTGATCTGTTGAGAGTTTCTGCGATATATATCCAGTGTGGCAGGCAGCCTCAAAAATAGCTCCCAATGATCCCTGCCTCCTAATATTCACACCTTGTTTAATATCCTCCCCTTTCATGTGGACTGACCCTAGCAATTCTCTTCTAGTGAATAGTATCTGGCAATTGTGATGAGATGTCACTTCCAAGATTAGATTTTTAAAGATCTGTGACTTCTGTCTTACTTGCCATTTCTCATTCTCTCTTCTTTGGGGGAAGCAAGTTGCTATGTTATGAACCACCCTGTGGAGAGGTCCATGTAGCAGGGAACTTAAGTGTCTGACCAACAGCCAGCAAGGCTCTGAGATCTGGCAACAGCTTTGTGAGTGAGCTTGGAAGCAGATGCTTCCCAAGTTACCCTTGAGGTAACTGCGGCCCCAGCTGACTCTTGATTGCAACCTTTTGAGAGACCCTACTCAGAGGCACCCGACTAAACCACATCTGGATTCCTGACCCACAGAAACTTTGAGATAATAATCTTGGGTAATTTGTTGCACAGCAATAGGTAACTAATATACCCAGAAATGTGGTTGATGGGCTGTGGGATATATGCATACTTAAGTACTGCCAGATTTCTTTCTTGTCAGCAATACTTGAGGCTTTTGTTTCCTCACGCTTTTCACTAGCACTTGCTAGTATCAGATGTTTCTAAATAATTTTTTGCAAACCTGATAGGTGTAAAGTGATATCTCACTTTAATTATATTTATTTGATAACATGCTGAATATCTGTTCATATCTCTTTTGGTCAGTGCTTATTTATATTCTTTGCTCGTCTTTGATTTTTCTGTCTTGTGTTGATTTGATAAAATGTCTTACAATAGCCCTTACTGGTTTCAGAAATTGCAGATATCTTCACTCATTTTATTAGTTGTTAAATTTGCAAATAATGTCCTTCGTTAAACAGAAGTATTTAACTTTGATGTAGTTATAACAAGAAATTCTTTCTCCTTAAGGTTTGTGCTTCTCTGGATCTTGTTCAAGCAAGACCACTGATATCTATAATTTAGATTTTCCGAATAAATAAAAGTCTTCTCACTAAAAACTGTTGGATGAATTGAAGCAGGTTTAAAAATATGGACAAACACTATGCTCTGTTGTTGCCCATTTCATTTGAATTTGCTTTGCAACACCACTGCAAGTACTTATCTTACATATAATGTGGTAACTTAACCCATTCATAAATCTGGGTAAAGATGAGATGTGGCCGTGTTGCAAGTGACCTGAGTTAGGTTAATAGAACCTCGTGGGAGTGAATTAATGCATTGGTCCCCAAGTTATAGAAACTATAAGATAAAATATGTTGCAAAATAATAAAAGGTATTTTTCTACTTTCTTTTTATTTAAGTTAGAGGAGAAAGCCCCAAACTCTTTAAAATAATAATTTTAGCTTTAGTTTAAAAATGTCCACCAGATGGCACCAGTGCATGATAAGTACTTAATGAAAATCAGAAGCATTATTCTCACACTTATCTTAAAATCGGTTAAAATAAGAATGTATTGACATTGTAATTATGGAGATAATTTTGGCTTCCTATTAATTAGTCTTCAAGAAACCCTTTCTGAGGCTCCAGGTTGGGTGAGGTATCTTTCTTCTGTAATTATTTACTAGAGTCTATTTCTTTCACTTGAGGTAGAGATCAGGACATTTTTAGCCTCACTAGGCCATGAATAGTGGGACTTTTATTTATTTTTCTGGTAATCATTAGGTTATGAGTTAAAGCCAGGTTTGGGAGAAGTGAAACCTTAAATGTAGACTTTCTAATTTAAACATATCTTTAAACGTGTATAAAACCTGCAGGTTGGGAAAATCATGGAAATAAACATTGCATTGCTTTAATTTTATATAGTGAATTGATAATGAAAAAAATAGGCAAGATTATCCACCTCATTCACTGGACTGATCTACAAATACCATTTCCTTTTGGGAAGTAAGCATAGAGAAATTTGTAGACTTCGAAAAATAAATATTAATATATCCAAGGACCATAAGAGTAACTTCCAAGCAACAATCTGTACTCCAAGTATAAAACTTTCATACCATTTATTCTGAATGGTACTGATGACTCAGGCTCTGTGTCTGGGTCCAAATATCCTAGAAAAGTTTCTATGAGCTCCCTCTCTCTTGTCCTTTGGAGACATGATATATTTTCTATATTACTGATACATTGAGAGGCCCAGCCAAGCATCAGGCTTTCCATCCCTGATATCTCCAGAACCTTCTTACTGCTGTTCACTTGCAGCAGGTACTCAGTATGTTTTCACTGTTGAATTTACTTTTAAAAAATGATCAATGCCAATATTTCCCGAAGTGTGATTAGTGAAACGATAATCTTTCCAGAAGCTACTTGGAAAGTGTTCTGTGGTTAAGCAAACTTTTTTCTCAGCACCGCTCACATTATCATGTTAAAGATTCTCTGAAGCCTTTTAGCCATGATTCTCAGTAGAGTGGTACTGCCCCCTAGGAGACATTTTATAAATTATAAATTTGTGGGAGCGTTCTTGTCACACCAGTTGGCCCAGATGTCATGGACAGTAGCTAGTGTGCAGTGCACAGTCTGTCCTGTAAAAACAAGAGTTGTCCCTCGCCCCCTGGGACTTACTTTTGTCCTTGTAGCTTTAAAATCTGTTTATAATTAAGCTTAGGACCTAACTCTGTTTTGCAGATAAACACATACCAGTTGTGATTTTATAATAGTAGACAGTGAATGTCTTAGGAATACAATGACCATGTAAATTAAGGGAAGGTTGTATTTTGTTTTATTTGGAGCTTTACCAAGAATTGTTTACTATTTCATAAAAGGACATCAAAAGCAAACAACACTGGTTGTATTTGAGTCTGATACAGCACAGCTCTGTTGCCTGTGTTTGTAGTTGTTATATTTTCCATGATTTTCTATGTCTTTTGGTTTAGTCATTCCCAAGATTTACGTATTAAAATACACATTATGTTATTGTTGGTCTTTTTGGAAATTACGTTTATGTAGGACATACCTATGAATTTTGTTTCAGGATGGTAAAGGAGGTGTTACAAAGATAAATGTTTACAACAAGGGCATATTGGATCTGAAAGGGTGCGGAACCACTATTCCAAGTGGAGAAATCTGGAGAATCTTCTTAACCCTGCATTTAGTAAATTAAATTTAATAATAGAACCTTTATTTTGTGTAACATCTGTTAACTTTAGGGAAGGCTATACTAATGCTATACTAACTCTGTCATTAATGAAACTTTTCATAGTACTTTATACTTCTCAAAATGACTTCGCATGCTTTATTTCAACTAATTTTCACATCTTATGAGGTGCATAGGATAGGCATTCTCATTCTGTAGATGAAACAGAAGAAGAAAGAATTCAGGTGACTCATCGTAGGTCACTCAGAGGCCTGTGCCAGAGCTAGGATGAGAGGCCTGATTCCCAGATCCATGCCCTTTCTTCTGTATCTTACAGCTCTGGAAGTTTGCCAATCCTAGCACAGACTTCTCTCCATTCCTCCGTGCTTCTATAACCAGGGAGTAAGTAGACAGGGAAGAGGTTGAACCCTGCGACAGAGCAGCGTTGGGGCAGGTGAAGCATTCCCCCAGTAAGGGGCTGTCTGTCCAGTCTGAAATGCACCAGTTTCTTATTTCCCTATTCCTACGTCTTGTTGCTTGCCTTTCAAGTTCATCACCTTTCTTATATCTCTAGATCAAAAGGGTGATCAAGGGAAGGGAAAGAAAATGAAATCGCAGCTCACTAGTTAAAACTACCTGATGGAGTGTGGAATCTGTGATTTAGCACTGCTTTGTATTACTTTGTTTTCCCATTATCTTTTGTTCTTCCCGGGGCTTGTGGTTGGCATTTGCATAACCAACTCTAGTTGTGATTAGAGACCTATAGGATGTCTTTATTCTTAGGAAGAAATAATAATAGCAAACAGTGTGTACTACAAGTCAGACATTGTTCTAAGTGCCTTATGTAGATACATTAATTCATGTAATCCTTACAAAAACTATGAGGTAGGTAATAGTGTTATCTTTTTTCAGATGAGCAAAATGAGGCAAAAGAGAGTTAAATTGTGTACTCAAGGTTACACAGCTAGTAAGTGGTGGAGAAGGGACAGTATTTTGCCCCAAGCCATACAGTGGCAGAACCCAGATTTGAACTTGGGGAGTCTGGCTTCAGAGAAAAGCTTATAGATTACCAAAGAGAAACAGGCTAGGGTATACTCAGAACAAGACAGGTGGAATCTTGTGGTTCTCTTTTAGGATGAGTATTGCAAGAACTTTTATTGAAGATTTAGTTGACTGAAGAAAAACGTACAACCCAAAAGTTGCGACTTATGTTTTATTCAGGGAGCTTACTGAGGACTGTAGCCCGGGAGACAGCCCTCAGATAGCTCTGAGGAACTATTCCGAAGAGGTAAGGGAGGAGCCAGGATATAGAGGAGTTTTTGCTGGTGAAAAAAAGAAGTGTAGTCAAACATCAAAAGATGACTGCTAATCACAAAAAATAGACATCTCAAGTTAATGGTTTTAGTGCTTTCCTATGTATGGGAAGGTGCAAGAGTCTGGGCTCACTGAAGTTATTCCTTAGATATGCATCTTATCTAGGACGTGTGTCCTGTTTTTCTCCATCCTGAATTCCCCCTCAGGGGACACCAGTGGGGGTGGCTGCTCTGGCTGAGGGCTTGATGGCGGGCAGTATTTACGGGAATGGCAGGCAACGTTCTTAGTTTACTGAAATGGCAGGCCGCATTTCTTGTCTGCAACTCATTACCAAGTTTGAGCTTTGTTTTGAAATCTAAAAGGGTGTCATGGTATAAGAAGTCTTAGAAGGAACTTCCTACCTCTAAATCTCTCCATTCAGGTGTCATAGTCTCTTAAATTCTATCCATAAAGTGTCAGACCTTTGAGTTTTCTTTGGGTTCAACTGTTAGAAAGATATATTCTTAGAAGAGTAACATATTAAACTAATTGACAGACAAGTATCAGTTACTTAGTAGTTTTGAGCAAAGCTGCAAAGAGGTGAGGCTAGAGCCCCCTGTCCAGCTTTCTTCTTTCTTTCTTTCTTGCTTTCTTTCTTTCTTGCTTTCCTTCCTTCCTTCCTTCCCTGTTTCCTTCCTCTGTCCTTTGGCTTTGTTTATAGCTGCAATCTGAGTAATATCAACAGCAAATATCAGCAAAAATAGATTTAAAATGAGGAGCAGGACATTTTTATTTGATGCTTGCTGTCAAGTTTTATTAAGCTTTTTTACTGGACTGTCTATTTGTCCCTCTGTGAGTTTGGTGTAAATGTATTACCCATCCAACATGTGGGCCAATGCTCTTTTTCAAGCTTGTGCTAATTAATAATAGAGACCAGAGCTGGAACTCAGACAAGGCAGATCTACAAGTGGAACACTGGATGGGGAAGCAGGTGCATATCCTGTCTTGAGGTGGTGGTGAGCATGTGGGTGACTAGAGGTGAGGTGCAGTGGGACCAGCCTGGGAAAGACGGGGGACCAGTGGGCGTGCACCAAGGGAGTGCCTGCTTACTCAGGGTTGGGCCCTGGGCACTTGCCATACAATGGCAAACAGGTAAAAGACTTCACTGGCATCCTTCCTGGTTCCTGAATTCAGAGTTTAAAATAAGGGAGGGGCTTCCCTGGTGGCGCAGTGGTTGAGAACCCACCTGCCAATGCAGGGGACATGGGTTCGAGCCCTGGTCCGGGAAGATCCCGCATGCCGGGGAGCAGCGACGCCTGTGCGCCACAACTACTGAGCCTGCGCTCTGGAGCCTGCGAGCCACAACTACTGAAGCCCACACGCCTAGAACCCATGCTCTGCAACAAGAGAAGCTACTGCAATGAGAAGCCTGTGCACCACAACGAAGAGTAACCCCTGCTCGCCGCAACTAGAGAAAGCCTGCACGCAGCAACGAAGACCTGATGCAGCCATAAATTAATTAATTAATTAAAAACAAAATAAAGGGAATATGTGGACACTTTAGGAAGTCTCAGTTGTGATGAAATTTTACTCAGAACTCCTTAGCAGCACATCTTATCTACCTTAAAATAGTTATCCAAATTGTGATTTTAGATATTTAAAAGCCTGATATAAAGCTAGTTTTACATTCCTTTTACTACATGCCAAAGGTAACATGCATCATAAAGAAAAGATAGATGAGAATGATTTTGTTTCAAACACTACTATGAACCCTTTTCATAAAGTATGTAATAGGTATTAAGAACTAAGGTGCTTTGAATGCTGAACAGTCAGCTACAGAGCAATTCGTCACCAGAGCAACTCACATGGAAAGCATCTGACAGATGAAATCTGGAAATGGCTAAATAAAATGAGTGGATCACAGTGGTATTCCTGGTGGCCATATTTGGCCAGGATTAGGAAACCACAGGATTGGAAATTGGCCTTCTTGGGCTTGCCTCCTGTTTTACTGTGAAACCATGGTAGGTGCAGTTAACCTCTCTGTTAGTGTCTTACCTGCCTACTTCGTCAGGGATTATTAGCACCATATACAACGATGTATGGGAAAGTATCTTAAAAACTGAAACTTCTGTACCAATTAAGATATTGTCATTACTTGTTAATCCTAGTTCATAATGCAAATAATTTAAATGAGGCTCATTTTTCCTTAGCAAATGGATTCCTTTCTGTTATAATATTCTATTGATAACACTTATTTAAGTAACAGAAACATCAGGCAAACAGTAAGTAGCAGTGCTGCAGCTGGAGCCCTGATGACGTTTGGGGGGAATATATGAATATCCTGATTCATCCTGGGGTGTTTCTTTAGGGTCTTTAGGTCACCTGCATTCAGTGCTGCTGGGGGTCTCACTTCCTCTAATTTTGTATAACTAGTTTCTTGCTCAGTGAAGTTGCTATTTTGTCTTCTAAAAGTCAAGAGAGACAAACTTCTGGTTTTAATACATCCCCGCATCATTTTTTACGGATCATGGACTTTTTCTTCCCACATGGGCTTCAGTATCTGGGCTCCAGCCTATTTCCCATAGTTGACTGCAGGTAAAAGGGTATCCCCCATTTTATGTCTACACCCATATGTGCAGACTAGTCTGAGTCTCCAGGGAGGCTCTGTTTTTTGGTGACCTCAGGAGCTGGGGAAATTGCACAGGAGATTCCTGCTTGGGGTGAGCACAGAAAGCTAGCTATACTCTTAGAGGCTCGAGTGGTTCCAGGCCATCTCTGAGTCCCAGACTTCTCCATCTTGGCTCTGACCCACCTCGTCAGACTTGGATCTGCAGGGCCTGCCCAGAAGAACCCAGAAACCCTCTGAGGGAGCCTTAGAACTGACCATTGTCCTGAGGCATCTTCCAGGCTGAGCTGCATGGACCACTGGCTGATCTTGGTACAGAGCTGTGGTTGTCATAAGCCTTCTGTTCCCAATATATGTCCTCAGCGTTCTTCTAGGGCATCTCCAGTTCGTCCTAGGCTTCCTGTGATAGAGACTGCTGTCAACAGTTAGCTCTGTCTGCCAGAGGGGCACTAGCAGCCCTGAACTCACTCTGCTCTCAGGCTGGGCTGTTCTTCACAGAGTCCTCACTGTGTGGTCAATTTCATTCTCGTCATTATAAGTTTCCCTGAGATACTGCTTCCTATTTCAAGGCCCAGCTCAAATGTCACTTTTTTTTCCCCATAGGCTTCCAACTTTAACAGAATAAATTACTCCGTAAAGTGCTATCTCTGCTCATAGTTATTTATCTGTAACTCTAGTGAAACAACACACAGGCGTCTAAAATGTGTCTGCCTTTATGCTTAAAGGGAGCTGTAAACTTCTTGAGAGAAAAGATTACATGTAACTCATTTCATCTGTTCATATATTTGCAAGGCCTTGCACCATGATTGGAACAATACATGTTTATTGACTTAAATTCCTTTAAAGGACAATAAGATGGAGATCAAAGACAGTACCACTCTTTTCCTAATTAATTATTTCAACAAATTTGTTGAGAACCTACTCACATATTAGACACTGGCATGCCCTGAAGAGACAATTATGAATAAGACACACATAATTCTTACCTCTAGGGAGCTTATAGTCTTCTCTACTTTCATGCCTTGGTCTCTCAGTTTAGTGATAAATCAATTATTGCTTCTGGTGGTGGTGAGCTGAGCCAGACCACTCCTTCTCACACACCCAGGACATGGAAAAGTGCTGATGCTGGTGGTGGTAGAAGCAGCAGACAGCATGGCAGAATTGTGCCCTCCTGACTAATGATTATTGTAGCATGTCCAACCATCATGTACTGTTTCCCACTTCTTCCCAAGCAGATGCCAGATAAGCATCTGGATAATGACTAGTTTGGTCTGGGAGCCTAGGCTTGGTCTCCTGGAGTAGATACTCAGGATGGATGAGCCAGGAAATAAGGAGGGGGTCAAATCAGAGAAGCCAAGTCCATTTCAGATCCAAAGGATAAGCATGGGATGGACAGTGGGGGACAGTGTTCAAAGTTTGGAGGCAATATTGGACAGGAATAAAGCTGGGAATTATAGGAATGGAGCTGGAGGTTAAGAGTTAGGTAGTTGATGGAGCCAAGAATTTTGTGGTAAAGAAAGCTGAGCTGTCCACATTTTTCCATTCTTTAATTTCTCAGCTTGCTGAAAGATACAGGGCTGAGCTGTTTGGGGAGCTATGTCAGCCATATGGCTGAATAAGACATCACTCGTTTGTGGCCTTCCCCCAACAACAATTTGGCATCCATCCAGGGACAAAAGTGCCTTTGTGAGAGCTGTGGGATCCAGCCCCATAGGCCAAGGGGTCCAGGAAGGGTCTTGCCCACTCATGTGTCAGATAATAGGCAACTGGACCTTGGTCCTGGCTCTGGACCCTGCAATGACCTGTGAACTGGCTCCAGTCCCTCTTGGCTACAGTCCAGGAGCCCCTGGAAAACACTGTCTTAGTCATCCATGAGCAAGAGAGCCTTTGTGGAATTCAAAATTTCCAGTGGAGAAATCCTAGCACACCACTGAAACAAAAACATATGAGTTTGGGTGCAATGGGGTGGGTAAGAGGAACAGTTTGACTTTACCTGCATCACCCCATCCCCAAGACAGCACTGCTTAAGGCCAAGACAGATCTTCTCAGCCTGTGATTTCTCCTGTGGGGGAAATGAGAGAGTGTGTGAATGAGCACCTGGATTCCCCATTGTGTGGGACACTCTCAAAGAGGCTCATTTCTCTCACCCATCCAGGGTACTGAGTTGTGAGCTGCATGACTGGGCAGGTGCAGGGGAAGACTGGGAGGGCACCAGATTGGACTCTGGGAGGGCATCAAAGGGACACAGATCTTCCTGTGTCACAGACTCCATCAAGAAGCTTGCCCATGAGCTGCTGGGGGCACCTTGCCAGCAGATCCCCCCAACTGGCCCATGGGCACCCCCAGTGTTCTGTGTGCTTCATCCCCCGCCCCCCGCCTACTGTGGTGGCTCCCTGTGCATGCTCCCACTGGCGGCAGCAAGAGTGAGCTTTGGCAAATGGCTAGTGAGCATGTGCAGAAAATCGACCTGAATCTGCGGACCAGGGAGAACCTACAAACTTGAGTTTTAGGGCTACTTTTGTAAAAACAAAAAGGAGGCCATCAGTGCTCAGCCTGGTTTGTTGCAAAATCAAGAGAAGATATACAGGCATATCTTTTTTTTTAAACATCTTTATTGGAGTATAATTGCTTTACAATGGTGTGTTAGTTTCTGCTTTATAACAAAGTGAGTCAGCTATACATATACACATATCCCCATATCTCCTCCCTCTTGCGTTTCCCTCCCACCCTCCCTACCCCACCCTTCTAGGTGGACACAAAGCACTGAGCTGATCTCTCTGTGCTATGCGGCTGCTTCCCACTAGCTAGCTATTTTACGTTTGGTAGTGTATATATATCTTATTTTATTGTGCATTGCTTTACTGCACTTTGCAGGTTGTTGTGTTCTTTACAAATTGAAGGTTTGTGGCAACCCTGTGTTGAGCAAGTCTATTGGTGCCATTTTTCCAACAACATTTGCTCACTTTGTGTCTCTGTGTCACATTTTGGTAATTCTCACAATATTTCAAACTTTTTCATTATAATTGTATTTGTCATGGTGATCTGTGATCAGTGATCTTTGATGTTACTATTGTAATTGTTTTGGGGTGCCACAAACTGTGCCCATATACGATAGTGAACTTAATTGATTGTTGAAATGACAACAAAGGATTTAGAATATTACATATATTACATAAACTTAGTTGATAAAGCAACGGCAGGGTTTGAGAGGATTGATTCCAATTTTAAAAGAAGTTCTATTGTGGGTAAAATGCTATCAAACAGCATTATGTGCTACAGAGAATCATTTGTAAAAGCAGGAATCGATGTGGCAAACTTCATTGCTGTCTTATTTTAGGAAATCGCCACAGCCACCCCACCCTTCAGCAACCACCCCCCTGACAAGTCAGCAGCCATCAACATCGAGGCAAGATCCTCCACCAGCAAAAAAAATTGCAACTTGCTGAAGTCTCAGATGATGGTTAGTATTTTTTGGCAATAAAGCATTTTTTAATTAAGATATGTACATTTTTTTAGACATAATGCTATTGGACACTTACTAGACTACAGTATAGTGTAGACATAACTTTTATATGCACTGGGAAACCAAACACTTCATATGACTTTCTTTATTGCGATATTCACTTTATTGTGGTGGTTTGGAACTGAACCTGCGATATCTTCAAGGTATGCCTATAAATTAGGAATTCTTCCACAAGAGGGAGCAAGAAGCATGGAGCAGGTATACCCATAGAAAGCCTCAGAATCACTAGCAGGGCTGGTGGAAGGTATTTCTTTCTCAAAGGAGGTTAATAAAGACTAAAGGAAGAGACTGTTACTTCAAATGAGAAGACGGCAACACAAAACTTCAAGGACATGAAAAAATCAAGGAAACAGGACATCACCAAAGGATTATAATTATTTTCCAGTAACTGATCTCAAAGACATGAAAATCTGTACTTTACATGATAAAAATTTCAAAATAGTTGTTTTAAGGAAACTTAATGAGCTACAAGAAAATACAGTTCAAAAAAATCGGGAAAACAATACATAAACAAAATGAAAAGTTTAACAAAGAGACAGAAATCATAAAGAAGTGAATAAAAATTCTGTAGCTGAAGAATACAAGGAATGAAATGAAAAATGAAATGGAGAGCATCAACATCAGAATGGATCAAGCCAAAGGAAAAATCTGTGAGAAGATAGGAACTTTGAAGGTATCCAGTCAGAGAACAAAGGAAAAAGAATGAAAAAGAATGAAGGAAGCCTACGTGATTTATGGGATACCATGAAAAAAAATACTTTGTGAATTATTGGAGTTCCAATAGCAAAAGAGGGAGAGAAAGGGGCAGAAAGCTTATTTAAGGAAATAACAGCTGAGAACTTCTCAAATTTGGACAGAGATTTGGATATCCAAGTTTATGGATCTCATAGGTCACCAAACAAACTCAGCTTTATGAAATTCTCTTCAAGACACATTATACTAAAACTGTTAAAATTTAAAGACAAAGGGAGAATCTTAAAAGCAGTAAGAGAAAAGAAGCTTGTAAATTACAAGGGAACCCCCATAAGGCTATCAGTGGATTTCTCAGTGTAAACCTTACATCAGAAGAGAGTGGGATGATATGTTCAAAGTGCTAAAAGAAAAAACACTGCCAACCAAGAATACTGTATCTGGCAAAGTTATATTTTAGAAATGAAGGAGAGATAATGACTTTCTCAGAAAAGCAAAAACTGAGAGAGTTCAACACTACTAAAAATACCTTACAAGAAATGCTGAAAGGAGTTCTTCCAGCAGAAATGTAAGGATGCTAATTAGTAACCTAAAAAATATACAACACACTCTTAAATGATATAAAAAATAAACTCAAAATAGATTAAAGACTTAAATGTAAGACCTGAAACCAAAAATCCTAGAAGAAAACAAAGGCAATAAGCTCTTTGACGTTAGTTTTAGCAATTTTTTTTTTTTTTTGCATGTCTCCACAGGCAAGTGTAAGAACAGCAAAAATAAGCAAATGGGACTACATCAAGCTAAAAAGCTTTTGCACAGTGAAGGAAACCATCAATAAAATGAAAAGGCAACTGACTGAATGGGAGAAGATACTTGCAAATGATGTATCTGGTAAGGGATTGGTATCCAAAATATATAAAGAGCTCAGACAGCTCAATATCTAAAAAACAAACAACCTGATTAAAAAATGGGCAGAGGAGCTGAAGAGATATTTTTCCAAAGAAGACATACAGATGGTTAACAAACCCATAAAAAGATGCTCAACATAACTAATCATCAGGGAAATGCAAATCAAAACCACAATGAGAACTCCCAACAAACAAAAGTCCAGGACCAGATGGCTTCATGGGTGAATTCTACCAAACACTTAAAAAAGAGTTAACATCTATCCTTCTCAAATTATTCCAAAAACTTGCAGAGGAAGGAATGCTTCCAGACTCATTTTACAAGGCCATCATCACCCAGATACCAAAACTAGACAAAGACACTACAAAAAAAAAAAATTACAGGTCAACATCACTGATGGTCATAGATGCAAAAATTCTCAACAAAATACTAGCAAACTGAAGTCGACCATACATTAAAAGGATCATAATCCATGATCAAGTGGGGTTTATCCTAGGGATGCAAGGATGGTTTAATATTTGCAAATCAATAAATGTGATACACCACATTAACAAACTGAAGAATAAAAACCTTATGATTATCTCAATAGATGCAGAAAAAGCTTTTGACAAAATTCAACATCCATTTATGATGAAAACTTTGAACAAAGTGGGTATAGAGAGAACATACCTCAACATAATAAAGGCCATGTATGGCAAACCCACAGCTAACATCATACTCAAAGGTGAAAAGCTGAAAGCATTTCTTCTAAAATCAGGAACAAGACAAAGATTCCACTCTAGCCACTTTTATTCAACATAGTATTGGAAGTCCTAGTCACAGCAATCAGATGAGAAAAAGAAAGAAAGGGCATCCAAATTGGAAAGGAATAAATAAAACTGTCACTGTTTGCAAATGACATGATACTATACATAGAGAATCCTAAAGATGCCATCACAAAGATATTAAAACTCATCAAGGTATTCAGTAAAGTTGTAAGATATGAAATTAATATACAGAAATCTGTTGCATTTCTATGCACTAACAACACTATCAGAAAGAGAAATTAAGAGAACAATCCCGTTTACAATTGCATCAAAAAGAATAAAATACCTAGTAATAAATCTAACCAAGGAGGTAAAAGGCCTATACTCAAAAAAACTGTAAGACACTGATGAAAGAAATTGAAGATGACACCAAAAAATGGAAAGATAACCCATGCTCCTGGATTGGAAGAATTAATATTGTTAAAATTACCATACTACCCAAGGCAATCTACAGATTCAGTGTAATCCCTATCAAAATACCAGTGGCACTTTTCACAGAATTAGAGCAAATAATTCTAAAATTTATATGGAAACATGAAAGGCCCTGAACAGACAAATATATCTTGAGGAAGAACAAAGCTGGAGGTATCACCCTCCTTGATTTCAGACTATACTACAAAGCTACAGTAATAGTAAGGAAACTATCAACAAAATGAAAAGGCAACCTATGGAATGGGAGAAGATATTAGCAAATGATATATTTGATATGTATCTGAAATATATAAAAAACTCAACATCAAATAAACAGACAATACAATTTTAAAAATGGGCAGAGGATCTGAATAAACATTTTTCCAAAGAAGACATGCAGATGGCCAACAAACACATTTGGTGCAGCCGCTATGGGAAACTGTGTGGAGATTCCTCAAAAAATTAAAAATATAACTACCACACAATCCAGCAATTCTACTCCTGGGTATTTATCTGCCAGAAAATGAAAACACTAATTTAAAAAATTATATAAGCTTCTATGTTCATTGTGGCATTATTTACAACAGCCTAGACATGGAAGCAACCTAAGTTCTCACTGATAGACGAATGGAAAAAGAAGATGTGGTATATATATATAACCATATGTCTATCAATGAGCAATATTCATATATAGGTATATACATATCTATATATACTCTGCCATAAAAAATATTGAAATCTTGCCATTTGTGACAACATGGTTGGTCCTAGAGGGTATTATGCTAAGTGAAGTAAGACAAAGACAAATACCATATAATTTCACTCATATGTAGAATCTAAAAAACAACACAAATGAACAAACAAAGCAAAACAAAAAAAGACTCATAGAGGGAGTTTCCTGGTGGCCTAGTGGTTAGGATTCTGGGCTTTCACCGCCGTGGCCCGGGTGCAATCCCTGGTTGGGGAACTGAGATCCCGCAAGCCATGTGGCATAGCCAAAAAAAAAAAAAGACTCATAGATACAGAGAACAAATTGGTGGCTGCCAGAGGGAAGCGGGTGGGGAAGAGGGGTGAAGTAAGTGAAGGAGATTAATAGGTACAAATTTCCAGCTAGAAAATAAATAAATCATAGGGATATAATATACAACATAGGGAATATAGTCAATAATATTATAATAACTCTGTATGGTGACAGATGGTAACTAGGCTTATCATGGTAATCATTTAAACATCAAATCACTATGTTGTACACCTGAAACTAACATAATATTGTATGTCAATTATAATTCAATAAAAAAAAGAAAGTATAGAATATACTGGTAAAGGTAAGTTTATAGTTAAATTCAGAATACTCTAATACATGTAATACGGTGGTGTGTTAGCCACTTAAGTGTAGTGTAAAAGTTAAAGAACAAGAGTATTAAAAATAACTATAGGTACCTTAATTTGTTAACAAATACACAATACAAAAAGAGGTAATTGTGACATCAAAAACAAAAAAGAGGGAGGAGTAAAAGGGTGGAGCTTTTATATGTGATTGGAGTTAAGTTGCTATCAACTTAAAATGGATTGTTTTAGCTATAAGATGTTTTATGTAAGCCTCATGGTAACCCCAAAAGCAAAAACCTTTAGTAGATTCACAAAAAATAGAGGGGAATCAGAGTACACCACCATGGAAAATCACCAATTCACAAAGTTAGGCAGAAAGAGAGGAAAAAGGGAACAATGGAACTACAAAACATCCAGAAAGCAATTAATAAGATGACATTAGTATGTCCTTAATTGTCAATAATTACTCTAAATGTAAATGGATTGAAATCAACAATCAAAAGGCAGAGGGACACCAAGGGGGGAAAACTGCGGTGGAGTGGGGATGGTGGTGTGCTGAATTGGGCGATTGGGATTGACATGTATACACTGATGTATATAAAACTGATGCCTAATAAGAACCTGCAGTATAAAAAAACAAACAAAACAACTAATACTAAACTTTCATTGGGTTATTTGTATGGAAATATGTTAATATAAATGTTTCAGACATTACATGAAATTTCTAAAAATCTTATATTTGTATTTGTATGGAAATATGTTAATATAAATGTTTCAGACATTACATGAAATTTCTAAAAATCATATTTGTACTTGTATGGAAATATGTATGGAAATATGTTCATATAAATGTTTCAGACATTACATGAAATTTCTAAAAATCTTATATGTTCTGGTATAATGTTATAAGTAATAATCCTAGTTATTACTTTAAAATGTATATCTCAGAAATAACTAATTTTCTTGTCAACTGCATTATTATGAACTGTCATCAAATCTTTAACCGTGGTCATTTTTAAGTCTTTTGTCATTTACAGACAGTTCTGGGTGTACTCTGATGATTTTGCAAATATGTTCCTATAAAAGGGTTTCATCTTCAAGAAATACATGGAAAAGACTCTGACAAGTACAGGTTTCTGGTAACGGACTGTACTGCTGAACTGAATGAATAAGCATTTTCAGAACTCTAATGAAAAACTGATGAACTCATAAAAGTGCTAACAAAAGATCAAGATGAAAAAAAAAATTAATTACATGGGACTGAGTGAACTGATGAGGATGAGTATAATTTTTGTGACTTTCTGTCTGAATTTAAAAAAAAAAAAAAAAATTCGACAAGGACTCAGAGGCAAAGAATATACAAATCAATTTTCACTGCAAAGTAAAGGAGCTGTTACAGTGGAGGATTACTGGACTGAATGTCAATATTATGACATAGTATGAGTGTGTTTCATGTTTCGTAATTGCAATCATTGTTGCTTTTGTTGTGGTCATCCATGTACAATGCTTGGTGTCAGTCGATTTATCTCTTGTAAAAATAAAATACAGTGTGTGTGTGTGAAAAAAAAAAAAAAAAAAAAAAAAAAAAAAAAAAAGGCAGAGGGGCTGGATGGATTAAAAAACAAGACCCAACTATATGCTGCCTATAAGAGACTCACTTCAGCCTTAAGGACACACATAGGCTCAAAGTGAAGAGATGGAAAAAAATATTTCATGCAAGTGGAAAAGAAAAGAGAGCAGGGGTATACTATACTTATATCAGACAAAATAGACTTTAAACCAAAAAGGGTAACAAGAGACAAGCACAGCCTCATTCACAGCCAGCAATCCATGCCACACAGTGAATGGCCAGAATTGCAGCCTAGTCAATCAACTTTCTTTTTCTGAAAACCTTTTGAAGAATATCTCAGGGAAGTATTCCTGGCTCTCGTACTTCAGCCATCGGAAAGTTAAGAGTACCCCCAAACTCTTTTTTTGACCAAAGAGTGGTGTATAGAAATGGCTGCTCCTTTGAGGCTGGCATTCTACCACATGTGGATGACATGGATCAATCTGCCTTTGGGCCGGGGAGAGTTTCCCAGCTTCACCTGGAGCTTGACTCACCTTGTTGCCTTCTGTTGCCCTTTCTGTGGCATGTTTTCCGTTCTGCTAGATTGCCCTTCAGTGACTGAAAGACAGCTAGTCACCACTTAGGACTGTGCAGTCATGTAAGTCTTAGTACTCAGTGGGAGCCCCATGTGTCCTGATGTCTCTCCCCAAGTTCTGCACTTAACACTTGCCTTTGTGTTAGGAAATACAGAATTTTGAGTTCCTCTGAGGCATGAAATAAGATGTCTCATTAATAACCGGCTTTCCTGTCCTTGCTTTGCTGTCAGGAGAGAGCTGGATAGTAAAACCTATGATTTATTTGGACTGGCTCCATTAAGAACTGACAGAGTGATGACTTAATTCCAGTAATGCTTTATTCTTACTCTGCATTTTGACAATTCCCTCTAGCTGTTCCTCTGCTGGAAGTGACTCTTAGTCACTAATTCTAAACTCACTCCAAGAGTATAAAACAGTACACGTCACCTAAAATTTCAGTGGAGTAACCTTTGTCACTGTAAGATTTTGTAAGCCTTTCAAAGTCTTTCTCAAATTATTATCAGAAGATTGAAAAGTCCAGACAATTTACAGGTTCTCTTTTTGACTGACTGACTTGCCCTTACAGGTGTTTCAAAAGAACCCTGCAGTTGGTTGTACAGTGATGAATGTGTTGGTTAGTTCGTTCATCATGGGTTTATTGGGTGTCTGTTCTCTGTCATGCTCTGCTGTAGGTGTTGGTAATGGTTCAGTGAATAAAACGGAAACCTGCCCTCATTTAGTGATGGAAGATAGACAAAAAACAGAGGAAATGAAGTAATTGGTTATCTGAGCGTGAGAAGAGCTCATGAGAAGGAGAGAAATGAATTGGGGAAGGAGATGTAGCTTGCTGGTTTGATGGAGACAAGTAGGGAAAGCACTTCAGTTTTAAATATTGTTGTCTGGAAAGGCCTCACCGAGAAAGTGACATTAGAGCAAAGGTTCGAAGGAGAGAAAGGAGTGAGCCATCTGCATAATCGGGGGAAAAGTTGTCCCAGGCAGAGAGAGCAGTGGGGACAGGGGTCCTGGGGTAGGAAGTGTCTGTTATATTCCTAACCAGGCTGATGATAACAGCACACAGACACAGTGCTTCCTGCACGCCCCACACTGTTCTGAAGGCTTTATATCCATTATCTCATTCAGTCTTCCGTATTTCCCCAGTCCCGATTTACAGATGAAGAAACTGAGGCACAAACAGCTTAAATAACTTGCCCAAGATTACTCAGCTAGAAAGTGGTGGAACCCAGACAGTCTGGCTCCAGAGTCCGTGTGCTCAACCACTCTGCTTTGCTGCCTGGTGTTTAATCATTTGGAGATGCAGAGGGCACTGCTCATCACACTGCCCTGTGCCCCTTTGCTTTCAGGAGGAAATATTTTCCTGATCTTAATATTGGCATTAGTTGTGCTTGTCCTGAGCCACTGGTTTATTTCAATCTACCGAACACTGTTCATCACTGTGATGATTACTGATCATGATTTTATGTCGGCCATTGAATACTTACCACTCTTATTTCTTTTTCTTTCTTACTTCATGTTGTTATATTTTGTCTATCATTGTAAACTCCCTTACATCCCTTTAGATATAGGGAATGATGAAT
Source organism: Balaenoptera ricei (assembly GCF_028023285.1). Classification (NCBI taxonomy): domain Eukaryota; kingdom Metazoa; phylum Chordata; class Mammalia; order Artiodactyla; family Balaenopteridae; genus Balaenoptera; species Balaenoptera ricei. Next base: position 57,633,863 of record NC_082642.1, read on the forward strand.
GAATAGAAGTACATTTAAAAAGAAGACTCAGAGTCCTTAGAGGTTTGGAACTAGGTGGCAAGCAGCCCTGGCTCTGGGAAAAGCCACCCTCCAACTTGGCTTTGCGTGACTAGGATTCCCATTTCTCCATTCTCCTGACTATGGCCCTTCTCCTTTTGCTCATACTCGGGGCTCCCGCAGGAACTGACAGAAAGGGACAGAAGCAGGCTGACGACTACAGTCCATGTGGCAGTTAGGAGCATGGACTGAGATCAGACAAACAATTCATACCCTGACCACCACCTCTCTGGAGTCTGAGACCTCACACCTTCATCTGTAAAATGAAGGTCAAAATAGTGCCTACCTCCTAGAGTCGTGAGGATTAAGTTGGATAATGTTCACAAACAAAGTACACAGCACAGAGCTGATGCGTATAAACACTATGGAAATCTTAGCTGTTGTTATCATTAGTTACTCTTCTTTAACAACAAACAGAGCAAACTACTGTCTTTAAAAACAAACAAAAACCCCTGGGCTCGTTTGAAATCTGGGTCTCCACATTATCCTGCCAAATGCCCTGTGGGGCTTCTCTGTGGTACTGATCCCTCACATCTTGGCTCCCAAAATGGATATGGCCTATTGGAAACAGAATAAAACAGGTATGAATAGTGAATAAGACCAACGAGCACAGCCAGGTTCCAACTTACTAAAAGACTCAGTCGCGCTAAAGATAGGGTTTCTCAGAGATGCTGTGAGAGAGGGGACAAGTACCTCTGCTTTGTCAGCCTGTCCTCCTCCCGCAACACCTTCTAATTGCTCAAGAATAGTCTAGGCTTCTTACAAAATTGGCATTGACTTTTTAAGGATTACTTCAAGTTATGCAAGAAGAAAATGATCCTGCAAAAGAAGCTCACAAAGTTCAGCTAAATATATTTTAATGAATTGTGTTAGAATGAAAGAAAGGCTTTTTCAAAAAGCTTATATGTTTAATAATTTTTTTCATCCTGTAAGAATGTTGAACCCTGACATTGGAGTGGAATGGCCCGGTACTGTGGAAAAAACATGTGCGTTGAACCCGACTCTCGGGTCTGCATTTGGAGGCTGTAGGAAGTTCAATCAAGGCCACGGGATCCTCATCCGTACAATGGGAATAACACCTACCTCACAAGGCTGTTGAGAGGATTAAGTGACATGGCTCTAGGAACGTTCCTGGCAGGTAACAGATTTTCAATGATGTTAATTTGATTTTTTGAAGCTTTTTCTTCAGTTATTTTTCTTTCTGCTACATCATTAGAACTGCTTAATTATTCAGGATGTTTTACATCCAGTTTATGGATTATCAAAGCCCTTTGCTAATAAGTCTGTTTCCTGCTGACTTTTATTTATTTATTTATTTATTTATTTTTAACATCTTTATTGGAGTATAATTGCTTTACAATGGTGTGTTAGTTTCTGCTGTATAACAAAGTGAATGAGCTATACATAAACATATATCCCCATATCCCCCCCCTTCTTGCGTCTCCCTCCCACCCTCCCTATCCCACCCCTCTAGGTGGACACAAAGCACTGAGCTAATCTCCCTGTGCTATGCGGCTGCTTCCCACTAGCTATCTATTTTACATTTGATAGTGTATATATGTCCATGCCACTCTCTCACTTCGTCCCAGCTTACCCTTCCCCTCCCCGTGTCCTCAAGTCAATTCTCTACGTCTGCATCTTTATTCCTCCTGCTGACTTTTAAAATTGCAGTGTAACTGCCTATCAGCCTGTCAGTTATGAGAAATAGCAGATGATTCAACATCAATATTGCTGAATGCCTTGGTAAAATGGTTTTGTGAAAAAGTTTGAAGCTATAGTTAAAAGGGAGCTTTATTTGTTTATCTATGGACAGATTTTACAAGTTGATAGTTTTCTCATTTTTAAGATTTATTTTTTCTATTTTGTGCAATTATCACAAAAATGTGAAGGTCAGAATAAAATCATTCATTATTCTATTGCCCAGAAATAACCACTATTAACTTTTAATTTTTTTCCTTTTTATATTCATAGTTCTTTATATGACTTTTTCCACCTAAAAGTCTATCATAAGTACTCTACCATATTGCTAACATTTAAATTACTTTCATACTGGTTATACTGCGACCTACATAATCATTTTTCCTAATTTAGACGTTAACATTCTTCGAAACTTCTCTGCAAGAAATGTTTGGGTGTAAGCCTTTGTCTGCATTCCTGATTAGTGCCTGAGGATACATTTCTAGAAGCAAAATTATTGGATCAATATCAGTTCAATATTCTGTGTAACATATCCTCCAAACTTAAGACCTAGTCACTTAAAACTTAAAACAGCAATCATTCATTTGCTTGCAATTTGGGGACAATCTGTCTTTGCTCCACATGTTAGGTGGCTGGGGTGGCTTGACTGGGGCTAGAGGATCCACTTCCGAGGTAACTTTCACATGACCGACAAGTTGGTGCTGGCAGTTGGCTGGGGCCTCCGTTCCCCTCCAAGGTGGGCGTCTCCACTGGGTTCAGAGAGGGAGGAGGTGGAAGCTGCCAGTCCTCTTAAAGTTTAGGCCTGGAACTGGCACAGAGTCTCCTCCACCATGCTCTCTCGGTCAAAGCAGTCACAGGTCAGATTCCAGAGGGGGGGGTGGGGAGTGACAAGGAATTTGTGGCCATATTTAATCTACCATAGTCAAAGAGCATATTGTTGAAGGATCTTTATACACATCACCAAATCACTTTCCAGAAAGGTGCTGATATGCAGTTCTACCAGCAGTTCGTGAGAATGCACACTTGCCAACATTAAATATTAAAAAGTTAAAAATCTCTACTTATTCAACATATGAAATGTGGGATATCATTGTTTTACTTTGAATTTACTTCATTATTCGTGAGCTTCCATATGTTTGATAAAAATTTATATTTCTTCCTTTGTGAACTGTCTGCTCATTTTGGGGGCAATTTGTTTATGTGTTAAACAAACATAGAATTACATGAGTTCATTGCTGACATTAAGAATGGGCCATACTTGTTGTAAATATTCCTTTCATTTCTCTCAGTTAAAAATCAAAAGCCTTTCCCCGTTATTTGAGAAAAAACTTAGACAAAACTACTTTCTATTAAATTCACATGATTTTCATAAGAGTGGCAGCCATACATTGGTCTCAAAATATTGATATATATTATAATAAAATATTTTGAATAAATGTCAGTTTTACTCACCTAACATGTCAAGAGAAACCCAGGAAATAATCTGATTTATTAATTATCTTCATTTTGGAGGGACTGAACCAAAAAAGAGTTTAGATATCTTTACTGGAACAGAAATGGAGGAACAAAATTGTGTCATGATACCTTAATTTTCTCTTTATCCCTTTAGCTCTCTGGTAGGCAAGCCCCTTAACCTCTCTGAGCCTCAACTTTCTTTTTTTTTTTTAATAAATGGAGAGGTATCTTTATTTATTTATTTTTGGCTGTGTTGGGTCTTCGTTTCTGTGCGAGGGCTTTCTCTAGTTGTGGCAAGCAGGGGCCACTCTTCATCGCAGTGCGTGGGCCTCTCACTATCGCGGCCTCTCTTGTTGCCGAGCACAGGCTCCAGACGCGCAGGCTCAGTTGTTGTGGCTCACAGGCCTAGTTGCTCTGCGGCATGCGGGATCTTCCCAGACCAGGGCTCGAACCCGTGTCCCCTGCATTAGCAGGCAGGTTCTCAACCACTGTGCCAGCAGGAAAGCCCTCAACTTTCTTAACTGTAAAATGCAGATAATAGCAGGTATGCTCTGAGGCTTAGAGAAGATGTTTTTAAGGGGCCTAGCACAGGCAGGGCCTGGTCTGTTGTGGGCACCATCAATTGTTTGCCTCTTATGTTCTGCCTTGTGAATCAAGAAAGACCTTGCTAGGCCTGAATCTCAGAGTAAGTTCTCTGAATGGCTTTCCAGGCCAGGACTTGGATTGTGTGAATGCCATTATTCAGCTCACCTCTGTCCATCAGTCATGGGTAGGTGTTACTACACAGTGCATTACACTGTGGTGCAAATCAGGTGCTTTGTTCCAAATAGCACATCACGATTGTCAGGCCACAGCTGGAGCAAATGTCTGTGTTGTTGTATGGTATACTCCTTGAGAATGACCCTTGGGGGAGCTTCTCAGAGCAATCTGGTGTCCAGTCTTAACACTCTGAGAGTTCCATGCTAGTATTATGACTAATAATACCTTTTACTTGTATGGCACTAGATAGTTTTCACAGGACCTTCATGTGTTTTGTCTCCTTTGATCTTCATAGCCATCCTGGGAGGCCTGCAGGTCAAGGAATATTATTTCCCTTATATGCGTAAGAAAGTCAAGGCTTGGAGGCATTATGACTTGCCCAAAGTTACAAAGCTAGTAGGTGCCAGACCCAGTACCAGAGGGCTCCCACAGGCCCCATCCAGAATTTTTCTATTGGATCATATGCTGCCTAACTCCACCACCAAGGACATTACAGCAGGTGACCCTAGGATGAGGAGATGTATAGGATGGATTTTTTTTTTCTGTCTTCCATTAAAATGGGTGGGTGAGTGTGGTAGTCAATATGGACGCTGGAGTCATTATCTACATTTGGATCCTGGTTCCATCTCTTGTTAGTTGTGTGTCCTTGAGGAAATTATTTAACCTCTCTGTACCTCAGTTTCTTCATATATACAATGAGAATACTGGTACCTACCTTATTGGACTGTTGGGGGTTTAAATGAGACCATCTATGAGAAAAGCTAGCACAGTGCCTGGCATCTAAGTAAACACTAAATAAAGCCCCTGTTCTTACTTGGTGTGATCTGAGAAACTGAAAGCTTACTTCCCTTTAAAACGTTGCTGAGCCTTGGACTTCAGGCATTGGTTTCAGGAAGCCTCTGTTTGTAAGAGAGCCATCGTCCGTCCATGGGAGAGGCAGCTGTCCGCACTACGCTGCACTGCACTGAGTGTCCTCCACCACGTTATCACAGTTTATCAGATTGGCCCTGAGGGGATGGAGCACAGGACAGGTAAACATTGATTGTTTAAAAAAAAAAAAAAAAAAAAAGCACCCATTAACCACTGTTAACATTTTGGTGTATTCCTTGCCCACCTTATACAACCTTTAAAAAATTTGAATTGAAGGAAAGTAGAATATGCTACCCCCAAATATGCCATTTTGGTGTATCGATTACTTTGGATTAAAGTTACCTAAGAAACAGCTGGTGCAAGAACACTCTGACCCTCCCTTGTACCCCCTGAAAGCAGGAAATAAATCTCCTATGTGAAAGGAACCCTCCGGGTACCAGGAGGCTAGAAGGCATCCTTATCACCAGAGACGGGGAATTTAGGGCTGAGAAGGCCATATAAACAAACCTTGTTACTTCTTCGCTAATTTACTACCCCAAGCCCAAACTCCTTTATCTTGTCAATTCTTTACAAATTTATTGTTTCCTTGTCAAGCAGGTATAAAAGCTGCCTGCTTTGGTCACTTCTTTGAGTCTTATATATTTTATTGGGTTCCTGTACTTATGAAATTAAATTTGTTTTTCTCCTGTTAATCTGTCTTATGTCAATTTAATTATTAGGCCAGGCAAAGAAACTAGAAGGGAAGAAGGGAAAAGTTTTCTGCCCCTGCAGAATCATATTGTATAAAGACTTTTTGTGATTTGCTTTCTTCACTTCATACTTACATTGTCTTTCCATCTCCTTAGTAATCCTGAAAAACCAGCTTTCATGGTTGCATTGGATTCCATAGGTGGAGACACTGTTATTTATTACCAATTTGGTATGTGAGATAGTTAGTTTTATTTTTCTATTATAAATAATGCTACAGTAAACATCCTTTTACACATATTTTTGAGATCTTCTCTGATTATATACTTAAAATAAATTCCTAGAAGTGGGATTGTTAAGTCAAAGGTTATATGCATTTTGAGGAATACTGCCAAACTGCTCACTAGAAAGTTGTATAAATTTACTACTCCCACCAACAGTGTATCAGTGATGAAATCATTCAAGGCCTTCCACATTTTTCCTGACTTTTCTTTCCACCTAAATTATTCCAAATATATTCCTGTATAAAGCCTTTACTTCAGATCTGCCCTCAGTTACAGCTACATTGTTTTGATTTCAAACATCCTTCCATGGGTACCATCTGAGGGCCTTTCCCATGCCTTTCTGGAAATGTCTTCGTCCTCTTCATCCATCTCTGAATCATATGTCCTTAACTCAAATCCCCACCCATCTGCAAAGCCTTTCCTGATTGTCGAATTTAGTAAACTACCCTCCCTTCTCTGAAGTCCTTCCATCCTCTATTGTCTGTGCCACTTGTATGTCAGTTGTCACATGCTGCCTAATCTTGTGAATTGTTTTTTTTTTATGTATGCTTGCGTTGTTTCCTGAAGGACGCTTATAGTACAAAATTACACTTAAAAATGCCTTATATTACCCATTACATACACAAATGTAGCTTTGTATATGGAATTATATTGTAATGCCTATAATGTATATAATAATATATAGTATAAAACTCCAGCGAGCGATCATAGTGAAAACTTAAGTCACCTTTTGGGTAACTGTCCCACCAGATCAAATCCTCCCCATTGTTTCAGTCACCAACAAAAAGCAGGTATCCCTGTCGGGCCTGTCCCAGACATCCGGGAGGCTCGGACCGCAGCCTCTTTGAATTTAAACTTCCTTTGTACTATGCTTACCTAATTAAAAATGATAGGAACTCTTTTAAATCATAAAATTATGGTAAGAACAATCTGTTTAATGTCTAGAATCAGGAATCAAAGTCAATTTGACAAAGGATATATGCATATTGCAACAAAAAACCTTTAACCTGAATGATATAGGAAGTCTAGATACTGTTAGTGGTCAGAAATGATAGCTCTTTCAAGAAATACCAAGATTGAAAACATCTTAATTAAGTCACATTATATAAATAATTAGTTACATAAGGCGAACATACCACAAGAATCTGAAAATTCTATAATTTCATGTTGCATTTAGATATAATGAATATCATTGTATCATAACTAGATCATCATAACTAGATCACTAATGATCTAGTTAACTTTCCTGGCAATCTTAGAAGACAAGGTATATGAGAAAATAGTTAAAACTGATATTCGTAATACTTTATAGAGTCCATCATCCTGCTGGAGTAGCATGACCATACTTTCAGAGAGGCATTAATTGTACAAATCAAGAATCAGAGACCTGAGGAGATTAAAACCTTGGTTAAAGCCATACAACCATAAGTGAGGTTCCCAGGTCTCACACCCAGGTCTGCCTGCTCTTAGTCTAGTTTACACTCAAGAATTTCTTTGCCTTTTAATTGGCTTTATTTTCCTCAAAGCACTTACCAGCCTCTGATAATATTATATATTTACTTGCTAACACTCACATGTAAGCTCTGCAAGGACAGGAGTAAAAATTCCTAATAAAAGTTGCTCTGGGGGACTTCCCTAGTGGCGCAGTGGATAAGAATCCACCTGCCAATGCAGGGGACACGAGTTCAAGCCGTGATCCAGGAAGATCCCACATGCTGCGGAGCAACTAAGCCCATGCACCATAACTACTGAGCCTGCGCCCTAGAGCCCACGAGCCACAATTACTGAGCCCACGTGCCACAACTACTGAAGCCCGTGCGCCTACAGCCCGTGCTCAGCAACAAAGAGAAGCCACCGCAATGACAAGCCTGTGCACTGCAGCGAAGAGTAGCCCCCGATCACTGCAACTAGAGAAAAGCCCACAAGCAGCAACGAAGACCCAATGCAGCCAAAACTAACTAACTAACTAACTAAATAATTGCTCTGTTCCCTGCTGTATACCAGACCTAGAGCAATGGCTGGCATCTAGAAGACAATCAATAAATATTTGTAAAATGTATACAAATTAAAAAATAAATCCATGTAATTTCAAGTTTGAATTGATAGCAGTAAGATTGGCTTCTATGGCAGCAGTCTGAATGGCCTGATTCCTAGATCTGAGTTCTTCATTCATTCATCCATTCACTCTGCTTTGATTTTCTTCACATACCTTATCACACCTGAAACTTTAATATACACTTATTTATTGTCTCCTTCCTTTATTTTAATATAAGCTCCAAGAAGGAAGGGGTCTTGCCTGCCTTGTAAAGTGCTATATCTCCATGTAGAAAAACAGTATCTGGCACATAATAGGTGTTTGAGAAATATCCCTTATCATGAATTAATAAGTGTGTTCATGTAAGAAACATTTGTTGAGCACCTACTACATGGCTGGAAAAATTTATCTTTAGTTTCATGAGGGAGAAAGACAAGTCAACAGGGAATTTTGACACAGGTAAGATTTACTGTAGAAGAAGGAAACACAGAGAGACCCCTAACCTGACTATGATGGGTCACAGAGAACTTTCCAGGTAGGATTTATCCTGAATCAAGCTTGAAGGGTGACAGCATATGCAAAGGCACTGGGCCAAGTGAGAATATGGCAAAGTGTTGGACGTGCAAATATTTTGATATGAGACTGGGAGTTAGGGTTGGAGAAGGGGCCAGAGAAAGCTGGAAAGCCAAGGAGCTTGTATGATATGCTGGGATGTTGGACTTTATTCTGAGGTCAATGGAAGATTTTAAGCAGGAATTTGACATGAGCAGATTCTCTTTATTATCTCACTGTAAGCTTGAGAGGAAAGGCAAGGCAGCAAAATCGATCCTCACATCAGCCCCACAAAGTCATCAAGATGTAGGTTTGACACGACAACTGAGCTCTTCAGTTTGTCAAGCACAGGCATGAGATGGAACTGTACAGCCCAATCAGCCTCCTGCCTGGTTAGTGAAGAAAGCTGGTTATGGGCTCAGCCTTCCATGAGTGGGAGGCCGGGGTGTGCCAGGGCTCCATGAAGATGGTCTAATTCCAGTACAGCTCCTGGTGACAGTTTATGGCTATTTTCGAAGTGCCTACCAGGAGATTTCTCACTAGTGTAAAATTTAGGATTAAGTAGAAGTCTAAAAATCTTGATAAGCTAGTTATTAATACTCTAACTCTAGAGTGCCAGTGCCCTAAGACCTCAGCTTTTATCAGAACCTCATGCCAGCCCAGGAATGCAGGAAATCACCCTGTTGTCCTGTCTGTTCTGTAGCTTGGAACAGGGTGGGAGTTGACTACTAGCCCTTGTTCCCCATACCATGAGATCAAAAAGTCATCTCCGCATTTGAGAGAGATACAGAGTGTGTTCATGGGGGTGGCTCAGCAAATCAGGTTTACTGGAGTCATGGGGCAGGTGGAGCAGGCTGGTCTCACTGCCTTCCCAACCTACCACTGACGTAGCAGCCCACCGGCTCTCGTGGGTAAGCTCTCGACAGCCACCCAGCATATGCCACAGTCCTACACTCTTGCCTTCCTCCATCCGTGTCGTGTGAAAGGACTCTTTTTAATAAATGAGCAAGTGTCCTAAGCGACATTATCCAGAGATTGTCCTTTCCATCCTCAAATCCTGTGACTGGGATCACTCAACAGCACTGTGATGTATTATTTTCAGTGAGGTGCCTTTCTTAACTGTCCAAATGCTGCCTTGTTTGGCCCCTAAATCAATAAAGTGTGTTAAAAGTTTGTTAAAAAAAAAAAAAAAGTTGGTGACCTGTGGCCTTTTGGAAAGGCCACAGGTCACCAACTCCATGAAGTGGCGAATTGGTCCTTGTTTTGGAAAATCCTCCAGGTATTTATCCAGAAATATATGTTCATGAAATTCTGAAACATCGTCATCAAAACCTGCTTCATTGTTAATTGGGAACTCCCACAATTTCCCCTCTTTTGTCCACTGGATCATCTCTTCAAAACCATTCTGAAAGTGTTGGTCAATGACTGCCGCTAACTGCTTAGCAATTTTTTTTTTCATTTTGAAAAAGCTATTTACTTTTTTCCAAATATTATTCCAAATACATGTTTTACAGGCCACTATGGGTCAGAACCATTCTATAAAAGAAAGCATTTTGATAGACATTGGAAATAATTTTAATAGAAGAAAAAGCTCATATTTATCTAGATGTGGCTATGTTACACAGGAAGATTTCAGCATCCAAAGTGCAAAGACAAAATGACTGCGGCTTTTCTTGCCACTCAAACTATAGACAATCTTCCCTTATAGCCTACTCTTAATTGTTAGTTGGGTGCCAAAGAGATGGTACACTGACCTTTAGAAGCAGGGCTTCTAAATGGACAAGGGGGTGGGGGGTGTCAAGCATCAGAATGAATTCAACTTAGGAACAACCTGGCTTTGACCCCAACCAAACCCAAAGTCCAGCCAGAGGCCCATTAGAAATAAATATAAATTTTAGTATCACTTTTACAGGGTTGTGCCACTTAACGCTATTAAACCTAATCAATCCAAATTAAAGCTAAGCACACTCCCATTATTAATTCAGTCCTCACTGTATAGGAAGATGAAAACTCTCCTTTCCCCACTTTAATCATGCATACAATTTTAAGTAATAATACAAATATTACATTTAATACTTGGAGATTTTTTAAAATAATAAGGTGCGTAAGCAGAAAGTCAAAGTGATAATATGAATTAACTTTGACTGAATCTCCAGTTTCTTGAGACCCTATGCCAATCTGTGTCAGCAAAGCCTACTTCCACCTGCGTGTAATAGGGAGATAGATAATAGGGGGCCTGTGAATGTATGTTGGGATAGAGGGATCTGTGCCTCTGGGGGAAAACTCCCAGCCTAGTGAGAGAAAATGCTTGGTGAGGAGAGTGTCTGTTTACCCAGCTCACCTGTAGTTGGCCCTATGTATGAAAAGTATGATGTTAACTATATACCTACAGTAATCAAGGCTGGATGGTATTAAACAGACACACATAAATATGTCCAACTTTTTAAAAAAAAAATTGAGGTCAAATTCCTATAACATAAAATTAACATTTTAAAGTGACATTTAGTGCATTCACAATGTTTTGCAACCACTGTCTCTATCTAGTTCCAAAACATTTTTATCACCCCAGAGGAAACCCTGTACCTATTAAGCAGTTGCTCTCAATTTCTCCTCTCTGCTGCTCCTGGGCACTACCAATCTGCATTCCCTCTCTATGAATTTACCTTTTCAGGGTATTTCATATAAATGGAATCACACAATATGTAACCTCTTGTGTCTGCCTTCTTTCACTTATATAATGTTTAGAGGTTAATCCACCTTGTAGCATGTATCAGTACTTCATTCCTTTTTATGGCTAAATAATATTCCATTATATATATATATATATATACATATATGTATATATACATATATATACACATATATATATACGTATATATATATATATACACACATATATATACGTGTATATATATATATATATATATATATATATATATATATATATATATGCTAAAAGTAGTGATAATACCAACTGCTAGAGACAATGCCGAGAAACTGGATTCCTCATATATTGCTGGTGGGAATGGCATAGCTACTCTGGAAAGATAGCTTGGCAGTTTTTTATAAAACTGAACATGCACTTACCATAATGACCCAGCAATTGCACTCTTGGGCATTTATCCCAGATAAAGGAAAACTTAACGTTCACACAAACATCTATACACGAATGTTTATAGTAGCTTTATTTGTAATACCTCCAAACTGGAAACAAACTCTGGTACATTCATACCTTGGAATACTACTCAGGGATAAAAAGTAATGAACTATTGATACACACAGCAACCTGGATGGATCTCAAGGGCATTATGCTGAAAAAAGTCAACATCAAGAGGTTCTATACTTTAAAACCTTTAAAGGTTTTGTACATACTTTATAATTTCATTTGCATAACATTCTCAAAAAGGGTAAACTATAGTTGGAGAACAGATTAGTGGTTGCCATGGGGCAGGGATAGATGTCGGGGGGATGTGAAGATAAATGGAGAGTATGAGCAGGATCCTTTGTGATGATGGAACAGCTCTGTATCTTGACTGTGGCTTCATAAATGTATATACCTGGAATTGCATATGCATATAGTGCATAGGAACACATACAAATGAGTGCATGTAAAAATGGATGAACATCGAACACGGTCTGTAGTCTAGTTAAGAGTGTTGTACCAATGTCAGTTTCCTGTTTCGATCTTGTGTTCGACATGTTGCCACTGGGGGAAGCTGGATGAAGTGTATTACAAATGTTTTAAAATAAAAAGTTTAAAAGAACCCCTAGGTAGTGAGTAAAAATGCTTATAAAAACATAGAAGTATCTGTATTTTATTAATAACTTGAAAAAAGGCAATAATGACTTTGAACATAAGAACAGAAGTGTGATTTTAGGCCTTGCTGAACATTCTAGGTGAGTTAGAGGGAGTCCTTGCCCTCTAGGTGCTTACAGGCAGTGGGGAAGATAGTTCAGTGAATGGCACATTGTCTACTGGGAGGTGGGCATGTAAACAACCATATATAATCTCTGAGTCAAATAAATTGAATAATTACAAGCAAAGTGTGGCAGGAATTGAGAGGAAGGAGATTTTAAAGTGGTCTGAGGAGCTGGGTGGAAATTTATTGGAGGAGGTGATTTCTGAAGTGAAGCTTGAAGGATGGATCTGATTCTGAAGGTACAGAAGAGAGTAAGGAAGGTTTTTTTTTTTTTAATGTATATCCTAAACTTTTTGGTTAGTATTTTCTTATTCAAACTTCTACTTTTTCTCCAAACATATTCTTTCATGCCTTCCTTTAGCCTATGAAACTAGATGTGTTTATATATGGTAAAAATTCAGCATGGGGACTAGCTAGAGATGTTCTTTTTTTGAAGCCCAAAGAGCATTTAGAGTGACTTTGTAGTTCTTCAAAGAGAAATACTTTGAGAGAGAACTTGAAGTCCTGGGTTCTATTGCCATTTGCCTGGAGGTACCAACCTGCAGTCATGTAGCTGGGAACCCTGCTAAAATAAAAGAGTATTTCTTCCACCCTCATAGCTTTTTCTTTTTCTTTTTTTTAGATCAGGAAGAACTTGAAAAATGAATTGAAATTGAAAGCTAAGTACTGCTGACAATAAAGAATATTACCCCAGATAGGGACACAACAAATCAATTGCAGTTAATAGAGTTTTGATTATATATATATATATATATATATATATATATATATATATATATATAGTATGTGTGTGTGTGTTTACTTAAATTCAAGCTCCAGCCCAGAGGAGCCAAATTCCAAAGGAAAGCTAAATGCCAGATACAAATAGACCTGGAGCACAGGCAGTTTATTTCATCACTTATTGAAATGAGGGATTTACATTTTACTTGGGCCGACCTTATCTTATTGGCAAGTGTTAACTGTATTATTTACCTAGTGAAGTTTTACTCTATTTTGGCAGATGCGAATTTTTACTTTAGGATAAGATTGAAAGAGCCCTTTAAACTATCTGTAGAGAAAAGATGCCCTTACAGAGCCAACCATTAGAGTGCACATGCAATTATAGAAAGAACCCTGGATGTTTGGCTGAAATGAGCCCTGAAGATGACCTTATTCAATAGCTTTATTTCACAGGTGAGGAAACTGAGACCAGAAGAAAATGCTCCTTCTTCCTCAGAGAATAACTGGTTTTCAAGGTATTCATTCATTCGTTTGTTCAGTACCTTCTGAGCACCTAAGAGCCACATATTGTTCTGGGTGTTGGGGATATAGAGACCTGCACCAGGGAGCTTACCTAAGTGTGTTTGTGAAGGAGGGACTAGATAATTTTTAAAAAGTAAACAAATGAACTGCCCATTTCATCACAGAGTTAGGTGTTGTAAAGAAAAGAAGTCCAAGGAGAGGGACTTTCTGATGGGGGTGGGAGGAGCTCAGGGAGGACCTTTTTGAGGAGATGACAATTTAAGCTGAGGCTTGAATGATGAGAAGGAGCCATCTGTGTTACGGCATTGGGGGAGATTGTTACAGGTTAGAGGAATTGCCGAGGCCCTGAGGCAGGAAGGCAGGTTCAAAGAGTCCAAAGCAGACCAGTGTATAGGGAAGGAGATGTGCTGTTAGGTGAAGAGATTGAGGGCTGGACCCTTCAGGCCTTGTGGGTCTAGGGGGAGACTTTTGAGGCCATTGAGTGTTTAAACACAGGAGTTGCGGGAGCTGATTTATATTTTAAAAATACTTTGTTGAGTGTGATATGGAATGGTAGAGAGGCAAGAGCAGAGGTAGGGGGGCTAGCACTGCAGGTCAGACCAGGCAAGAAAGTTCTGGCCCAGCTAGATGGTGGTGGCAGAGCCGAGCAAGAGAAGTGAATGGATTTAGGATATATATTTGGAGACAGAACCCTTCGGACTGCAGTTCCTTTGGATGTGGGTTTGAGGACAAACGAGAAGGACTCAGAAGAACTGAGGTTTTTGGCTTGAGCGACTGGGTACGACTGTCTCCTAAGATGGACAAGTCTGGTGAGGAGCAGGTTGGGAACAGTGCGGGTGGGGTGAGAAATCATTTATCAGAAAAAAGTCAGTAGGTATTGAGATCGAGACAAACAGGAGTAGATCCATTTTGGCAGAGCAGTTAATAAAGACCTCACTCAGAAGTTGACATTTAAGGTGAGATATGAAAGGTACAAAGAGCCAGCAGAGAGAACATTCCAGACAGAGGGAACCATAGGTGCACAGGCACAAAGGGAGGAAACGGCAAGTCAGAGGTAAGCAACAGGAACTATTGTGGCTGCAGTGTGGGGAGTGAGGTAATCAAAAGAGTGGTTTCTGTTTTTCATATTGCTCAGGGACAAGTTTAACACGGTAACTTAGATGTGCAAAAAGAAATATCGCTTTTTCTCTCTCTAGAGCTGACCTGATTTTTCTCACAGCTGCCACCCTGAATGGGAGGTGAGACTGAAAGAAGGGACCAGAAATTTAAACCTGCCAGTTTGTGGTATATTCATCACTTTCAGATGACTCCATTGTCTTTGCAAGGTGGCAGGGAAGAGAGGCCCCAGGTCCACACACCAGTTGTCTGCTGCCCTCTGGCTCCTCCTGTCTCCATCTTGACAGGTGGAGCCAGAGCTCTGGTCTTGCCCTTGTCCATCCAGTCAGGTGATGGGGTTGGGGACATTTTGCTTACCTGTCTCTGGAGAACTCTCAGTCTGTCCTCTGGGCTCAGTTGATCCAGAAGTCTTTCCTGCAGACTCACCCTACTTCCATTTTCTCTGATGCCACAGTTTCTTCTCCCTAAGGTCTGAGGACGCCTGTGATTCCCAATTTAAAGCACTTCAGAGTGACCTCATCATTGCTCTGTTGTACCTTTGCCATCAGCAACATCATCTTCTCACATCCTTCATGAGATAGGCAGAAACCTCTAAATTTCTTCTGTGCCACAAGGAAGGCTCTGGGTAATTGATGCTCTCATTACCTAACTGGGCTGGGCTGCCATTTTCACTTTGTTGCATCATTCATTGTTGGTGCCTTATGTGGTGACATCTTCCCAGAATTGTGAATGGGGAGTGGTTGAGGCTTCTCTACTTTTGGCTTTCTTCTTGACTCTTTACTGTCTGATACCAGCCGCTCAGATCTTATGGTCTGGGGAGGTGTGGTGGTGATCCCTAGCACATATGCATCTGACAATTTGCTTCCCCTACCTCTCTTCTCTTTCAAGTAAATTCTCTGAGCTGGAAGGAGTAGGTGTCCTTCTTCCTTATGGTGGTTGTGAAACGTGTCTGCAAATTCCTTGATGCTCTTTTCATCAAGAGGTGGAGTCTATGTCACTTCTTGTGAACATGGGTGGACATTTGTGACTTGCTTAATGAAAAGAATATGGCAGAAGTGACGCAGTATGACATGAGGCTAGATTAGAAAAGGCCATGCCATTTCTGCCAGTTTCTCTTGGGACTTGCTCTGGGAGCCTTCAGCCCCCATGTGAGAAGTCCAGCTATCCTGAGGCAACCATTTGGGGGGAGCATGTGGAGATGAGAGAAAGAGTTAGAGAGGGAGGTTGGGAGGGAGGAGGAGGGGGTGGGGAAGACAGAGAGATCTGAGGAGCTTAAGCTTTTAGCTGTTCAAGTGTGCCCAACCCAGATGCTGACATGCAAGTTAAGAAGGCTTCAAGATGGTATCAGTTTCAATCACTGTCTGACTGCAACCTCAAGAGACACCCTGAGCAAGAAACACCCAGCTAAGCCCATTCAATGCTCAGATTCACTAGCAAAAGAAATGATTGCTCTTATTTTAAGTCACTCTTTTAGGGTGGTTTGTTCATAGATGACTGAAGCACTCATTCCTTCTGGAGCTCACATCCTTACCAGTCTTTCTCTTCTACCTTAAATAATCTCTACACTATGGCTCATAACTAAACTGTAGGTCCAGAACTCTAAGTGGAGTGACCGATTACCCTGATTTGGGACTGAGGGGGTTCCTGAGATGTGGGACTCTCAGTGCTAAAACTGGGAACATCCTGGGCAAATCAAGATGAGTTGGTCAAGGTTTGCTTTTCTTATATAAAGGAAGCTGAAAGAATTTAGAGATTTTTAAAATTGGTGATTACTATTTTTTTTTAATAAGAATTTTAATAAGAAGCAGTTTTGGACGTGGATGCTGACCCTTTGTTATAGATGGTATCTGCCCTCCCAAAGGAATGGATGCTTCAGAGTCAAAGAGTGGGCTACCATAGGCAAGGATAATTGTAGGATATGAAAATATTTTAAAAATGTCTCATAATATACAGTTAGGGAAACTAAATCCAGACCAGGTCACTGACTTTCCCAAGGGCAAATAGTGACTAGGTCATGATTGGGATGCAGATATTTGAACTTCAGTCCAGGGCTCTTACCCCCATATTATTGTCATTTCCAATCCTTATCAATATTTACCACGTGAGTATGGGATAATAGTGAGCCCTGGAAAATAATTAGGCTGAGGGAGAGGTGTCTTTACCAGTAAGATGGCTCACATCTTCAGCTCTAGGCAGCACTGATTAGACTAAAATCTAATCTCAGCCATACCTGGACAAACTAAGAACCAGAAAATACATCTGGCTTTAAAACAAAACCCTAAGCCAACTTCAGATCTGTTTGGAAATGAAGTGTTTAACAATCTCATTAAATGTTAGTGAAAAAATTGTTGGCTCTGGTGCTGCTGTCCCAGAAGAAGCCAGGTTAACTGTGGGCCCTGATTTTAGGGCTCTTCACAAACGTGAAGTATGGGAGGCTTCCAGCTGGTAGCACAGCCGGTGTAACTGGGTACGGGCTGATGAGCCTTCCTGAGTGTATCTTTTGGCAAAGAAACCCAGACTGCTTTCACTAATAAATAGGAGGCTAGTAACGATCTGCACTGCCTAGAGCTGAAGATGGCAAACTAGGTGGGAGGGAGGGTGGAGCAGGAGAGCATTACTGACTCGTCAGGAAACAGACATCATGGTGCTTGCCCCACCTCTGTTTAGAAAGTATACGTGGTGTGCTTGGGTGTGGGCTCTGTGTGTACCTAACAATTAGAGTAGAGCTTTTATCAAAGAAGGCAAATTGCTCATTGATATGACTCCAATGACTTGGCTACCAAGAGCCAGCCTCATCCTGTCCAAGGAAGCCAGGAGGAAACTGTTCTGACCAGCAAGGCAACATGGTAACTCGGCCATGAATCACAGGCAGATTAGATTCAGCTGATGTGAGCAGGCATGAGTTCATTTCATGTAATGATTACAAGAAAAAGCCCTATAATTTTGCACAACCCTTGGACTCATTCATGAGAAACTAAAAGTTAAAAAAAAAAATGAGTTAAAGCTCTTGGGATGGGATACTATTTTGAGATTTTTAAACTTTGCTTTTCTTCTGTGTTTCCTCCTTTCTCTTCCTTCCGTTGAAGCAGAGTAAAGTCTGTTCTTTGCTTCTGTGGAGGGATATGGTTGGGAGAAAATAAAGCATAGTCTGCATGTTTTCCTGGCTCTGTGGGCAGAGGTGGGGATGGTATGGGTCAGAAACAACATATTGGCCAGACACCCCAAAAAATAAAAACTTCTCTGAGACTAGAGAGAGATTTTCCAGGGCTGGAGAGAGGGAACATAAGGAAAACAGAGAGCTCTGAAGTCCTGGGACAAAGAAGGAGCATGCACTGAATCTTTCAACATTCATTCATTCTTTAACTTCTGTATACACCATGGACTGGTCTAAGAGCAGTGAACAAATACACAGAGATCCTGATCCTTGCCCTCATGGAGATTACATTTTAGTGAATATCAAAACTTGTGGGATTCTGGTATGCCAGACACTATTCTAAGTGCATGGCATGTATTTACTTCTTACAACCTGTTGAGTTAGATACTATTGATATATTCCCAGCTTACAAATGAAGAAATTGAGACATAGAGAGGTTACATAATTTGCTGATCTCATAGCTAGTCGGTATCAGAGCTGAATATGGAACCTAGAAAGCTGGTTTTGTTTTTCTTAACTGCTTGCTTAATTTTTAGGCAGGGCTTTGGGAGGGTGGAAAGACTCTAGAGTTGAGAAAGCTGCTTGGGGCAGTTTCATGGAGACTCCCAGGCCTCAGCTAGGTTAGGCAGCAGTGGGAAAACTCTGAAATTCCAGGGACCGCCGCCTCTATGTTGGATGTCTCCAAGTCTGTCTTTCCCTGACTGCCTTCCACTGCCCAGGATTCTGGGACCCCAGCATGACCAGAGGGGAGGAACCATGGCTTGAGGCTGGGTTTCCTCCCTGCCCAGCATGATGGGAACCCAAAACAGAAATTAAGCTGAATTAAAAGAATAAAGAATAAAATAGAAAGAATGAAGGAATTCCCTGGCGGTCCAGTGGTTATGCCTCCATGCTCTCACTGCCAAGGGCCCGGGTTCAGTCCCTGGTTGGGGAACTAAGATCCCACAAGCCTCTCGGCACAGCCCAAAAAAAAAGAAAAGAAAGGAATGAGAAAAATAATAAGAATAAATATTTTTTTGTAATCCTGAGTTTGTGGGCTAAGGTCCAGCTCCATATTCTGGGAAGTATGGAATTAGAAAGAACTAAGTGCAGCCAGTGGGAGGAGTTAAAAATCTGAATCTCCATCTCACATTTACCCCCTGATATTGGGGCCTTGTAAAAGGAGGAACTAGGATTTCATGATTGCTAAAGATGGAGACCTAATCAAGTCAGAATATTCACTCATTTTTTCAGAGTGGGTGTGGTCTACTCTGTGTGTCTATCAACATTCCATTAAGAAAATAAATGAACAATACGCAATATAATTATTCTATGATCAGTATAAATACATTAGATGATTTAGTTTTCTCACAAAACACAAACCAGGATCTGTAGTAAAGTTTGGGAATGAACTCTCTGTAATTAGTGCCCTCAGCTTCCCACACTGGGAAAAGATTTTCAAATCTACCCTACCTGTTATAATCCAGAGACATAAAGAGATGCAGGTCCTGTCCACATAGGGGAAGCATGTTCAAATTCTCTCTGTTTTAAAAAAAAATTAGAAGTCACTGCTAATGCATTGTTTGTTTGTGTTTTTTTTAATTTATTTATTTTTGGCTGTGTTGGGTTTTCGTTTCTGTGTGAGGGCCTTCTCCAGTTCCGGCGAGCGGGGGCCACTCTTCATTGCTGTGCGCGGGCCTCTTACTGTCGCAGCCTCTCCCATTGCGGAGCACAGGCTCCAGACGCGCAGGCTCAGTAGTTGTGGCTCACGGGCCTAGTTGCTCCGCGGCATGTGGGATCCTCCCAGACCAGGGCTCGAACCCGTGTCCCCTGCATTGGCAGGCAGACTCTCAACCACTGCGCCACCAGGGAAGCCCTAATGCATTGGTTTTTAAAGCCAACTTTTCTTAAGGTATGAGGCCATATCCCTTGAATAACTTTTGGTAATTCATTCAGGTGGTCTAAACTCTCTACATTATTTTTTTTTTTATCAAGTTGGATTACTGCAGATAATATATTCTGAGTCAATTTGTCTTGCTCCTATAAAACTTGCTGTCCCTGGGCTGTAATTGAAGGTATGCTCTTGTTTTCTTGAGGTTTTAAGAATGTCTCTATAAAACTGCTGCTTGAAGACATTATCTGTTATGTTATAAATTTCCCTTTATATAAGAATCCAGTGCTTTGTTCTTTCTAGAATTTATGGACAGACAAATTTGTTTCCTTTTGCGACAAGCAGTATGAACTCATGGTCCACACTCACTGGCTATCTGATTTCCTCATCTCCTGATTGTGAATCAGCCCTCTAAAAGTAGGCTTTCTGCTCAGTACTCACCCCACTCAGAGGACCAGTGACTTTCAATTTTCTGTATTCCTCCTTCAACTCTTATCACACACGCTGAGTGGATGTCTTGCTCTTCCTCATGTGTGCTCATGCAGAAACTTGCATCACACTGCCTTGTCTGTTCCTAAATGAGCCTAAGGCATAAGGTGGTCTGCAGTGTCAAAGGGGAAAGAGGACAAAGATGTCTGTATTAGTTTCCTATTGCTGTTATAATGAATTACCACAAACTGAGTGCCTTAAAACAGCAAAACTCTATCTTGCACAGTTCTGGAAGTCAGAAGTCCCAAATCAGTTTCATTGGGCTAAAGTCAAGGTGTTGGCAGGGCTGGTTCCTTCTGGCAGCTCTTTGGCGAGAATCCATTTCCTTGCTTCTTGCAGTTTCTATGGCCACCTTCCTTGGCTTTCTTGCCTTGTGGCCCCTCCCTCATCTTAAAATTCATCACTAAAACTCTGTTTCTGATATCACATTACCTTCTCTGACTCTGACCTCTCCTGCCTCCCTCTTATAAGGACCATTGCGATTATATCGGGCCAAACTGGATAATACAGGATTATCTCCTTACTTCAAGATCCTTAACTTAATCACATCTGTAAAGCCCCTTTTGCCATGTAAGGTAGTGTATTCACAGGGTCTGGGAATTCGCATATGGATATATTTGGGGGACCATTATTCAGCCTACCACAAAAGGTTGGTAGTGAACCTGCCAAACTGGGGGTCCCTCCAGCCCCCAGTACATCCAAGTCTGGGAGGTTCAGCAGCCCTCTCTCAGTGAGAACGCTGCTCAGTGTTGTTCGGGAACTCCCAGCGGCTCTACTGCCCCCTGTGATCTGTGATGCAACAGCAGCTCAACACACCTGGTCATCTTGTCTTCCCTTCAGGGTTGAGCAGGGCTGCTCCCCGCTGCTGCTTCCTCTGTGTGTGTCCACATTCACCCTTCCCAAGGGCATTAGTCAGGGTTCGCCAGAGAAACAGAACAATAGGCTATCTGTATATATAGATATAGATATAACCAGTAGGATATCTATCTGTCTATCTATGTATCTATCTATCATGTCTATGTCTATACCTATATCTATATCTATATCTATCTATATCTATAACTATAAGAATTGGTTCACACAATGATGCAGACTGAGAAGTCCCATAATCTGTTGTCTGCAAGCTGGAGACCCAGGAAAGCCAGTGGTCCAAGTTCCAAGTTAGTCCAAGTTCAAAGGTCTGAGAACCAGGGAAGCTGATGGTGTAAATCCCAATCTGAGGACTGGAGAAGATGAATGAGGTGTCCCAGCTCAAGCAGTGAGGCAGGGAAGAAAGGGGCAAGTTCTTCCTTCTTCCACCTTTTGTTCTATTCAGACCTTCAATGGGTTGGGTGATGCTCACCCATATTGGGGAGGGCAGTCTACTTTACTGAGTCCACTGATTCAAATGCTCATCTCATCTGGAAACACCTTCAAAGATACACCTAGAAATAATGTTTAATCTGGGCACCCGTGGCCAGTCAAATTGACACATAAAATCAACCATCACATTGAGGGGGAGGCTGTGCCTGCATGGACTTGTCACCATCCATCATGAAGCGCCCCTACTGGGCATGGCTGAGTTCTTATTGATCAAATTCCCTTTAGGTTGAATTGATCCAAATGTCAATTAGTGATGCACAGTCTTAAAACTGCAGGTTGTGTGAACGGCTCTTGAATAAAGCTGCATGGCCCATGTTTTATATTTTATATAGCCCAGAATATGTTTTTATTTTTCTAGGTACATATCCAGCCATTTTGAATTGAATGGATTTTGAACTTGAGACACCACAAATACATGTCACTTCCCAAAGAGGAAACAATTAAAATTTTACACAGATTGATTGTGTTTATTACTACAAACTACACTTGTTTTCTCACCTGAAATCCCAAGTATTCTTTTGTATGTGTTGTCCTCTAGTTAGGGCATCAAGTGCATGGAAACCCCTGTTTGTGAATTCAGTCCTAGGTAGTCACCTGCTTCTCCTTCAGGAGAGGGAATACTCCTGGCTCCAGTAAGTGCTCCTGTAGCATCCTGTACATATTTCAATTGCTAAATTTAATTCATTCCATTGTCATCATTATGTCTGTCTACGCTACTGGATGCTGGGCTCTTCAGGTCGTTGTTATATCGTCTATCTTTATATCCACACAGCGAGCATGGTATCTGAGGCATTGTGAGTCCTCCGCAAATATTTGTTACGTGGATTTGTTTATTGAAGGAAGAACTCATGTACTTTATTTGATTACCTGATGGGAGCTTTGCATCATTTTCTGGTTTTCTTTTCCCTTGCATGCCAGAAAACTTCAAGCCAGATTTTATGCTCTGTTGTGATAATAACTACCTTATCCCAATTCTAAAAGACTTCTGCTTATTTTTCTTTAAATTAGCCTGACTACATATTTTTATTATAAGTGACGTCAAATGCATTTTAGAACTACAAATAACATAAATTATAAAGATATTTGGCAAATTTTGGCTCATCTCTGATTCATGTGTAAGGAAAATTAATGCCTTTCGCCATAGTGAACCTAATCGCTGTGATGGTAACATTAAGAAAAATCAAGGAGCAATAACTATTAGATAAACGTGGGAAGGTGGTATGTATTATGCTTATAAATAGGAAGGAAAAATTAGGGTCATTCCAAGAATTGACTTCTGATGTATAAACTATAAATACATATATTTATATGGAGAGAGTTGCTGAAGTTGACTTGGTGTGGATGGATATTATGTAGCTGGAAGAACCATGTGTTGAAAAAAGTATTTTACCTTTAGTTATTTAATCGTTTTTATTTTTTTTTATATCTAAGAGAAGGAGAAAAGGACATAGAAAATCCAAAGAATTTCTCAGAGGAAAAGGAATATTATAAACCTGGTGAGAAAGCTGCACAGTGGTCCAATTACGAGAAAGGCAGATATAAGATATATGTACTAAGGTCAGACAGCACAGTCTGAAAGGTGTACTTCTATCACAGTGAGAGAAAAACAGTATTAGATTTGAGATTGGGGAATGGTTGCCTTGGCTAGTTACAGTGACATAAATCAACAAGAATATTACTTTGTGAAGCGAGGAGGATAGTCCTTGTCAAATTACTCTTGATTTTGTTATAGGCTAACCAAAAGGCCTAGGGCCAGAGTGAAATGGGAAAACAAGAAACAATAGGAGAGAAAAGAAAAATCAAAATGCTTGATGACAAGCCAGAGCTTTATTTATTAAAGTTTTACTTTGAAAATTTGAGGAAGTAAAGTAGTCCAGAATTTTCTTGAGCTGAAAACAGACCATTGGTCCTACTTCTAAAGCAAACAACACTTTCTAAATGAAAACAAATAAGTGAAAGAATCAACAAAGAAGCAGTCATCTCACCATGAAATGAGTCAATATTTGCTCTTTATGGTAACCAGAAATATCTGGTTTTGTTTTTTAAACCTGATGCTATAATATTTTAGAAATTCTTACTAAAGTTTAAAAAAGGTACATAGTCCGACCTTTAGTAAAAAATTGGAAAGAACTTTCTAACAGTAGGAGAGGTTTGCTCTTACAAATGAACTCCAGTTTTAGAATAAAAAGTGTACTCATTTAAAATGTTTTTGTTTGTCAAAGTTGATAGAAATGTCTAGACATTGGGAGGTGGGAAAGGAACATGCCTGTGGAAAGTGCTGGGGTGGGAAAGGAAGCTCCGAGGGGGTTGGCTGAGCTTGGCCTGTAGTGAGAGCTCTCATCCTTGACAGTTGCTCTCAAAGGGCACAAAACATTTAGTCCTCATTATATTTGAAACTTCCTATATTCATTATTAACATTTAATCATGAAATTTCACATGCAAATCCACATTTCTGATTTCTCTTGAAAAATCTGATAGCATTCCACCATAGTAGCTCTCACTGAGTAAGACTGAATAGTGGCTGCTCATTTGGGACAGAGCCAGTTCCCCATTGTCCATTCCCCTCTCATCCTTTTATTTTCTCCAGACGTGGAGGCTGAATGTCAATTGTAATCCATCCATCCATGTGATGGTTATTTGTCTGATGGTAGAATTAACAGAATATTAGAATATGTCCGATAACCTCATTTGTATCAAAAAGCATGATGCAGACCAAGATGCCACATGATTCAAGAACAATGAGAGAAAGCATATTTCCTTGTGGAAGTGAGAGTATCCTAGGGATTCATATGCACTTAAATAGATCTCTACAGAAATCACCTGCATGTTTTGCTCATTTACTCACTTATAGACTTTGTGTTTAAGATACCCAGTTTAGCTTTTGTACCTGTGACTTTATCTTCAGGCACAGATCATCCCTGAGGCTGAAATAATATGTTTATTATTCCAAGAGATATTCCCCTTTTCTTTCTTTTCAATGAAACTCTGAGATTTTTTTATGGTGGCAAGGTGTGTATAGCTGGGTCTATGCCTAAATTTTTAATCACATTCCTGTATTTCTCAGCTTCCCTTGTTTCTAGCCATGTAACCCAGTTCTAACCAATGAGATGTAGGCAGAGGATGCTGATGAGCCGGGGAATATGTTATTTCTCTGTAAAAGACGACAGGCACAGTTGGTTTGGCCCTTGACCATTCCCCCTTTCTTCCTGCTTTGAAATGAACAAGTTATCTGGAGATGCAAAAGCTACCTTGTTCCCATGGTGAGATAGCCATGGGAGCAAAAGCCAGTCTGTGAAGAATACTGAGCAGAAATAAAGCAAGAGTCTTGGCCCTTGGGTGCGGCTGAGTAGCTAAACCAGTTGCCAGTACCTGCTTAGTTTTGGTTAAATGAGAAAACTAAATTCTTCACTGTTTAATTCATGGTTGTTCAGCTTTTCTGTTACTTGCAGACAAAGGCATTCCTAGTCGATACATTCCTTTTCCCTCTCCTCCACTCATATATGCACAATGCTTCCCACCATTCCTGTACATCCCACATTTGCCAAATTATGCCAACACCCCAATTCAGTTCCTACTGGACAATATTTGCAAGGCATGGCACTTGGAGTGAGGGTTCTACAAAGATAAGACAAATTCTTTGTCTTTAAATAGCTTGTTATCTAGAAGGGAAAATTAGATACGTGCACACATAATTGCAACACAAAGTAGAATAGGACAATGTTATGGAAGTACAGGTTGTCATGGAGTGTTCGGGGTGGGGGGTGACATAAGTGCATTTTTTGGTTCACAACCTCCTTGAGAGCTTCCTGGGTGTAATCTGAAGTTGGCTCCCATACACAGGGGGCAGCAAGAGACTCAAGAAAGAGGCAAGTCACTCCACATTGGTAGGTGGCAAATTAAATAAGGAAGGGAACAAACCTACAATGCTTGTTTTGGGTGGCCACAAGATGAGTAGATTTCCGCACCTGCCCACCAGAATCTTAATATGGAGGACAGCTTTTATTATTAGAGACCTTTCAGTGTTCACTAAAGATAGGCCTTGCTGACTTTCACTGAAGGCTTGCTGGGTGAATTTAGTAAGGGCTTCTATGTGTGCTATAATGTCCTCCAGGCCAACAGAGGGAACAAACGGTGGCCAAATGATTGTACCAGTGGAAAACAGAACATGCCCCCCTGGTCTTCAAGAGAGGGAGGTTGGCAGCTTTAGGAAACTGACCTGGTTGTGCACACCATACATGCTGGCTGGGGAGGCAGCAATCTCAGGCACGAGGAGACGGACTGGGGGTGAGATATACCAGACCAGGACCCCCACCTTCTCCCCTCTTTCAATGGTGTGTGTTCCATTCCAAGTATAATGTGTTTCAACAGGTCCAGCTTGCAGCAGGACAATGGGATCCCTGAGGAGATTGCATAGTTTCCTTTCACCCAGGGGTGCAAAGTCTCTGGTCTGGGTGAGACGTCCTATTGCGAATTCCAGGAGACAATTCCCAGGTGTGATGGGGCCCGGTGTCCTCAACAGCATAGCAGGTTGATCCATGGTGAGAGTTGGGGCAATGGCTTTATCCTGCCATTTCCATACCTCTACAGTATTGGGTGCCTTGGCAGAGGTCCCTAGTCTGGCATATGGGACAACAGGCCATACTGGTTGATCATTCAAATGTATTAAAGCCTAAGACAGTACTTTAGTTCACCCTGACAAGGTGATTTTACTCGATAGTAATTTAATCTGCTGTCTTAATATTCCATTTTTCCTTCCTACCAGCCCTGTTGCTTGCAGATTGTAGGGGAGATGGAACCTCTATTTAATGTCATGTTCTTTTGCCCAGGCTTGCACATCATGACCTTTGTAATGTGATCGCTGATCACTATCACTGATCTTCAGAAAGAGTATCCATACATGGTACTCAGCTTCTCTAATCCCATAACAGTGGTAGCCTGGTTCGTGTGGCTTAGGTTAAACCAGACCCAGTGTCCACACAAACCAAGACATGTTTAAACGCTCACTTGCAGGGAAGGGGCCAATATAATCAATTTGCCAATCCCTCCCCAGTTGGGAACTACAGTGGATGGGTCCAATCATCCATAATGTTGCCTTGCGCATTGCTTAGAACGCACAGGACATGTTGTTACTGCCATTAACCAAGTCACTGTATTTCAAGGGCAATTTGACATCCTTGGCAATTTGCCATCCTACCCAAGCATTGTGGCAGCTGCTCCTTTTATACACCCAAATCTGCTGTATCTACTAAAGGGTCAGTTGCTAGGGCTTGTGTCTGAGCTGGAGCATCAGCTTCCTGATTGCCAGGGGGTGTCAGTGCCTTACGAGCTGGGATACGGAAAAGAATGAGGATTGCCTCAGGCTCTTGGAGGCAAACCCAACTGTCCCTCCACACAGCCTGACCGACAAGGACCAGCACTCATGAATCATATGCCCTTGTTTCCCATTGTCCAGAGCTGGGACCAAAATCCGAGGGGCACTCTCCCCCTCTGTTGTCTCTGTCACAGTGCCTGACCCATACCTTCTGGAGTCACAGACACCTCTAACCCAAATGCTACTTCTGCTTGGTAGATGTGCAGAGCTTTCATCTGCTTCACTAGTATTTTTGCCTTCTCAAAGGTGGCTTGCTGCTCTGATCCCCAGTCCCAAATGTGCCCTTTCTTTACCAGGTGGAGACAACGTGCTGGGTAGGGAATACAAGTCCTCTAAAACCCTAAAATCCCTACAAAGGCTGGCATCTCTTTCACATTCTTAGGGGCTGGTTAGGCTTGCATCTTAAACACAGCTTCTGGGACAACACATGTCTTACCCGACCGAACAACTCCCCCAAAAGCTTTGCGGTGGTGCCTGGGCCTTGACTTTTCTGTAAGTTCACTGCTCATCTTCTCCCTTGCAGATGTTCTAGCAAAGCCTGCAGAGTGACCTGCAGCAGAGGCAACCATCAGTGTAATGGGCCATTTTACTAATGTGGGGAAGGAGAACAGGGACAGGTCTTGGCTACCATTCCGTGACATATTGTGGGGCTGTGCAGGTAGACTTGGGGAAGCACTTGAAAGGTCCATTGTTGCCCCTCCCATATGAAGGCAAATTGATCTTAGTTATCAGAAACCTGTACTTGTCAAAATCTTTTCCATGAATCTCCTTGAAGATAAAGCACTTTTTCAGTAACAGTTTGTCAAAGCATCAGAGTAAAACAATAACTGCCTGCAAATGACAGAAGACAAAAAATAGCCATGGTTAAAGATCTGATTAGAGTTCATTATAATGCAATTGTCAAGAGAATCTGGTTATATTTGTGACATACATTTTAAAATTATGACTGATAACATTATACCAAGACATATCAGGTTTTTAGGGATTTCATACAAGTATACCCTAAAGAAAGTGTACCACTTCTTAAATATGACAATGCTTCCCATGAAATTTAACATATACGAAAAGTTATATGGTTGTAAAACACTTAGTTTCTTTAATAGAGAAGGCTCAGGTTTCTTAAGTAATCAAGCACCTGATAAAGACAAAACACAAAATCTTTGTTTTCTAGACAGATTACATTAAAGGCAAAGAAAAACCTTGATTTATAATTTCTTACTAGAGCAAACCAATAATCTAAGAAAACTTTGTCCTTTTAACAGAGAGAAAACCAAATTCTAATTTTGCAGTGTACTTTTGATATTAAAACTCTCCTTTTTTCTTTTTAACTTAAATCTATTTCAACTTTAGCTTGACTACACATAACATTTCTTTCTCAATATTTTTTTTTTCTGCGAAACGACAACTTTCTATATCCATTCAGCTTTTGTCCTATCTTTTTTCTTTCCAATCTTGGAACAATCATTTTACTTTAGGACAAAATTGCTTTCTTTTTTTCTTTACCAAAACAAATAAACAATGTCCTTTATCTAAAAAAAAAAAACACGTTCTATTATTTTTACCTACTTTTCTTATACAGTCATTTTCTTTCACCCTTATTATTTCTAATAGATTTGTAAAATACCTTCTCTCTTTTACAAATAAATTTTGGTAATACCCTCTGCAGGTAGAAAAACATCACACATTCACAATACACATCTATAGACATATTACATAAACATACAGACAGACACAAACGGAATCTCCATGGCTTTCATTCCAAAACTTAAGCCATGAATCAGGTACCCACTCACATGGCTAAAGCTTTTTACTGATATTTGTGATCTTATGGAGGCTGTGGACTAGATTTTTGGGCAAAGGAGCTTCTACAGCAGTCTGTATTTTTAAAAAGCCTCTTTCCCTGCCTTTTTTTTTTAAAAAAATTTTTTTAGGTCTCTGTGGGAAATGTTTTGGTTATCTCCAGGGTGTTTATATTTCAAAGACATGATAAGATTTACAACTTCAGAAGACAGAGCATGTAAGTTTTCTCCTAGGGGTTTTGAGGTAATTACTATTTAAAATTTTCCTTTGTAATAGGATGGCACAGGGTGTTTCACCTGCTTCCTCATCAATCACCATAACATTATCCTCTTTATTCTCATCACATTCCCAGGGATTCCACCCCTTAGTGTCTCAGTCAGGCTTTGTCACAAGCACTTGGAGCTTAATCCACAGCAATTTACACCCTTCTAGCTCTGCAAAATGGTACACTAAGGTCTCCAACTTATTATCCTGCTCTCGCACCTTGTCTGGCAGCCCCGAAGCTAGCAGAGTAGCGGACAACTGCATGTCTTTCTCTAACCTCAGCTTTTCTTCTAACTCTCTAACTCAAGCTCTAGCCTCCAGTTGGGCACTGATGTCCAGCTGAACTGCCCACAGTAGAGTACAGCCCATTGCAAGAGCCCTTCATTTCCCTTTGCTTCAGTGTGCTATGTGCAGTTTCTCAAGCAAAAAATGACAGCTGGCATTTTTGGGACATCCCCATACTCATGGAGCAGTCCACAAGCATCTAACATATGGGCCACCCTTCCCCACATGAAGATTTTTTTTTTTAACATCTTTATTGGAGTATAATTGCTTTACAGTGGTGTGTTAGCTTCTGCTTTATAACAAAGTGAATCAGCTATGTGTATACATATTTCCCCATATCCCCCCTCCTCTTGCGTCTCCCTCCCACCCTCCCTTATCCCA
The DNA here is from genome assembly GCF_028023285.1 of Balaenoptera ricei. Taxonomy (NCBI): domain Eukaryota; kingdom Metazoa; phylum Chordata; class Mammalia; order Artiodactyla; family Balaenopteridae; genus Balaenoptera; species Balaenoptera ricei. The sequence goes on from NC_082642.1 coordinate 57,663,515, forward strand.
CCCCTCTAGGTGGTCACAAAGCACCGAGCTGATCAGCCTGTGCTATGTGGCTGCTTCCCACTAGCTATCTGTTCTACATTTGCTAGTGTATATATGTCCACCCACCTGAAGATTGATGGCTAACTCAGGATTTCCCCTGTGGATGCCTCTTTCCCAAGGCTAGGGAATTTAAGAGGCTTGTATGGGCCACCCCTCCCCACACAGAGGTCCATGGCCACCTCAGGATTTCCCCCATGGATGCTTTTTTCCCAAAGCCGATTTCTTTGGTCTCCTGCCTGGCTTGACAATTATAGGTTTGCCATCTCCTCAGGAGCTTCCTGGGTGTAATCTGAAACTGAACCCCATACACAGAGGGCTGGGAGAGACCCAAGAAAGAGGTAAATCACTCCAGATTGGAGGGTGGCAGGTTTAATAAGCAAGGGAACTTACTTACAAGGCTTGTCTTGCTCAGCCGTGTAGATTTCTGCACCCACCTGCCAGAATCTGAAAAGTTTATATAGAGGCCTAAACTGGGTTCAGTCACATACACTGTCCAGATGGTCTCAAGAATTCCTTGCTTTCTCTGTGTCCTTGGAGCAGCTCCCACTGTGGGAATGGTAGGTAGAGTGTACATTCCAAGGACAGGGGAGGGGGTAAGAAGGTTTCAGCTCAACGGTCATGTCTTTTCGATGACCTTCCCCAACACTACTGCACCTAGTTCCTGGCTGGAGTTGTCAGGAGAGATTTCCTAAAGAAGTTGGGATTTGAGATGAGCCTTGAATGTTGGATAAAATTTTAGAGACTGGCAGGAGGAAAGTCATGGAGGCAGGAACATGTGGATCATCCTGGGGAGCGTGGGTTCTGCAGCTCCCTGCTCCCACACTCCAGGCCCACTGGCCTCTGTTGTTCTTCCAGCGAGCAAGCCTGTCCCAGCTCTACGTCCTCACACGTGCTCTTCCTCCTGCTCGTGGGTCTCTCATCTCCTCCAGTCTGCTGGCCATCCTGAGAATAATGTTTCCTTAGAGAGAACGTCTCTGAGTACCCAAACAGGTAAGTCCCAACTGCTTTCTCTCTCTTGTACTGTATTCTTTGCCTTTACAAAATTTATATGCTCATTTGTTTAGCAATTGTTAATATTTATTGAAGACCTGTTGTATTCCAGGCACTGGATTCCTTTAGTAGCTACATTAGTGAATAAAAAAGTCAAGTCCCATGCTTGTACCCTCAGGTAGAGGGACAGACAATAAACAAGCAAGCACACAAAATTGTTACCTATTGTGTTAAATGCTAGGAAGGAAATAAGTGTAATCTGCTTGGGAGAAACCTGGGTGCTGTTTATTAACTCTGTTAATAATAGGACCTATTCAGATGAGTTTGTAATGATAATAAAGATAATATACATAAAGAGCTAAATAGAATGACTGACACATAGCACTAAAATTAGTAATTACAAATTTGTGTGTGTTTCTAAGTAAATATTTTATTGAAATACATATACAGGAGAGAACACAAAAGTGTGTGCTTCAAGAATTTTTATAAGGGAAACACACATATGTAACCAGGCCCAGATCAAAAAACAGAATATGACTGACTCAAAGCCCCATCATGTTTCCTTCTAGTCACTTTTCAACCTGAAGAGTAATTACTATTTTGACCTCCAACAGTATAGAATGATTTTGCCAGCTTTTTGAACTTTACATAAATAAATTCAAGAGGTGTATATCCCTTTGTGCTTGTTTCTTTTTCCCTCTTAATAAATGATGTATTTAAGGTGTGGGAATTACAAAAAATTATATAAATTTCAGGTGTACAGCATTATAATTTGACATTTATATACACTATAAAGTGATCACCACCACCAGTCTGGCCATCCTGGGAATAATGTTTCCTTAGAGAGAAAGAGACGTATAGTTGACCCCTTTGACTATTTTGCCCACCTTCCAAACCCCTTCCCCTCTGGTAACCACTAATCTGTTCTCAATATTTATTTATTTATTTATTTAAATATCTGTTTGTTATGTTTGTTTTTTAGATTCCACATATGAGTGAAATTACATATTTGTCTTTTGCTGTCTGACATTTTATTTACTATAGTACTTTCAAGGTTCATTCATTTTGTCCCAAATGGCAGGATTTCACTCTTTTTTTCACTCTTTTTTATATATATGTGTGTATGTATATATATATGGTTGGCCCAAAAGTTCGTTCGGGTTTTCATAAGATGTTATGGCAAAACCCGAACGAACTTTTGGGCCAACCTTACATATATACACACACACACACACACACACACACACACACATATGTGTATATTTATATACATACAAATATACACATATACCACTTCTTCTTTATCCATTCATCCATTGATGGACCCCCTAGGTTATTTCCATATCTATTGTAAATAACACTGCAATGAACATAGGGGTGTATATATCTTTTCAAGTTAGTGTTTTTGTGTTCTTTGGATAAATACCCAGAAGTGGAATAGCTGGGTCATATGGTAGTTCTTTTCTTAATTTTTTGAAGATCCTCCATACTGTTTTCCATAATGACTCCACCAATTTACAGTCCCACCAACGGTACACAAGGGTTCCCTTTCCTCCACATTCTCTCCAACATTTGTTATTTCTTGTCTTTTCCATAGTAGCCACTCTAACAGGTGTGAGGTGATATCTCATTGTGCTTTTGATTTGCATTTCCCTGATGATTAGTGATGTTGAGCATCTTTTCATGTGTCTGTTGGTCATTGTATGTCTTCTTTGGAAAAATGTCTATTCATATCCTCTGCCTATTTTTTAATCAGGTTGATTTTTTGTTGTTGAGTTGTGTGATTTCTTTATATATTTTGGATATTAACCCCCTATCAGATATATGATTTGCAAATATCTTCTTTGATTCAGTAGTTTGCCTTTTCATTTTGTTGATTGTTTCCTTCACTATGCAGAAGCTTTTTAGTTTGATGTAGTCCCATTTGTTTATTTTTGGTTTTGTTTCCCTTGCCTGAGGAGACATATTCAAAAAAATATTGCTAAAATTGATGTCAAAGAACATACTACCTATGTTTTCTTGTAGCAGTTTTAGAATTTCAGGTCTTACATTTAAGTCTTTAATCCATTTTGAGTTTATTTTTGTACATGGTGTGAGAAAGTAATCCAGTTTGATTCTCATGTATGTAACTGTCCAGTTTTCCCAACACCATTTATTGAAGAGGCTGTCTTTCTTCCATTGTATGTTCTTGCCTCCTTTATTAGATTAACTGCCCATATAAGTGTGGGTTCCTTTCTGGGCTGTCTATTCTGTTCCATTGATCTGTGTGTGTGTTTTTGTGTCAGTGCTGTAATGTTTTTGATTACTGTAGCTTTGTAGTATAGTTTGAAATCAGTGAGTGTGATACTTCCAGCTCTGTTCTTCTTTCTCAAGACTTTTTTGGCTATTCAAGGTTTTTGTGGTTCCATACAAATTTTAGAATAATTTGTTCTAGTTCTGTGAAATATGCCATTGGAATTTTGATAGGTATTACATTGAATCGGTAGACTGCTTTGGATAGAATGGACATTTTAGCAATTAATTATTCCAATCCATGAACACAGAATATTGTTCCATTTATTTGCATCATCTTCAGTTTCTTTCATCAGTGTCTTATAGTTTTCAGTGTTTAGGTCTTTCACCTCCTTGGTTAAATTTATTCCTAGGTATTTCATTATTTTTTGACACAGTTATAAATGGAATTGCTTTCTTTATTTCTCTTTCTGATAGTTGTTTTATTTTGTTTTGTTTTAATATTTATTTATTTATTTGGTTGTGCTGGGTCTTAGTTGCAGCAGGCGGGCTCCTTAGTTGTGGCTCACAGGCTCCTTAGTTGCGGCTCATGGGCTCCTTAGTTGTGACATGCATGTGGCATCTAGTTCCCTGACCAAGGATTGAACCCGGGGCCCCCTGCATTGGGAGCATGGAGTCTTAACCACTGCGCCACCAGGAAATGCGGGATCTTTCCTTGCAGTGTGCTGGCTCCTTGTTGTGGTGCGCAGGCTTCTCTCTAGTTGTGGCGTGCGGGCTCCATAACACATGGGCTCTGTAGTTTGTGGCATGCAGTCTGTCTAGTTGAGGTGCACGGGCTCAGTAGTTGTGGTGTGTGGACTTGGTTGCCCCATGGCTTGTGGTATCTTAGTTCCCTGACCAGGGATCAAACCCGTGACCCCTGCACTGGAAGGTGGATTCTTTACCACTGGACCACCAGGGAAGTACCTCTGATAGTTTGTTTTTAGTGTATAGAAAAGCCACAGATTTCTGTATGTTGGTTTTGTATCCTGACACTTTACTGAATTCATTTATTAGTTCTAATAGTTTTTTTAGTGAAGTTTTCAGGGTTTTCTATATATAATATCATGTCTATATATAATAATAAATAGTGACAGTTTTACTTCTTCCTTCCCAATTTGGATGCCCTTTCTTCTTCTTCTTCTTCTTTTTGCCTAATTTCTGCTGCTAGGACTTCCAATATTGTGTAGGATAAAAGTGGTGAGATTGGGCATCCTTGTCTTGTTCCTGATCATAAAGGGAAAGCTTTCAGCTTTTTACTGTATGATGTTAGCTGTGGGTTTGCCATATATGGCCCTTATTATGTTGAGATATACACCCCTATGTTCATTGCAGTGTTATTTACAATAGATATGGAAATAACCTAGGGGGTCCATCAATGGATGAATGGATAAAGAAGTGGTATATGTGTATATTGAGGTATGTTGAGGTATGTTACCTCTATACCCACTTTGTTGAGGGTTTTTATCATAAGTGGATGTTGAATTTTGTCAAAAGATTTTTTTGCATCTATTGAGATGATCAAATGGTTTTTATTCTTCAGTTTGTTAATGTGGTGTATCACACTGATTGATTTGCAGATACTGAACCATCCTTGCATCCCTAAAATAAATCCCACTTGATCATGGTGTATTATCTTTTTAATGTATTGTTGAATTCAGGTTGCTATTATTTTGTTAGGATTTTTTGCACCTATGATCATCAGAGTTATTGGCCTACAATTTTCTTTTTGTGTGTGATGTCTTGTCTGGTTTTGGTATCTGGGTGATGCTGGCCTCATAGAATGAGTTTGGAAGTGTTCCTTCCTCTGCAATTTTTGGAATAGTTTGAGAATGATAGGTGTTAACTGTTCTCTAAATGTTTGATAGAATTCACCTATGAAGCCGTCTGGTCCTAGACTGTTTTGGGAGTTCTCATTGTGGTTTTGATTTGCATTTCCCTGATAATTAGTGATGTTGAGCATCTTTTCATTGGTCTATTGGCCATCTGTATGTCTTCTTTGGAAAAATGTCTATTCAAATCCTCTGCTTACCTTTTAATTGGGTTGTTTATGTTTTTGATACTGAGTTGTATGAATTCTTTATATATATTCGGATATCAACCCCTTAATGAATATATCATTTGCATATGTATCTCTCATTCAGTAGGTTGCCTTGCCACTTTGTTGATGGTTTCCTTTGCTGTGCAAAAACTTTTTAGTTTGGTGTAGTCCCATTTGCTTATTTTTGCTATTGTTACCCTTGCCTGAGGAGATATATCCAAAAACTATTGTTAAAACTGATATCAGGGGAGGAGAGAAGATGGCGGAAGAGTAAGACGCGGAGATCACCTTCCTTCCCACAGATACAGTAGAAATACATCTACACGTGGAACTGCTCCTACAGAACACCCACTGAACGCTGGCAGAAAACATCCGACCTCCAAAAAGGCAAGAAACTCCCCCCGTACTTGGGTAGGGCAAAAGAAAAAAGAAATAACAGAGACAAAAGAATAGGGACGGCACCTGCACCAGTGGGAGGGAGCTGTGAAGGAGGAAAGATTTCCACGCACTAGGAAGGTCCTTCGCGGGCAGAGACTGCGGGTGGCAGAGGGGGGAAGCTTCGGAGCCACGGAGGAGAGCGCAGCCACAGGGGTGCGGAGGGCAAAACGGAGAGGTTCCCGCACGGAGGAGCGGTGCCGACCAGCACTCACCAGCCCGAGAGGCTTGTCTGCTCAGCCGCCGGGGCGGGCGGGGCTGGGAGCTGAGGCTCGGGCTTCGGTCGCAGGGAGAGGACTGGGGTTGGCGGTGTGAACACAGCCTGAAGGGGTTAGTGCACCACAGCTAGCCGGGAGGGAGTCCGGGAAAAAGTCTGCAGCTGCCAAAGAGGCAAGAGACTTTTTCTTCCCTCTTTGTTTCCTGGTGCGTGAGGAGAGGGGATTCAGAGCGCCGCCTAAACGAACTCCAGAGACGGGCGCGAGCCACGGCGATCAGCGCGGATCCCACAGCAACAGGGGCGCAGAGGAAAAAACGGAGAGACCCCGCACAGAGACTCGGCGCCGAGCAGCGGTCAGCAGCCCGAGAGGCTTGTCTGCTCACCCGCCAGGGAGGGCGGGGCTGGGAGCTGAGGCTCGGCTTCGGTGGATCGCAGGGAGAGGACTGGGGCTGGAGGCGTGAACACAGCCTGAAGGGGTTAGCGCACCACAGCTGGCTGGGAGGGAGACCAGGAAAAAGTCTGCAGCTGCCGAAGAGGCAAGAGACTTTTTATTTTATCCTCTTTCTTTCTTTCTTTCTTTCTTTCTATTTTTTCTCCCTTTTACTCTGAGCCATGTGGACAAAAGGCTCTTGGTGCTCCAGCCAGGCATCAGGGCCGTGCCTCTGAGGTGGGAGAGCCAACTTCAGGACATTGGTCCACAAGAGACCTCCCAGCTCCACGTAATACCAAACGGCAAAAATCTCTCAGAGATCTCCATCTCAACATCAAGACCCAGCTTCACTCAACGACAAGCAAGCTACAGTGTGGGACACCCTATGCCAAACAACTAGCAAGACAGGAACACAGCCCCATCCATTAGCAGAGAGGCTGCCTAAAATCATAATAAGGGCACAGACACCCCAAAATACACCACCAGACGTGGACGTGCCCACCAGAAAGACAAGATCCAGCCTCATCCACCAGAGCTCAGGCACTAGGTCCCTCCACCAGGAAGCCTACACAACCCACTGAACCAACCTTAGCCACTGGGGACAGATACCAAAAACAACGGGAACTACGAACCTGCCGCCTGTGAAAAGGAGACCCCAAACACAGTAAGATAAGCAAAATGAGACGACAGAAAAACACACAGCAGATGAAGGAGCAGGGTCAAAACACACCAGACTTAACAAATGAAGAGGAAATAGGTAGTCTACCTGAAAAAGAACTCAGAATAATGATAGTAAGGATGATCCAAAATCTTGGAAATAGAATAGACAAAATGCAAGAAACATTTAACAAGGACATAGAAGAACTAAAGAGGAACCAAGCAATGATGAAAAACACAATAAATGAAATTAAAAATACTCTAGATGGGATCAATAGCAGAATAACTGAGGCAGAAGAAAGGATAAGTGACCTGGAAGATAAAATGGTGGAAATAACTACTACAGAGCAGGATAAAGAAAAAAGAATGAAAAGAACTGAGGACAGTCTCAGAGACCTCTGGGACAACATTAAACGCACCAACATTCGAATTATAGGGGTCCCAGAAGAAGAGAAAAAGAAAGGGACTGAGAAAATATTTGAAGAGATTATAGTTGAAAACTTCCCTAATATGGGAAAGGAAATAGTTAATCAAGTCCTGGAAGCACAGAGAGTCCCATACAGGATAAACCCAAGGAGAAACACGCCAAGACACATATTAATCAAACTGTCAAAAATTAAATATAAGGAAAACATATTAAAGGCAGCAAGGGAAAAACAACAAATAACACACAAGGGAATCCCCATAAGGTTAACAGCTGATCTTTCAGCAGAAACTCTGCAAGCCAGAAGGGAGTGGCAGGATATACTTAAAGTGATGAAGGAGAAAAACCTACAACCAAGATTACTCTACCCAGCAAGGATCTCATTCAGATGTGATGGAGAAATTAAAACCTTTACAGACAAGCAAAAGCTGAGAGAGTTCAGCACCACCAAACCAGCTTTACAACAAATGCTAAAGGAACTTCTCTAGGCAAGAAACACAAGAGAAGGAAAACACCTACAATAACAAACCCAAAACATTTAAGAAAATGGGAATAGGAACATACATATCAATAATTACCTTGAATGTAAATGGATTAAATGCTCCCACCAAAAGACACAGGCTGGCTGAATGGATACAAAAACAAGACCCATATATATGCTGTCTACAAGAGACCCACTTCAGACCTAGAGACACATACAGACTGAGAGTGAGGGGATGGAAAAAGATATTCCATCAAATGGAAATCAAAAGAAAGCTGGAGTAGCAATTCTCATATCAGACAAAATAGACTTTAAAATAAAGACTATTACAAGAGACAAAGAAGGCCACTATATAATGATCAAGGGATCGATCCAAGAGGAAGGTATAACAATTGTAAATATTTATGCACCCAACCTAGGAGCACCTCAATACATAAGGCAAATACTAACAGCCATAAAAGGGGAAATCGACAGCAACACAATCATAGTAGGGGACTTTAATACCCCACTTTCACCAATGGACAGATCATCCAAAATGAAAATAAATAAGGAAATACAAGCTTTAAATGATACATTAAACAAGATGGACTTAATTGATATTTATAGGACATTCCACCCAAAAACAACAGAATACACATTTTTCTCAAGTGCTCATGGAACATTCTCCAGGATAGATCATATCTTGGGTCACAAATCAAGCCTTGGTAAATTTAAGAAAATTGAAATCATATCAAGTATCTTTTCCGACCACAACGCTATGAAACTAGATGTCAATTACAGGAAAAGATCTGTAAAAAATACAAACACGTGGAGGCTACACAATACACTACTTAATAACGAAGTGATCACTGAAGAAATCAAAGGGGAAATGAAAAAATACCTAGAAACAAATGACAATGGAGATACGACGACCCAAAACCTATGGGACGCAGCAAAAGCAGTGCTGAGAGGGAAGTTTATAGCAATACAAGCCTACCTCAAGAAACAGGAAACATCTCGAATAAACAACCTAACCTTGCAGCTAAAGCAATTAGAGAAAGAAGAACAAAAAAACCCCAAAGCCAGCAGAAGGAAAGAAATTATAAAGATCAGGTCAGAAATAAATGAAAAAGAAATGAAGGAAACAATAGCAAAAATCAATGAAACTAAAAGCTGGTCCTTTGAGAAGATAAACAAAATTGATAAACCATTAGCCAGACTCATCAAGAGAAAAAGGGAGAAGACTCAGATCAATAGAATTAGAAATGAAAAAGGAGAAGTAACCACTGACACTGCAGAAATACAAAAGATCATGAGAGATTACTACAAGCAACTCTATGCCAATAAAATGGACAACCTGGAAGAAATGGACAGATTCTTAGAAATGCACAAACTGCCGAGACTAAACCAGGAAGAAATAGAAAATATGAACAGACCAATCACAAGCACTGAAATTGAAACTGTGATTAAAAACCTTCCAACAAACAAAAGCCCAGGACCAGATGGCTTCACAGGTGAATTCTATCAAACATTTAGAGAAGAGCTAACACCTATCCTTCTCAAACTCTTCCAAAATATTGCAGAGGGAGGAACACTCCCCAACTCATTCTACGAGGCCACCATCACCCTGATACCAAAACCAGACAAAGATGTCACAAAGAAAGAAAACTACAGGCCAATATCACTGATGAACATAGATGCAAAAATCCTCAACAAAATACTAGCAAACAGAATCCAACAGCACATTAAAAGGATCATACACCATGATCAAGTGGGGTTTATCCCAGGAATGCAAGGATTCTTCAATATATGCAAATCAATCAACGTGATACATCATATTAACAAATTGAAGGAGAAAAACCATATGATCATCTCAATAGATGCAGAGAAAGCTTTCAACAAAATTCAACACCCATTTATGATAAAGGCCCTGCAGAAAGTAGGCATAGAGGCAACTTTCCTCAACATAATAAAGGCCATATATGACAAACCCACAGCCAACATTGTCCTCAATGGTGAAAAACTGAAACCATTTCCACTAAGATCAGGAACAAGACAAGGTTGCCCACTCTCACCACTATTATTCAACATAGTTTTGGAAGTGTTAGCCACAGCAATCAGAGAAGACAAAGAAATAAAAGGAATCCAAATCGGAAAAGAAGAAGTAAAGCTGTCACTGTTTGCAGATGACATGATACTATACATAGAGAATCCTAAAGATGCTACCAGAAAACTCCTAGAGCTAATCAATGATTTTGGTAAAGTATCAGGATACAAAATTAATGCACAGAAATCTCTTGCATTCCTATATACTAATGATGAAAAATCTGAAAGTGAAATTAAGAAAACACTCCCATTTACCATTGCAACAAAAAGAATAAAATATCTAGGAATAAACCTACCTAAGGAGACAAAAGACCTGTATGCAGAAAATTATAAGACACTGATGAAAGAAATTAAAGATGATACAAATAGATGGAGAGATATACCATGTTCCTGGATTGGAAGAATCAACATTGTGAAAATGACTCTACTACCCAAAGCAATCTACAGATTCAATGCAATCCCTATCAAACTACCACTGGCATTTTCCACAGAACTAGAACAAAAAATTTCACAATTTGTATGGAGACACAAAAGACCCCGAATAGCCAAAGCAATCTTGAGAACGAAAAATGGAGCTGGAGGAATCAGGCTCCCTGACTTCAGACTATATTACAAAGCTACAGTAATCAAGACAGTTTGGTACTGGCACAAAAACTGAAATATAGATCAATGGAACAGGATAGAAAGCCCAGAGATAAACCCACACACATATGGTCACCTTATCTTTGATAAAGGAGGCAAGCATATACAGTGGAGAAAAGACAGCCTCTTCAATAAGTGGTGCTGGGAAAATTGGACAGATACATGTAAAAGTATGAAATTAGAACACTCCCTGACACCATGCACAAAAATAAACTCAAAATGGATTAAAGACCTAAGTGTAAGGCCAGACACTATCAAACTCTTAGAGGAAAACATAGGCAGAACACTCTATGACATACATCACAGCAAGATTCTTTTTGACCCAGCTCCCAGAGAAATGGAAATAAGAACACAAATAAACAAATGGGACCTAATGAAACTTAAAAGCTTTTGCACAGCAAAGGAAACCATAAACAAGACCGAAAGACAACCCTCAGAATGGGAGAAAATATTTGCAAATGAAGCAACTGACAAAGGATTAATCTCCAAGATCTACAAGCAGCTCATGCAGCTCAATAACAGAAAAACGAACAACCCAATCCAAAAATGGGCAGAAGACCTAAATAGACATTCCTCCAAAGAAGATATACAGATTGCCAACAGACACATGAAAGAATGCTCAACATCATTAATCATTAGAGAAATGCAAATCAAAACTACAATGAGATATCATCTCACACCAGTCAGAATGGCCATCATCAAAAAATCTAGAAACAATAAATGCTGGAGAGGGTGTGGAGGAAAGGGAACACTCTTGCACTGTTGGTGGGAATGTAAATTGATACAGCCACTATGGAGAACAGTATGGAGGTTCCTTAAAAAACTACAAATAGAACTACCATACGACCCAGCAATCCCACTACTGGGCATATACCCTGAGAAAACCATAGTTCAAAAAGAGTCATGTACCAAAATGTTCATTGCAGCTCTATTTACAATAGCCAGGACATGGAAGGAACCTAAATGTCCATCGACAGATGAATGGATAAAGAAGATGTGGCACATATATACAATGGAATATTACTCAGCCATAAAAAGAAATGAAATGGAGGTATTTGTAATGAGGTGGATGGAGTTAGAGTCTGTCATACAGAGTGAAGTAAGTCAGAAAGAGAAAAACAAATACAGTATGCTAACACATATATACAGAATCTAAGGGAAAAAAAAAAAAAAAAGGCCATGAAGAACCTAGTGGCAAGACGGGAATAAAGACACAGACCTACTAGAGAATGGACTTGAGGATATGGGGGGGGGGGGTGGGGGGAGATGTGACAGGGTAAGAGAGTGTCATGGACATATATACACTACCAAATGTAAAATAGATAGCTAGTGGGAAGCAGCCACATAGCACAGGGAGATCAGCTCGGTGCTTTGTGACCACCTAGAGGGGTGGGATGGGGAGGGTGGGAGGGAGGGAGATGCAAGAGGGAAGAGATATGGGAACATATTGTATGTGTATAACTGATTCACTTTGTTATAAAGCAGAAGCCAACACACCATTGTAAGGCAATTATACTTCAATAAAGATGTTTAAAAAAAAAAAACTGATATCAAAGAGCTAACTGCCTATGTTTTTTTCTAGAATTTTTATGGTTTCAATCTTAATTTAAGTGTTTAATCCAGTTTATTTTTGTACATAGTTTAAGAGTGTGTTGTATATTTTCATGTTACTAATTAGCATCCTCTTATTTCAGCTGGAAGAACTCCTTTCAGTATGTCTTACTACCATTTCAGTAAGGTAGGTCTACTGGTGATGAACTCCCTCAGCTTTCATTTGTCTGGGAAAGTCTTTATCCTCCTTCATGTCTGATGGATAACTTTGACAAATACAGTATTCTCAGTTGGCAGTATTTTTCTTTCAGCATTTTGAATATATCATCCTACTGTCTCCTGGCCTTTAAGGTTTATGTTGAGAAATCCATGATAGCCTTATGGGGGGTTCCCTAACAAGTTGTTTTCTCTTGTTGCTTTTAGGATTCTCTCTTTATCCTTAACTTTTACCATATTAATTATAATGTGTCAGGTGTGTGTCTCTCGGCGTATCTTATTCAGAACTCTCTGGGCTTCCTAGACCTGGATGTCTGTTTCCTTCTCCAGATTAGAGAAGTTTTCAGCCAGTATTTCTTCAAGTAATTTTTCTGGCCCTTTTTTGTTCTCTTCTCCTGGGATCCCTATAATGTAAATGTTATTCCACTTGATTTTGTCTCAAAATCCCTTGAGGTATCTTCACTTTTTAAAATTCTGTTTTCATTTTCCTGCACTGTGTGGGTGAGTTCAATTGTTCTGTCTTCCAGCTTGCTGGTTTATTTTTCTACCTCATTCAGTCTGCTGTTGAACCCCTGTAGCATATTTTTCTGTTCTGTATAACTTATGTTTGATACTTTCTTGTATTTTCTATCTCTTTGTTGAAGTTCTCACTGTGTTCATCCATTCTTCTTCTGAGTTTGGTCAGCATCTTTATGACCATTACTTTGAACTCTTTATCAAGGAGATTGCTTATCTCCATTTTGTTTAGTTCTTTTTCTGAGGTTTTATCTTGTTCTTTCAATTGGAACATATTCCTCTGTCTCCTCATTTTGCCTAGTTCCTTGTGCTTATTTCTATGTATTAGGTAAATCAGCTATCTCTCCTAGTCTTGAAGGAGTGACCTTATTTAGGAAATGTCCCGTAGGGCTCAGAAGTGCAATCCCACCCACCCACCAGAGCCAGGAGCTCAAGGGGCGTTCCCTGTGTGGCCTATGTGCACCTTCCTGTTGTGGTGGGACCACAGCTGCTGCGGTGTGCTCATGGGCTGGGCTATTGCCCCACTCCCCCAGCTGTGAGGCCCAGCTGAGGTGTAGGGATGGGCAGGGCTCTCAGTGGCCATGCCCACTGGTGCTAACAGGTTAGAGGGAGAATTCCAAAATGGCGCCCTCCAGTGCTGGCATTAGTAAGGTAGCCTGAGATCACAAAAATGGCTCCCATCAGTATCTCAGTCCCTGGGGAGTGTCCCAACTGGTTCCTGCCTCTCCAGCAAATGCATTAAGATTAGTAAGTCCCCTCCACCTATGGTCCATGTGCTTTTCAGTCTGGTGTTTTTGTGCTGGATTTTGGGTCATGTTAGCCTGCACATGAGGACTATGAGAGTGGATTTTCTGTTACCTGCAGTTCTATAGTTTTCCTGGGCATATTTTCCATTGGTTTTCAAAGTCAAATATTTTGGGGGTTCATTTCTCTTGTGCAGGATCTAGGGGCTGGGGTGCCTGATGTGGAGCTCAAATCTCTCTTTCCTCAGGGAAAATATCCATACCTTCGTGATCCCTCTTAATAGTGGATCACTGTGGCTGGGATGTGCACTTTTTCTTGGTGAGACCGTATCTCTGCCTCTCCTCCGTGTCTTGTTGTGGTCCTTTTACCTTCTGTTGTGGAACTCTGTTCATCCAGTTTTCAGGTCCCTTTCCAAGGGAATTATTCTATATGTAGTCATAGATATGTTGTGTTTGTGGGAGGAGGTGAGTCAGGATCTTCCTATGCTGCCGTCTTGAGTACATCCCCATGTGGGATTTTTTTTAATGTTTATATTCTGTTGAAAATATTGATATTCAAAAAAGTAGTTTTGGATATATTCTAAAAATTTAGGTGTCACCAATTAATTAAAATCAGAAGTGTTGATTTTATTGTTGAAATATTCATTCTTTTAAGACTTAACTGAGACTTAATTTCTACATAAATGATTGCTTGCTAAACAAAGTATCAAATATGAATTGTAGTGTAGCAAGAAAATAAATGGGTATAAATAATTATTTACACAGCAAAGGAAACAATCAACAAAGTGAAGAGATAACCTACAGAATGGGAAAAAATATTTGCAAACCGTATATCCAAGAGGATGGTTAATATACAAAATATATAAAAAACTCATACAACTCAATAGCAAAACAAACAAATAATTCAACTTTAAAAATGGGCAAAAAACCGGAATAGACATTTTTTTCAAAGAAGATATAGGAATGACCAACAGGTACATGAAAAGATGCTCAACTTTATTAGTCATTAGGGAAATGCAAATCAAAACCACAATGAGATGCTACCTCATGCCTGTTAGAATGGCCATCATCAAAAAGAGAAGAGATAACAAATGCTTGTGAGGATCTGGAGAAAAGGGAACCCTTGTGCACTACTGTTGGTGGGATTGTAAACTGGTACAGCCACAATGGAAAACAGTATGGAAGATCCTCAAAAAATTAAAAATAGAACTACCATATGATCCAACAATTCCACTTCTGGGAATATATCGAAAGAAAACAAAAACACTAACTGGAAAAGGTATCTTCACCCCTATTTTCATAGCAGCATTATTTACAATATTCAACACAGGGAAACAACCTAAGTGTTCATCAGTGGATGAATAGATAAAGAAGTTATGGTATACAAGTAATAGAATATTATTCAGCCATTAAGAAAACAAGGAAATCCTATTTGCAGCAACTTGGATGGACCTTGAGGCATTATCCTAAGTGAAACAAGTTAGATGGAGATAGACAAATACCATATTATTTTAGTCATATGTGGAATCTTAAAACAAAACAAAACAAACTCATAGAAAAAGAGATCATATTTGTGGTTACCGGAGGTGGGGTGGGGGGAGGTAGAATCGGAAGAAGGTGGTCAAAAGGTACAAACTTCTAGTTATAAGATAAGTAAGTACTAGGAATGTAATGTATAATATGATGACTATAGTTAACAGTGCTGTCTGATATATATGAAAATTATTAACAGAGTAAATCCTAAGAGTTCTCATCACCAGAAAAAATTTTTTTTCTTTTTAAAAAATTGTGTCTATATGAGATGATGGATACTACATAAATTTATTGTGGTCATCATTTCACAGTATATGTAAATCAAACCATTATGCTGTGCACCTTAAACTTATACATGTATCAATTACATCTCAATAAAACTGGAAAAAGAGAAAAAATAATTAACCAATAGCAATAATCCAGACTACCTTTTCATGAATTTTGGATACACAAAGAATGGGAAAATATTGTCATAAGATTTTGCAGCATACAAAAGCATTTGATCCTAATTCATCATCGTTAATACTCCTGTCTTCTTCAGTAGTGATGGACCTAAGTTATCTTCTGCCAATTTATTTTATTTTTTGTTTATTTTATTTTTATTTTTTTCCTGACCATGGCACTGCGGCTTGCGGGATCTTAGTTCCCCTACCAGGGATCAAACCCGGACCCTCGGCAGTGAGAGTGCAGAGTCCTAACCACTGGACAGCCAGGGAATTCCCTCATTAGGTTTATTACATGAGCCATAATGCAGGCATATGTGCAGGATAGGTCTTGAATGCCAACATCTTCCATAGGCTGCTTTAGTAAGAAACAGGACTTCACTGTTGATTTCATTTACTAGGCATATCCTTTTCCTCTGAGATGCATCATGCTACCCTTCTGGTGTTTTTTCCTTCAGGAGGTATGAATGAGCTGCAAGGTAGACAAGTAATGCACTTAACTACTAGAACAGGTAATAAGCAAAGCAAGGCAGAAGAGAAAGCCGTTCTGACACTGTGAACTCTGAGGGACTGGGATGGCTCAGGATACACTGGAAGCAACACCTTTCCCACGCAGGCCATGTTCTCTAGCACTTCTTCAGAGTACCTTTACCTTCAGTTGAAACTGCCGGTTCTGCACCAGCATTGGTTGCCTCAGTCTTAGCTGGGCCATTCTGTTGCCTGTGGTTGTAGCTTGTTCATTTTCTTTGCTGTATAGCATTCCATCTTTTGAAACTGCCACAATTTATTTATCTATTTTAATGTTGAAAAATTCTTTCTTAACATCTGTCATTCCTCTAGGCCACATCTCCATACAGAGTTCAATAGATTTTTGTTGGATAAATAGATACTAAGTAGGTGATGTGAAATAATACTGGAAAGCTATTTGGGGCCAAAATGTAGAGAAACCTAAAAGTCTAGTAAGAAGTGTGCACTAGTTTCTTGGACAAACAAGCTTCAGGGAGGAGGGGTTAAAACGATGGACTATGGAGCAGACTATTTGGGTTTGACAGCCAGTTCTACTTACTAGCATTTACTGGCTATATAACTTGGGGCAACTTACCTAATATCTCTGTGCCTCAGTTTCCTTATGTAAAACAAATGGGTATCATAAGGCGATTGTAAAGATTAAATGAGTTAATATTTATAAATTGCTTAGACCAGTACCCAGCACTTAGTAAGTTTTACAGCAACAATTGCTAAGTAAAATGGGCATCCACTGTAGGTTTTTGAACAGGGAAGTGGCATTTTTGATGCAGGGTGAAAGGCTAATAAAGGCAGGGCCAGCAGTCCAGTTACAGCTACTGTTTTTGTCAGGAGGCTGACTCTCATTGACCCAAGGAATATTGCCTGCATAAGAAACACTAGTGAGCAACTCACATGCAGAGAAAAAACTTGAAAATTAGAATGAGAAATTTACATTTCAAAGATTCCATCCTTTGCCTCCACAGACAAATTGTGAATGGGTGGTTTGGAATTATAACCTGTAATTAGAAAATTTTCATCTTTTATAACCATCAGTTAGTGAGCAAACTATAGTTGTTACAGCAGTGGAATTTCAGACCAGCGGGAGAGGGATTTCTTTCCATTCCACTGAAATGGCACAGAGTAAGAATTGCCCTCTTGCCTAAGCATCTGGCTGGTCTGGTGAGATTTGCAGGAATTTCCACTGGAAGTTTCCTGCAGTGAAGTTGTCTATGTTGTACTGGGTTATCTCATGGAGCCAAACTTGGAATGGCAAATATAACGGAGTCTGGGAAGAAACACACTGCATTCCAACAGCATAATTTGAAAATAATTTAAGAAAAGGACCACTTATGGAGTTAGGAAAAACAACAAAGGATAGTGCAGAACCTTAGACTAGAAACCCTGGGAAGACCTGACCACCCTAGGCTGAAGGGGAAGTGGGAGGAAGTATTTACCAGAACCCGGAGAGGGCTGAGGACAGAAGCTGTGGGCTTTGGTTGAGGAGGCATCCAACCAATGGCTCCCTGGTAAGGTGGGAGCTGTGAGAATGAACACGGGATAAATACCAGACTTTCCTCTTACCCCACCTCCCAGTCTCCTGCCAGCACACCCATTGGCTGAACCTGTCTGGAAACTGGAAGGCATGGGGGTCCATTGATGCAGTTCATAAGGGTGAGCCTTCCTAAGGCTCAGAGCAGGTGGAGAAGGCAGAGGCGTAGACCTGAAGGGGCAAATAACGAATGTCCAGCAGAAACAGAGAACAATGGCATGGTAGCCCATTTGGCTATTTCCAGAGTCAACCTAATCTCATAAAACAGCTGTAATTAATATTAGTAGTAATAACTGATATAGTAAAAATGTGGCTTTTATCTATTGGGCATCCCCTATGGGCCAGGCAGTGTACTCAGCAAGTTGCATACTTTATTTTATTTAATCCTCACAATATTCCCATAGCTAGTATCACTGCTATCTTGCAGATTAGAAAAACTGCGGTTTAGAGAAGTTAGGTGATTTGCCCCAAATCCCATAGCTCATAAGAAACAGGAAAATTAGTTTAGTCCCATGTTTTCTAATGCCAAAGTCCATGCCCTTTTTACCACTTCAGTAATTTACTGATTACTTTTATTTGTGCATTCACTGAAAGTATTTTCTACTCAGTTAGGTGAATTTATTTGTATAAAAATGGAAACAATACAGAAATTATAGATTCAAAAGTTCAGTTTCATCTCTGTCCCTCAAAACATGTCCCTCCTCAGGAGTTTTCACTGTTAATGGTAGGTTATGTCTCCTTCTTCCAGAATCTTTTTTTCCTATGTATTTACAAATTTGCATATATGTAAGCACCTACATAGCTATTCTATTTTACATAAATAGGGTCATTTTGTTTATAATTTGTTCAACTTCTTACTCTGGCCTTTTTTCCCCCTCTTTGGACCCCTCCTTACCATAGTGACTTATGTTATTATCCTGTGGCTTAAATACATACAGTTATATAATTAGGTATAAAATTCCTAATTTTGTGCTTCTAGGTGATACACAACTATAAAACCCAAATAAAGAACCAACAAAATTTCAAAATAAAAAATTAAATTATCAATTTTAATGTAATGCAGTTTAATGTAATTGAAATTAAATTGTCAATGGTTCAGTTTAATAATGGTTTATCTTTTACTTGTTGACTTGATCCTTTTGATTTTGAGCATGATGGGCCATTATTTATGGCATCATCATTATCATTTTATTATTTTTCCTTTTAAACAATAAACAATACTCTCTCTTTTGATCCTGTGAGCAATTAATGTAATAGTGCATGCCCAAATATACTGAAAAATTTATAAAGGACCATTTAACAAAAACATTTTCCATGTATCTCTATAATTATGTGTTCTGGTGGTGAACTTTTGCAAGCTAATTAGATCAGAGGGAGATACATACAAAGAATCCACTTTCTTCCTGTATGGTATTAACAATTATACTGCTATATCTGGATTAATGTCTATAGTATGACACAACTCTCCAACAAATGTTTCTCTCCTCAAACTATTGTTAAGCTTTTAGGTAGGACAAAATGAGGTAATTTTTGGCCTCCAGTTGACTTTGGTGCCTTATTTCCATTCTAGGTCTGCCTCAATTCTTTCCTCATTAGACTGTTCCATTAGAGTATACTACTGAACACTGTCATTTTCATGATGTATAGCAAAATCCCAATTTATTAAGTTACTTAAGAAACGAAAGTTTTAGTCCATGAAAATGTCTTTCAATTTTGAGTATCACTGCAAATCTCAGGATTTATCTTTATAATTGGTTAAAATAAATGACCTAAGTACAACAGCAGATATAGAATGTTGTCATTTGGATATTAGGACATGCCAGCTCAAATGCATTCAGTTACGCCTATTAGCACGTAGAAGTTAAATGCTACCTCTTCAAATGATCAGTTGATAATAACCTGATTATAAACCACTGTGCAAAAATGAGAACACTGGAATTAGTATCTGTTTGTGGGTATTGAGTGGTCATCCTGATTGACCCAGAATATACCTATGTTATTTTTTTCCAAGAGTTTCAATCAATCATATGAGAATAAAGAATTATAATAATCTCAAAGTATTTGTAGATACCACGCCCCCCGCCCCCACCCTGGTGTAAGTGAGCGTTTCCCAGTTTGAGAATAACTGTGCACTATGTTCTACTTTCCTGCAAGGGGTACAGAGGCCATCAGGATTGGTGGCAGTTACCACTCTGCTAGTTTGTACTGTGGCTTTGAGGCCCTTTTTTCCTCTTTCAAGATATACTCCCTTACTCTAAAAGATAAGAGGGAAAGTCATAATCGTGGTTATATTGGTATGTAATGACCTCAGAAATGTATTATCCTGCTGTGTAACTCATCCAGGTGGCATGACTGCCAGAAATGTATTTTGTTTCTAGATCTTTCCTTGGTATTCAATATGGGAATATCTCATTGAAAAGAAAGTGTCCCCTTAAAATGCTACTTGTTTTCAAAGTTACTGATAGTTAAGAAAAAGACACAAAAGGTTAATTTTCCTTTTTTTCCCCTCCCTCCCTCCTTTCCCTCTTTTCCTTTCTCCTCTCCTCCTCCTTCTTCTCCTCCTCCTCTTACAACTTCTTTTTTTCTGAAAAATATACTTTAGGCTACCTCCTTTGACTTGAAAGTATAAAACAGACATATTTCCAAGTTGATAAAGCTTGTTAGGGGCAGAACTGTTACTAGACTAGGATCTCCAAGCCTCCCAGGACTGTGTTCTACATATTAGACACCTGCTAAGGAGCATAAATCAATAATATATTAAGAAACATGCAGCCTTACACAATTCCAATTAATAAATATAGTAGGAATGAGGGAACTATAAAACCACCATTAGGCAAATACCACAGTAATAATTGTTGCAGGCAAGATCCACTAATGGATAAAATCAGTGGGTGAATGATAGGGTAGAAATAGCATATTAGCAAAATCTCAAAAAAATCTCCCCCCCAGGGAAAAGGATAACTTGTAATAGTAATTTGCAATGAAGAAACCCAACAGACGCCATAATGACCAAGTGGTCAAGGTCAATGTCCCTGGTACTGAGACATATCAGTATCTCATACCTCTTGATATCATGCACTGAGAAGTACACAAGATCACTTTTGCAGTAATCTTGCCAGAAAAGGCACAAACTTCTCTTTAATCATGAGAAAACATCACATAAACCCAAATTGAGCAACATTCTACAAAATACCTGTCTACTACTCATTAAAAGTATCAAGGTCATGAAAGACAAGGAAAGACTGAGGAATTGTCACAGATTGGAGGAGACTAAGGAGACAACCAAATGCAATGTGGGATCCTAAATTGATCCTGGAACATTAAAAGGACATTAAGAGAAATACTAGAGAAATTCAAATAAGATCTGTAGTTCAGTCAATAGTATTGACTGAATATTGGCATATTAATTTCCTGGTTTTGATACATGTTAACATTAGAAGAAGCTAAGTAAAGGGTATATGGAAACCCTTTGTACTGTTTTTGAAACTTTCAAATTATTTCAAAATAGAAAGTTTAAAAAAGTAAAGAAAAGGTAGAATTAGTTCAAGATGGTTGGGGTAGAAGGACGTGTGCTCACTCCCTCTTGCAAGAGCACCAGAATCACAATAAACTACTGAACAGTCATCCACAGGAAGACACTGGAACTCACCAAAAAAGATATCCCACATCCAAAGACAAAGGAGAAGCTGCAATGAGATGGTAGGAGGGGCGCAATCACAATAAAATCAAATCCCATAACCTCTGGGTGTGTGACTCACAAACTGGAGAACAGTTATACCACAGAAGTCCACTCACTGGAGTGAAGGTTCTGAGCGCCATGTCAGGCTTCCCAACCTGGGCGTCTGGCAATGGGAGGAGGAATTCCCGGAGAATCAGACTTTGAAGGCAAGCGGGATTTGATTGCAGGATTTTGACAGGACTGGGGAAAACAGAGACTCCACTCTTGGAGGGCACACACAAAGTAGTGTGTGAATCAGGACCCAGGGTGAAGGAGCAGTGACCCCATAGGAGACTGAATCAGACCTACCTGCTAGTGTTGAAGGGTCTCCTGCAGAGGCTGGCGGTGCTGTGGTTCACCACAGGGACAAGGACACTGGCAGCAGAAGTTCTGGGAAGTACTCCTTGGCATGAGCCCTCCTGAGTCCGCCATTAACCCCACCAAAGAGTCTGTAGGCTCCAGTGCTGGGTTGCCTCAGGCCAAACTACCAACAGGGAGGGAACTCAGCCCCACCCATCAGCAGACAAGTGGATTAAAGTTTTACTGAGATCTGCTCACCAGAGCAACAACCAGCTATACCCACCACCAGTCCCTCCCATCAGGAAGATTGCACAAGCCTCTTAGATAGCCTCATCCGTCAAAGGGCAGACAGCAGAAGCAAGAAGAACTACAATCCTGCAGCCTGCGGAAGGAAAACCACATTCACAGAAAGATAGACAAAATGAAGAGGCAGAGGACTATGTACCACATGAAGGAACAAGATAAAACTACAGAAAAACAATTAAATGAAGATAGGCAACCTTCCAGAAAAAGAATTCAGAATAATGATAGCAAAGATGATCCCTGACCTCAGAAAAAGAATGGAGGCAAAGATCGAGAAGATGCAAGAAATATTTAACAAAGACCTAGAAGAATTAAAGAACGAACAAACAGAGATGAACAATACACTAACTGAAATGAATAATACACTAGAAGGAAACAATAGCAGAATAACTGAAGCAGAAGAATGGATAAGTGACCTTGAAGACAGAATGGTGGAATTCACTGCTGAGGAACAGAATAAAGAAAAAAGAATGAAAAGAAATGAAGACAGCCTAAGAGACCTCTGGGACAACATTAAATGCACCAACATTCCAATTATAGGGATCCCAGAAGGAGAAGAGAGAGAGAAAGGACCCGAGAAAATATTTGAAGAGATTACAGTCAAAAAATTCCCTAACATGGGAAAGGAAATAGCTACCCAAGTCCAGGAAGTGCAGAGAGTCCCAGGCAGGATAAACCCAAGGAGAAACTCACCGAGACACATAGTAATCAAACTGACAAAAATTAAAGGCAAAGAAAAATTATTAAAGGAAACAAGGGAAAAACGACAAAGAACATACAAGGGAACTCCCATAAGGTTGACAGCTGATTTCTCAGCAGAAACTCTACAAGCCACAAAGGAGTGGCATGATATATTTAAAGAGATAAAAGGGAAGAACCTACAACCAAGATTACTCTACTTGGCAAGGATCTCATTCAGACTGGAAGGAGAAATCAAAAGCTTTACAGACAAGCAAAAGCTAAGAGAATTCAGCATCACCAAACCAGCTCTACAACAAATGCTAAAGGAACTTCTCTAAGTGGGAAACACAAGAGAAGAAAAGGACCTACAAAAACAAACCCATAACAATTAATAAAATGGTAATAGGAACATACATATTGATAATAACCTTACATGCGAATGGATTAAATGCTCCAACCAAAAGACACAGCCTCACTGAATGGATACAAAAAAAGACCCATATATATGCTGTCTATAAGAGACCCACTTCAGACCTAGGGACACATACAGACTGAAGGTGAGGAGATGGAAAAAGATATTCCATGCAAATGGAAATCAAAAGAAAGCTGGAGTAGCAATACTCATATCAAATAAAATAGACTTTAAAATAAAGAATGTTACAAGAGACAAGGAAGGACACTACATAATGATCAAGGGATCAATCCAAGAAGAAGATATAACAATTAAAAATATATATGCACCCAACATAGGAGCACCTCAATACATAAGGCAAATGCTAACAGCTATAAAAGAGGAAATCGACAGTAACACAATAATAGTGGGGGACGTTAACACCTCACTTACACCAATGGATAGATCATCCAGACAGAAAATTAATAGGAAACATGAGCTTTAAATGACACAATAGACCAGATAGATTTAATTGATATTTATAGGACTTTCCATCCGAAAACACCAGATTACACTTTCTTCTCAAGTGCACACGGAACATTCTCCAGGATAGATCACATCTTGGGTCACAAATCAAGCCTCAGTAAATTTAAGAAAATTGAAATCATATCAAGCATCTTTTCTGACCACAACACTATGAGATCAGAAGTCAATTACAGGGAAAAAAACCGTAAAAAACACAAACACACGGAGGCTAAACAATATGTTACTAAATAACCAAGAACTCACTGAGGAAATCAAAATATACATAGAGACAAATGACAACGAAAACATGATGATCCAAAAACTATGGAATGCAGCAAAAGCAGTTTTAAGAGGGAAGTTTATAGCAATACAAGCCTACCTCAAGAAACAAGACGAATCTCAAGTAAACAATCTAACCTTACACCTAAAGGAACTAGAGAAAGAAGAACAAACAAAACCTAAAGTTAGCAGAAGGAAAGAAATCATAAAGATCAGAGCAGAAACAAATGAAATAGAAACAAAGAAAATAGCAAAGATAAATACAACTAAATGCTGGTTCTTTGAGAAGATAAACAAAATTGCTAAACCATTAGCCAGACTCATCAAGAAAAAGAGGGAGAGGACTCAAATCAATAAAATCAGAAATGAAAAAGGAGAATTTACAACGGACACTGCAGAAATACAAAGCATCCTAAGAGACTACTACAAGCAACTCTATGCCAAAAATTGACAACCTGGAAGAAATGCAAAATTCTTAGAAAGGTATAACCTTCCAAGACTCAACCAGGAAGAAACAGAAAATATGAACAAACCAATCACAAGTAATGAAATTGAAACTGTGATTAAAAATCTTCCAACAAACAAAAGTCCAGGACCAGATGGCTTCACAAGTGAATTCTATGAAGCATTTAGAGAGGAGCTAACACCCATCCTTCTCAAACTCTTCCAAAAAATTGCAGAGGAAGGAACACTCCCAAACTCATTCTACAAGGCCACCATCACCCTGATACCAAAAGCAGACAAAGATACTACATAAAAAGAAAATTACAGACGAATATCACTGATGAATATAGATGCAAAAATCCTCAACAAAATACTAGGAAACAGAATCCAACAACACATTAAAAGGATCATACACCATGATCAAGTGGATTTATCCTAGGGATGCAAGGATTCTTCAATATATGCAAATCAATCAATGTGATTAAACCATATTAACAAATTGAAGAATAAAAACCATATGATCATCTCAGTAGATGCAGGAACAGCTTTTGACAAAATTCAACAGCCATTTATGATAAAAACTCTCCAGAAAGTGGGCATAGAGGGAACCTACCTCAACATTATAAAGGCCATATATGACAAAGCCACAGCAAACATCATTCTCAATGGTGAAAAACTGAAAGCATTTCCTCTAAGATCAGGATCAAGACAAGGATGTCCACTCTCGTTGCTGTTATTCAACATAGATTTCGAAGTCCTAGCCATGGCAATCAGAGAAGAAAAGGAAATAAAAGGAATACAAATTGGAAAAGAAAAAGTAAAACTGTCACTGTTTGCAGATGACATGATACTATACATAGAGAATCCTAAAGATGCCACCAGAAAACTGCTAGAGCTAATTAATGAATTTGGTAAAGTTGCAGGATACAAAATTAATGCACAGAAATCTCTGGCATTCCTATACACTAACAACGAGAGATCAGAAAGAGAAATTAAGGAAACAATCCCATTCACCATTGCAACAAAAAGATGAAAATACCTAGGAATAAACCTACCTAAGGAGGTAAAAGACCTTTATTCAGAGAACTATAAGACACTGATGAAAGAAATCAAAGTTGACACAAACAGATGGAGAGATATACCATGTTCTTGGATTGGAAGAATGAATATTGTGAAAATGACTATGCTACCCAAAGCAATCTTCAGATTCATCACAATCCGTATTACATTACCAATGGCATGTTTTACAGAACTAGAACAAAAAAATCTTAAAATTTTTATGGAGACACAAAAGACCCCAAATAGCCAAAACAATCTTGAGGGAAAAAAATGGAGCTGGTGGAATCAGACTCCCTGACTTCAGACTATACTACAAAGCTAAAGTAATCAAGACAATATGGTATTGGCACCAAAACAGAAATATAGATCAATGGAATAGGATAGAAAGCCCAGAGATAAACCCATGCACCTATGGTCAACTAATCTATGAAAAAGGTTGCAAGGATATACAATGGAGAAAAGACAGTCTCTTCAATAAGTGGTGCTGAGAAAACTGGACAGCTACATGTAAAAGAATGAAATTTCAACACTCCCTAACACCATACACAAAAATAAACTCCAAGTGGATCAAAGACCTAAATGTAAGACCAGACACTATAAAACTCTTAGAGGAAAACATAGGAAGAACACTCTTGACATAAATCACAGCAAGATCTTTTTTTTTTTTTTCTTTTTATAAAGTTGGGCTTATCCTTTTTTATTTATTTATTTATTTATTTATTTATTTATTTATTTATGGCTGTGTTGGGTCTTCGTTTCTGTGCTAGGGCTTTCTCTAGTTGTGGCAAGCGGGGGCCACTCTTCATCGCGATGCACGGGCCTCTCACTATCGCGGCCTCTCTTGTTGCGGAGCACAGGCTCCAGACACGCAGGCTCAGTAATTGTGGCTCACGGACCCAGTTGCTCCGCGGCATGTGGGATCTTCCCAGACCAGGGCTCGAACCCGTGTCCCCTGCATTGGCAGGCAGATTCTCAACCACTGCACCACCAGGGAAGCCCAGCAAGATCTTTTTTGATCCACTTCCTAGAGTAATGGAAATAAAAACAAAAATAAACAAATGGGACCTAATGAAACTTCAAAGCTTTTGCACAGCAAAGGAAACTACAAACAAGATGAAAAGACAAACCTCAGAATGGGAGAAAATATTTGCAAATGAATCAACGGACAAAGGATTAATCTCCAAAATGTACAAACAGCTCATGTAGCTCAATATTAAAAAAACAAACAACCCAATCAAAGAATATGTAGAAGACCTAAATAGACATTTCTCCAAAGAAGACATACAGATGGCCAAGAAGCGCATGAAAAGCTGCTCAACATCACTAATTATTAGAGAAATGCAAATCAAAACTACAATGAGGTATCACCTCACACTGGTTAGAATGGGCATCATCAGAAAATCTACAAACAACGAATGCTGGAGAGGGTGTGGAGAAAAGGGAACCCTCTTGCACTGTTGGTGGGAATGTAAATTGATAGAGCCACTATGGAGAACAGTATGGAGGTTCCTTAAAAAACTAAAAATAGAATTACCATATGACCCAGCAATCCCACTACTGGACATATACCCAGAGAAAACCATAATTCAAAAAGACACATGCACCCCAATGTTCATTGCAGCACTATTTACAATAGCCAGGTTATGGAAGCAACCA
Source organism: Balaenoptera ricei (assembly GCF_028023285.1). Lineage (NCBI taxonomy): Eukaryota > Metazoa > Chordata > Mammalia > Artiodactyla > Balaenopteridae > Balaenoptera > Balaenoptera ricei. Next base: position 57,690,641 of record NC_082642.1, read on the forward strand.
AAATGTCCATTGACAGACAAATGGATAAAGAAGATGAGGTACATATATACAATGGAATATTACTCAGCCATAAAAAGGAACGAAATTGGGTCATTTCTACACATGTGGATGGACTGAGAGAGTGTCATAGAGAGTGAAGCAAGTTAGAAAGAGAAAAACAAATATCATATATTAACACATATATGTGGAATGTAGAAAAATCGTACAGATGAACTGGTTTTCAAGGCAGAAATAGAGACATAGATGTAGAGAACAAATGTGTGGACACCAAGGAGGGAAAGCGGGGATGGGGTGGGGAGGGTGGGAAGAATTGGGAGATTGAGATTGACATATATACACTAATATGTATAAAATAGATAATAAGAACCTGCTGTATAAAAAAATAAAATTAAATTAAAAAAAGATTTGAAAGGTAAAAGTAAATAAATAAATAAAACTAAAAAAAAAAAGGTAAAGAAAAATTATTCAGGACAGAGATTCTCTCCTCTTGAGAAGGGAAGAAAAGTTTGAAATTTTTAAGACCATCTTTAGAGGGTCAGTCACGTTGACAGGATAACGTTCTTTGAGAACATTTGTATACTGTAGTTTGCCTGAAGAATTCATTTTTTTTAACTTTTAAGAATATATGTTTATTTATTTGGCTGCATCAGATCTTAGCTGTGGCATGTGGAATCTTCGTTGCAGCATGTGGGTTTCTCTCTAGTTGTGGCGCGTGGACTCCAGAACACGCGGGCTCAGTAGTTGTGGCCTATGGGCTTAGTTGCCCTGCGGCATGTGGGATCTAAGTTCCCCGACCAGGGGTCAAATCTGCGTCCCCCCCCTGCATTGGAAGGCAGATTCTTAACCACTGGACCACCAGGGAAGTCTCATGAGGAATTTTATTGATTTCATTTTGTCTTCCCTTTCCTATTCTCCACCAGAATATCTTGCTATTCCTTAACAAGTGTGACTTGAAAATTGTGTTGTATATTAAATGTTATTTTATAAAATTCTGACCACACAAATTTTTCCTGTTGAGAACTCCTTTCCAACTTTACAGGGAGATGAAATGAGTTTTGATTCCTCCAGTTATCTATGGTAGTCTGCTTTTACGGACTGTATCTCATCTCTTAAATGAGTCACAGTTTATCTAAATCTGATAAAATTAATCAATCATCAAGTGTCTACTTGCCACTTGCTGAGAACTCAGAACATAGCTGCAGTTCTCAATAAGCTTACAATGTCTTTGAAGAAAGAAGATGAACACAGAGAAATCAGGTCAAAACCCTTAATGAAGTCCTGAATGAGGTCCTGGTGTAGAATTTAAGCACTGTTGGAGGAAAGGGGTTAGGAACTGGAATGGTCAATGTAAGTTTCCTGCATAAAAAATTATTTGTGTCAATACATCAAGTTGTACATCTTAAATAAATACAATTTTTATCTGTCAAAGATAATCTCAATAAAGCTGTTAAATAAGAAATTATTTGATCTAAGTCTTGAATTGTGGGCAGAAGTCCATAGATGGTGGAGAAGGAAAGGATTTCAGATAGAGAACAAGTCACCACTGGAGTGGTCAATAGCAGGAACAGCCTGCCTAGATGTTGTGGCAGTGGATGTTGACCTGAGGTTGGATCAATAGTCAGTGGTAGGGGAAGAGGGGAGACTGGATTATGGAGATTCCTGAAAACCAAGTCAAGGATATTAGAGTACAAGCCTGCTGCAGATAATAGAGAGCCTTTGCGTGTTTGGGAATAAGGAGGCTGTTGTAATAATCCAGATGGGACCTGATACCATGCTAGATTTGCATGTTGATAGTGGGGATGAAGAATGGATATGACTTAGAATACCAGAGGAAACATTAAGATTTGATGAATATGAGGGAAGTGGAAAGGAGTGACAGAGGACTTGAAGATTTTAGGCTCAGATAGGTGGATGCCAGTACCACTGACAGCAGGAAATTCAGGAGGCAAAGAAATTTAGGGAAAAAGGATATCATTCTGGTGTAAAGTTTGAGAAAGTGCAAGAAGTTCAAATGAAAATGTTTTAATAATAGTTTTATAAACTCATTCATTCAACAAACGATCACTTGTTTTGTGCTGGAATTTAATGCTAGGTGCTGAGGATAAAAAAAACCTATGATATGGGGCTTATCCTAAGGGAGTCTGGTAGAGACAAACATACAGGCTATGTTTGTAGGGAGGATGAAAATGTTCTAGGAACACAAAGGAGGGACAACTTCCCCAAGGTTTTGGGAGTATGGGATTATAGGCCAGGCAAAATATGAAAGATCTGAAAATTTTTGAGTCGTTAGCAAGAAGTAGTAAGTGGTATCTTAGATTGGCTAAGTCCAATTTTTTTAAAAAATTAATTTATTTTTGGCTGAGTTGTGTCTTTGTTGCTGCGCGCAGGCTTTCTCTAGTTGTGGTGAGCGGGGCTACTCTTCATTGCGGTGCACCGGCTTCTCATTGCAGTGGCTTCCCTTGTTGTGGAGCACAGGCTCTAGGTGTGCGGGCTTCAGTAGTTGTGGCACGCGGGCTCAGTATCTGTAGCTCGTGGGCTCTAGAGCGCAGGCTCAGTAGTTGTGGCTCATGGGCTTAGTTGCTCCGCGACATGTGGGATCTTCCTGGACTAGGGGTTGAACCCATGTCCCCTGCATTGGCAGGCAGATTCTTAACCACTGCTCCACCAGGGAAGCCCGCTAAGTCCAATTTTAATGAAAGAAAAAAAGGCAGACAATCAAGGTGTGAGTCCTGCTGATGCTCTCACTGAGAGAACAGGAGAAAGTTGAGAGTCAGTGATAGAAACAGAGAAAGTACTGGAAAAATTGCAGGAGAATTTGTAGTGATGCCACAGACACTGAGAGAGTTTCAAGGAGGAGAGAGTTTGCCAATTGTTTGGATTTGAAACAGCTTTGAGAGGATTATTTCAGTGAAGTGGAAAGGGCAGAAGTTGGAGAGTAACTAGAGAGGAAATAAAAGCATTGAGCACTCATCTGAAAAGTATGTAATAAAAGAAAGCTGTAAAATAGGAAGGTAACCAGAGGGGGCACCAAGAGCGAGTGCAGTAAAATCTTCTCCACTCATTCACTCTACTCAAAAAATGTTGAGTCATTTGCCAGACACTGGGATGGGTACTTCACATATATTTTCTCTTTTAGTCCTCACAATTTTTTGAGTGGGTATTATCTCTTCAGCAGATATGTATTGAGGGCTCCTTGGTGCCAGATAGTATTTCAGGTGATGAGGATACAATAGTGGACAAAAATAGTCACAGTTCCTGCCCTCTTGGTGCTTATTGTCTAAAGGGAGAACTGACATTAGATAAATCATGTCACACATTATGAAAAATTGCAACAGGAAGAAAGTATACTCTTATGGGATAGTGATCATTCAAATAGGGCGGTGCTCCAGTTCACCTTTGTCCTGTGAACAAAAGTTTTGCTAAACAAAATATAGGGCCACTATGATTGTGGGCACTGATGTTAGATGACTTCAAGTGGAGACCTGTTCTGATGCCCTCCTGAATCTTTTGACTCATCAAAGGTGCCTTTTCAAAGTCAAGAATGGTTCCAAGATTGTGCTCCGAAAGTGGTGGAGCTCGTGTTTAAACCTGAACCTGGGAAGCTGGTTCAGGTTGACCAAATGTCCTCTTCTCCCCAACCTCCCAGGGGCATCCTGGAATTTAGAACCTCCATACAGCCCACCCAGAGGTGGGAGCCATGGAGTTTCTGGGCAGCATTCCTACTCCAGCCTCTGGAGTTTCTCATTTGGTCTTGACTCCCTATTTCTGTTCTCCTAGCTCCTGATTATCTTCCTTTTTGTCCAGATCCTGATCTCAGTTTTTAACTCCTGCCCGGTAAATTGAAATCACCTCTGACTGGTTTCTTGTTTGTAAATTAGTTTCTGTCTCTGGAAGAGTTGTGCTCCCATCTCCTGATAGGTTTCATCATCGTTTCCCCTTGCCCATCATCTGGGAGGCAGGCAACTTCAAGTTTCCAGGATATATGATCATCTTGAAAGCAGATCGACTTTTGAGCTTCGTTTGAGTGTCCTATTATGGTGATTAACCCAGAGTCATCCTGGTGTGGCTTTGAAGAAGTGAAATACATCCTCCCTGCATTCTTCTCTGAGCTTCTTAGTGCTTTCAGGTCTTACAGGTAAATGTGTCTTACAAGGCTTGTATCTTTGTGTGTCTGTGGAACAAGCTACCATCGTGAGCAGGTTGAAAATTATTATTGTAATAAATTAGAAAAATAAGACTCTTAAATAAATTCATGATCACCAAACCAGAAACAAAAGTAAGGTTCCAACGTGGTCCCTTTTTATTCTCTCCCTTAGCAGCATGCTTTCCTGTTAGTCCAATCCTCCCTAAACTAGGTCTCAGAGTGTATAAGTGGAACCAATTTTTATTTGTCTGGAACTCACCAAAATGTAGCATCTTTCCCCTCACAACCTCATAGAGTTACCAGCTCATTACGTTTGATTTACCGGAGAGTCTGAAGCTCTTGACCGTAGGAAGAAATGATTTCCCACACTCTCTTGTGCCCTGAAGTATTTTCTTCTTTCCTAATCAAGAGTTTTATTAGATCTTTCCCTCCCTTTCTAACGACACAAGAACATGACCTGGAAGTGACCTTTTTAAGCTTTTCATATGTAAAGCAATTTACCATAATTACGATAGGACTGAACTTTTTTCTTGAGTTTGAGGAAAATTTAATATGAATCCATTCATTTTATTTATTTTATGTATTTTTAATTTTTATTTTTAAAAATAAGTTTATTTATTTATTTAATTTTGGCTGCGTTGGGTCTTCGTTGCTGCACACGGGCTTTCTCTAGTTGCGGTGAGCGGGGGTTAGTCTTTGCTGTGGTGGGCGGGCTTCTCATTGAGGTGGCTTCTCTTGTTGCGGAGCACGGGCTCTAGGCGTGCGGGCTTAAATTGTTGTGGTGCGAGGGCTGTAGAGTGCAGGCTCAGTAGTTGTGGCGCACGGGCTTAGTTGCTCCGCGGCACGTGGGATCTTCTCGTCTTCCCGGACCAGGGCTCAAACCCGTGTCCCCTGCATTGGCAGGTGGGTTCTTAACCACTGCGCCACCAGGGAAGTCCAGAATCCATTCATTTTATATTTAAGTTCATGAGTCACACCCACATTATGTCCCTGGTAAAAATTCTGAAAGTTCACAGCAAAAAGCAGAAAAGGGCTACCTCCATAAGAGTGTCTGTCTATGTGCCCATGTTTGCTTTCCAACCCTAAACAGAAACGCCTGACTCAGCACTGTCTGGGAAAATCAGCCTTTGATCCAAAAATATGTTGTTCAATGATGGTGTCACAGTCCCAGCCATACCATCAGCCCACCAGGAAGTCTGAGGAAGGGAGGCAGGCTGCCAGAAGGACAGAACTTTCTTCTCACCAGGAAGTACCTAGCTCTAAGCGAGAGATGGGTCACTTGGTGCCACCAGGGGAAAGATAATTTAGCCATTGTGTTCACGATTAAGAAGCATTCCTCTTCACTCACAGAAGACTTTCAGTGTCACCACTGCCTGGAATCAAAATGAAATCCTCCCAGGCCATGGTTGGGATGGAGAATTAACCACAGAACATGGTCACAGTGAGTTTGTGGCCCGGGCTGGGCACTCTGTAATTGAGCTTGGGTCAAGACCAATCTTCTCCACAGTCGCAGTGGCCCTGTGCCATTACTATGGTGCCCATGAGTGGAGGAGTCTGCAGCTCACTGAAGGCGCCAGCCGTGAAAATGGCTCAGAAGAGACGGCGCAAACAAGCTGCTGTGCTCAGGCTCAGGTCCATGCTGTTGGCGGCCAAGCAGGACAAGTCAAGGTCATAGAACTGAGATAGACTGGGACCTGGGACCCTTTACTGGAGTGCTTGCCCTTGCACCTGGACAAACGTCTGCTCGAGCAACAGAATGCAAAGCAACTATAAGGGACTGAAAATCACTGCACGCATGCACCAACTACCATTTCTGAGGCGCTGAGAGCAAAAGCAGGGTATTACGCATGGTCCCTGCACATAGCACCACCAAGGGGGCGGGCAGACCCCCTAAGCCGCCCCTCCGGCCCAACCCACTGATATGCCCCCACCCTCATCCCATTTAAGGAACCAGCCTGCCCTCATCGGAGAGCGAGCGAGGGCACCTGTTACTTGTTTTCTCTCCTTTGTGCAGCAGCACAAGTCCCAGTAAAGCGTTGCCTGAATTCCTCATCTGATCTTTTACCAATTTCTATTGATTAAAGGGTCCAAGGACCCGGGTCAGTAACAGAACTCCTTGGGACTTAGGGTATTGCCCCCAAGGAGCATCAGCACTTGGGGTTCTAGTGACCAGGCAAAGAGAGCCTCCAGGTGTCTGAGCACACCCTCCAGTTCTGCCAGGGTATGTTGGCATTTCCTGCTGCTCGCCTCAGCAGTGGCCAGAGGTTTCTTCTCCATGTCCTCTGCCAGGGACTGCACTTCCAGCTCTGGGGCCGCCATCACGACCCCCAGGACTGAACTTTATTCTTGCAGGTAATTTAATGTTTTCTTTGAGTTTGGAGGAGGGGTAGACAACTCCGTTTACAAAAGGATGTATCCTGGGGTCCAAGCAATATAACCAATTGGCAAGGGAGAATGTTTGTATTAGAGAACAAACGGACCCTAACTGCCAATTTTAACGTGGTTAATTGGTATTTATTCTTTAATAACTCAGTAACTCAGGCATCACTTCATGTAGGAAGCCTATTCTGAATTTCCCCACCCTCATCCAAAGACACTGAGTCAGCAAACCAGGATGTATGGTCACCCTCTATAAAGTTATGTCTGAATCTCAAAGTACTTACCACACTAATCTATCTTCTGTAATCACACAATCAGAAAATGATAGAATCAGAAAATGATATCTATTGGATAGATATTTCATCCAATGGTAAACACATTTCTCTAGAGTAGACTGCCTCAGTTTAAATTTAAGCTCTCTCACTGACTGTGTAATATTGAGCAAGTCACTTAATCTGTGCCTCAGCTTTCCCCATCTGTAGAATAGGAATAATAATAGTATCTACCTAACAGGGTTGCTGTGAAGATTAAATGAATTACTTGTGCAAAATGCTTACAACAGTGCCTGAAGCATAGTAAATGCTACCTAAATATTACCAGTTTTTATTATGGCATGTGGTTGGTCTGGTAGAAGAGGTAGAATTTGAAATGGAGCTGAAGGATAAGTGAGCTAGGTAAAGACAGCTTTTTACCAGTATGCGGGGACACACTTTTATAAGGCTGTAAAGGTCAGCAGCTAAGGTGGTGTAAATAGTTGTTTTCATTTTATTTCTACTGGTCTCCATTCACTGCTTTGGTTTGGGAAAGTAATTCTCTGCTATTTGGCCCGGTGGAACTTAAACTCCACTTCCCTTCTCCTGAGCTCATGACAGACACTGATATGTTGATAATGGTATTTTTTCCAGTGAGCAGATGAAGCCTCAGAACGCTTCTCACCAAGGCCCTCCAGAGGGGTCCTGCCAGTGATTGGAGGGACCGAAAAGACAAGAACACATATGCCATTCCCAGGTGAGTCCCTCGTTTCACAGCAGAGAGACCTGGAGCCTAGAGAAGTGAAGTGACTTGCCCAAGGCCACACAGCCAGCCAGAGCAAGAACTGGAACTTGGGTTTTTCCACTCTTTGGTTGGTATTTGTCTTGCCATCATGTATGACGGTATTTATTTTCCTAACATATCATTTGGTTAGCTTAGTTTCTGATTAGAATGGCCCCTGCCACCAGTTACACTGATGTAGCTTTAGATGGTTAAATATACATATATATAAAATATACGTGTGTGTGTGTATGTATGCGTGTATATGTATTGTCAAAAGTTCATAAATAACAGAAATAAAACCAATGAATCATTGAAGTAGTAATCAGTAAAAGTTTATTGTGCACACACCACAAAGACAGTTTATGAACCAGGAACACTCAAACCAAAACATGGAATGAGGCTCAAGGTATACTGTTAAAAAACAAATTACATACTGGGAAGGCAGTGACTGTTTATTCTTCACCATGATTGGTTATAGTATTAGAATTTTCTTAAATGATAGGAAATTGGTTAGTGGCCACCACATATCAGTTTGGGGAAACAGTTTAAGTTTTACTTATGATTTTCAGAGGCATAAGCAAGAAATGACCCAGGTCAAGTTAGTCTTGCAAAATGAGCTAAATTAAGCTTTGCTTGTATGATTAAACTGATTTTGTCTGCTCAGGGACTTTTCCAGGCTGGTCTGTTTGTTTTTGATTTTAACAATATAACATCATATATTTTTTACATTAAAGACATATAGCTGCAAATAATTAAAAACAAAAGGAAGCAAGGTACAATCATTCATCCACGAGATGCCCTACAACACTGTAGTGAAATTCATAAGCCTTGCTTGCTCTGCAGCAGTGCTGATGGCACTATCTATCTGGCTTAACCAAATTATTGTGGCATGATCTTGTAGTCAGGTTGCAAATGAAAAACTCCAGGCTAATCAACAGCAGACTAAGTGTACTTAGAGCTTCGTGCCTATAAGCATAAATTGTGATATTTTACTGCTTTTAAATGATGCATGATGAAATGATTGAAGACATCATTACATGGAACAATATCCAACAGGGAATGTGATATTCTTAATGATTTAGCACTTCAAGCTCTTATGGGAGTGTTAAGTACTTTTACTGAAGAACTGTAGGGAAATGGTGTTTTTTCAGATTAAGTCTGGATCTAGACAAACAGTGGAGTCTTGACCATATCACAGACATGTTCAGGGAACCTGGCAAGTGGGAGAAAGTGGAGGGTCTAGCTCTAAGCTGGATCTGAGTGACTTAATTAGCATTGCTGAAACCCTAGTAAAGTGGTTCTCAATCTTGGCTGAATATTAGAATCACCTGGGGAGCTTTTAAACATCCCATGCTGGGGGCCCCCACCAGGCATTGTGATTTAATTTTCTGGGTGGGGCCAGGCACTGATGGTTTTTAAAGCTCCCAGATGATTCTAATGTATAGGCACAGAGGTAAACCAATGGTGTGGTCCTTGAGCAGCAAATACATTTTGGATCCTCCTCCTTTTTAACAACGCTGGTGTAGGGATTGCTGCGAGAATAAATGCAGGAGCAGAGAGGAGAAACAGGTAGGAGAACACAGGGGAGGGTCAGCAATTTCTCAAAACCTTCACCTACTTGTTCAGAGTTTTAAAGCTCTCCTCATAGGTGAATCATTCGATACAATTTCTAATGACAAATCATGTCTGGAATATGACTCTATGCCTCCTAACCTCGAATTGCAAAAAGGACTTAATGTATTCATCAATCCGTTCACTTAATGAGCTTTTACAAGAATACCTGGGGCAAAAAAACAGTATGTGCTCTCCAGAAGCCACACCTGCATAACTGTTTGGAAATTGACATAGGAGAGGCACAGAATACGCATATATGGACAATGGACTTCTCTTCTTCCCTCTCCTTCTTTGCAGCCAGGTACTTTGTCTGGTTCACGAAAACGTAACTCAGGACTGGGAGGATGGTATTGCCTTTGCATAATAAGGTGCAAGAGATAAACTACCAGAAGGGCATATTCGACAGCTGATTTTTTTGGACACTTTGCCTGTTGGCTACACCAGGACATGAACCCCTTCCCTTTGTTTTTTTAACATCTTTTTTGGAGTATAATTGCTTTACAGTGTTGTGTTAGTTTCTGCCATATAACAAAGTGAATCAGCCATATGCATACGTATATCCCCATATCCCCTCCCTCTTGCATCGCCTTCCCACGCTCCTTATCCCACACTCCCTATCCCACCCCTCTAGGTGGTTGCAAAGCACGAAGCTGATCTCCCTGTGCTATGCAGCTGCTTCCCACTAGCTATCTATTTTACATTTGGTAGTGTATATATGTCCATGCCCCTCTCTCACTTTGTCCTAGCTTACCCTTCCCCCTCCCCGTGTCCTCAAGTCCATTCTCTACATCTGTGTCTTTATTCCTGTCCTGCCCCTAGGTTCATCAGAACCTTTTTTTTTTTTTTGATTCCATATATATGTGTTAGCATATGATATTTGGAAGTTCCTTAAAAAACTAAAAATAGAACTACCTTATGACCCAGCAATCCCACTACTGGGCATATACCCTGAGAAAACCATAATTCAAAAAGAGTCATGTACCACAGTGTTCATTGCACCACTATTTACAATAGCCAGGACATGGAAGCAACCTTCCCTCTTTTTTGATTCTACGTAGAGCCGTACTTCCTCACCCCTGATTTCTCATGTTCCTCCCATCCAGTGGTGAAAACTGAGGTTGCAGAGAATGACGGTAAACCCTTCCTGGGGCTGCATGTAAGAGTTGACAGGGTGAGGACCATGAGGAGGTTGAAAGGACTGAGGGGCTATGGGGGATTGGGAGGAGGGGGTATGGAGTAGGGGTAGCTACTGAAATGCAAGCCGAACCCCGCAGAGAGGCCTCTCCCATAAGCCCACCAACCACTGAATGAATAGATTTTCTCACCTCAATCTCAGGTAAAAGACTAATTGATTGCTCTTTGGGATTTTGTATATTTGTTTGCTCTTTTGTTTTTATTTATAGACTATATTATATTACCTTTCACAACAATGATGGTTAGTGCTGGGTTTATAAAGGCCATAGAATTTCAGAGAAAGGTCAGGCTCCTGTCAATAACCAAAGCTTCAGGAAGCTGAAATGCTGAAAGTCACTAGAATTTCATAGACTACAGACTTTTTAATTGGAAAAATCACTGGAGAGACTTCACTCCACTCTCTAATTTTCTAATGAAGCGACCTAACTTCTAGAAATAGTGAGGGAGTGGGGTCGAGATGAGGTGAGACAGAGGGAACCTCATAAGCCAGGCTGTAAGAGGAGGGAAGACATAAGACCCACTGGAGGATGGAGAAATCGGCCACCTGGTTATTCACATTTGCTTTAACCTTGGGCAAAAGTGAATTATTTTAACAAAAGAAACTGAAATATTAATATGAACAAGATGTAAAGCACTTAGATATGGCTCATGTTAGGAAAAAATATGAGATCAGGGAAGTTCTGTGAGGGATAAGGACAGAGAAGCATTGCAATTTACTTGGAAGTGAGACCTTCCCATACAAACTTAGAAAACAAAAGGATGACACTTCTTCCTTTTCCTTTTTCCCTCTTCGCTGCTCTCCCCCATTCTCTCTCTCCTCTCCCCCCCTCATCACTTTCTCCAGTCCAGTGTCATCACTGAGTGGGAATCCATGTTGAGTGACATGAAGCTCTCCTCAGTCAGTGCTTCCCTAGTGATCAAGACCGTGCCATCCAGGGAATTAACCTGCCATGTGTGTGGGGGTGGCTGTGCGGGCAGAGGCTGGGAAGGTAGGGCATAGGGAGCTCTCGCCTATATTTTGCAGTCTCCCTCTGTCCCACACTCGGACATCTGGGTTGAGTGCTACCTCTGTTAGAAATAAAAACACAATAATAAAAAGGAACAATTTGAATTCTGAATTTCATATGGAAATGATTAGAAGTGCGAATATTGTCAATGGAATATGTCATCATTGCTACAGAAATAGGCTTTGTCATTACAGTAAAGGCAACTGTAATTTTATTTTGGAACTCCTTCTGCCTCCTCTTTCCTTATAATCTCCAAGAAAATAACCGAAATTAAAAATCGGTCCACTCTGCCCTGCTAACCCCACCATTAAATCTTCTCAATACTATTATGTTCATGATTCTCAACATCATAATTCAGGAATGAATCAAAGAGAACCCAAACACTGAAGTTTGCTCTCAAGGCCTTTACAAGCTCCAGAATTACTGTTGGGATAATTTAATCCCTAGGAACAACCAGGCTACTGATGTTTCGGTTAGTCAACTTTGGCGATGCAATGTATCAATACCTAGAGAATAATGTTCTGTTTCATGGTAGAAAATTGGAGTCCTTTCTTCCAATCAGAAGTATAAGGACTCTTGATGAGATACAGTGAAGCTTCAAAAGCTAGAAAAAGTGGGTAAAAATATATAAAGTTTGTTTCCTTCAACCTCTCGAAAATTTTCTATCCTTTTTTTTTTTTTTAAAGTGTATTCCCAGGTATTTTATTCTTTTTGATGTGATTTTTTTAAACATCTTTATTGGAGTATAATTGCTTTACAATGGTGTGTTAGTTTCTGCTTTATAACAAAGTGAATCAGCTATACATATACATATATCCCCATATACCCCCCCTCTTGCATCTCCCTCCCACCCTCCTTATCCCACCCCTCTAGCTGGTCATAAAGCACTGAGCTGATCTCCCTGTGCTATGAGGCTGCTTCCCACTAGCTATCTATTTTACATTTGGTAGTATATATAAGTCCATGCCACTCTCTCACTTCGTCCCAGCTTACCCTTCCCCCTCTCTGTGTCCTCAAGTCCATTCTCTACATCTGTGTCTTTATTCCTGTCCTGCCCCTAAGTTCTTCAGAACCTTTTTTTTTTTTTTAGATTCCATATATATGTGTTAGCATACAGTATTTGTTTTTCTCTTTCTGACTTACTTCACTCTGTATGACAGACTCTACAACTCACTACAAATAACTCAATTTCATTCCTTTTTATGACTGAGTAATATTCCATTGTATATATGTGCCACGTCTTCTTTATCCATTCATCTGTTAATGGACACTTAGGTTGCTTCCATGTCCTGGCAATTGTAAATAGAGCTGCAATGAACATTGTGGTACATGACTCCTTTTGAATTATGGTTTTCTCAGGGTATATGCCCAGTAGTGGGATTGCTGGGTCGTATGGTAGTTCTCTTTTTAGTTTTTTAAGGAACCTCCATAATGTCCTCCATAGTGGCTGTATCAATTTACATTCCCACCAACAGTGCAAGAGGGTTCCCTTTTCTCCATACCCTCTCCAGCATTTGTTGTTTGTAGATTTTTTGATGATGGCCATTCTGACTGGTGTGAGGTGATACCTCATTGTAGATTTGATCTGCATTTCTCTAATGATTAGTGATGTTGAGCATCCTTTCATGTGTTTGTTGGCAATCTGTATATCTTCTTTGGAGAAATGTCTATTTAGGTCTTCTGCCCATTTTTGGATTGAGTTGTTTGTTTTTTTGATATTGAGCTGCAAGAGCTGCTTGTAAATTTTGGAGATTAATCCTTTGTCCGTTGCATCATGTACAAATATTTTCTCCCATTCTGAGCGTTGTCTTTTTGTCTTGTTTATGGTTTCCTTTGCTGTGCCAAAGCTTTTAAGTTTCATTATGTCCCATTTGTTTATTTGTGTTTTTATTTCCATTTCTCTAGGAGGTGGGTCAAAAAGGATCTTGCTGTGATGTATGTCATAGAGTGTTCTGCCTATGTTTTCCTCTAAGAATTTGATAGTGTCTGGCCTTACATTTAGGTCTTTAATCCATTTTGAGTTTATTTTTGTGTATGGTGTTAGGGAGTGTTCTAATTTCATTCTTTTACATGTAGCTGTCCAGTTTTCCCAGCACCACTTATTGAAGAAGGTGTCTTTTCTCCATTGTATATTCTTGCCTCCTTTGTCAAAAATAAGGTGACCATATGTGCATGGGTTTATCTCTGGGCTTTCTATCCTATTCCATTGATCTATATTTCTGTTTTTGTGCCCATACCATACTGTCTTGATTACTGTAGCTTTGTAGTATAGTCTGAAGTCTGGGAGCCTGATTCCTCCAGCTCCGTTTTTCTTTCTCAAGATTGCTTTGGCTATTCGGGGGACTTTTGTGTTTCCATACAAATTGTGAAATTTTTTGTTCTAGTTCTGTGAAAAATGCCATTGGTAGTTTGATAGGGATTGCAGTGAAACTGTAGATTGCTTTGGGTAGTATAGTCATTTCACAATGTTGATTCTTCCAATCCAAGAACATGGTATATCTCTCCATCTGTTTGTATCATCTTTAATTTCTTTCATCAGTGTCTTACAGTTTTCTGCATATAGGTCTTTTGTCTCCTTCAGTAGGTTTATTCCTAGGTATTTTATTCTTTTTATTGCAATGCTAAATGGGAGTGTTTCCTTCATTTCTCGTTCAGATTTTTCATCATTAGTGTATAGGAATGCAAGAGATTTCTGTGCATTAATTTTGTATCCTGATACTTTACCAAACTCATTGATTAGCTCTAGTAGTTTTCTGGTAGCATTTTTAGGATTCTCTATGTATACTATCATGTCATCTGCAAACAGTGACAGCTTTACTTCTTCTTTTCTGATTTGGATTCCTTTTATTTCTTTTCCTTCTCTGATTGCTGTGGCTAAAACGTCCAAAACTAAGTTGAATAATAGTGGTGAGAATGGGCAGCCTTGTCTTGTTCCTGATCTTAGTGGAAATGGTTTCAGTTTTTCACCATTGAGAACGATGTTGGCTGTGGGTTTGTCATATATGGCGTTTATTATGTTGAGGTAAGTTCCCTCTATGCCTACTCTCTGGAGGGTTTTTATCATAAATTGGTGTTGAATTTTGTCGAAAGCTTTTTCTGCATCTATTTAGATAATATGTCATATGGTTTTTCTCCTTCAATATGTTAATATGGTTCATCACATTGATTGATTTGCATATATTGAAGAATCCTTGCATTGCTGGGATAAACCCCACTTGATCATGGTGTAAGATCCTTTTAATGTGCTGTTGGATTCTGTTTGCTAGTATTTTGTTGAGGATTTTTGCATCTATATTCACCAGTGATATTGGCCTGTAGTTTTCTTTCTTTGTGACATCTTTGTCTGGTTTTGGTATCAGGGTGATGGTGGCCTTGTAGAATGAGTTTGGGAGGGTTCCTCCCTCTGCTATATTTCGGAAGAGTTTGAGAAGGATAGGTATTATCTGTTCTCTAAACATTTGATAGAATTCGCCTGTGAAGCCGTCTGGTCCTGGGCGTTTGTTTTTTGGAAGATTTTTAATCACAGTTTCAATTTCAGTGCTTGTGATTGGTCTATTTATATTTTCTATTTCTTCCTGGTTCAGTGTCGGAAGGTTGTGCTTTTTTAAGAATTTGTCCATTTCTTCCAGGTTGTCCATTTTATTGGCATATAATTGCTTGCAGTAATCTCTCATGATCCTTTGTATTTCTGCAGTGTCAGTTGTTACTTCTCCTTTTTCATTTCTAATTCTGTTGCTTTGAGTCTTCTCCCTTTTTTTTCTAGATGAGTCTGGCTAATGTTTTATCAATTTTGTTTATCTTTGCAAAGAACCAGCTTTTGGTTTTATTGATCTTTGCTATTGTTTCCTTCATTTTTTTCCATTTATTTCTGATCTGATCTTTATGATTTCTTTCCTTCTGCTAACTTTGGGTTTTTTTTTTTTTTTGTTCTTCTTTCTCTAATTGCTTTAGGTGTAAGGTTAGGTTGTTTATTTGCGATGTTTCTTGTTTCTTGAGGTAGGATCGTATTGGTATAAACTTCCCTCTTAAAACTGCTTTTGCTGCATCCCATAGGTTTTGGGTCATCGTGTGTACATTGTCATTTGTTTCTAGGTATTTTTTGATTTCCTCTTTGATTTCTTCAGTGATCTCTGGGTTATTAAGTAGTGTATTGTTTAGCCTCCATGTGTTTGTATTTTTTAATAGATTTTTTCCTGTAATTGATATCTAGTCTCATAGTGTTGTGTTTGGAAAAGATACTTGATATGATTTCAATTTTCTTAAATTTACCAAGGCTTGATTTGTGACCCAACATATGATCTATCCTGGAAAATGTTCCATGAGCACTCGAGAAGAAAGTGTATTCTGTTGTTTTTGGATGGAATGTCCTATAAATATCAATTAAGTCCATCTTGTTTAATGTATCATTTAAAGTTTGTGTTTCCATATTTTTTTTTTCATTTTGGATGATCTGTCCATTGGTGAAAGTGGGGTGTTAAAGTCCCCTACTATGATTGTGTTACTGTTAATTTCCCCTTTTATGGCTGTTAGCATTTGCCTTATGTATTGAGGTGCTCCTATGTTGGGTGCATAAATATTTACAATCGTTATATCTTCTTCTTGGATTGATCCCTTGATCATATTGTCGTGTCCTTCTTTGTCTCTTGTAATAGTCTTTATTTTGAAGTCTATTTTGTCTAATATGAGGATTCCTACTCCAGCTTTCTTTTGATTTCCATTTGCATGGAATATCTTTTTCCATTCCCTCACTTTCAGTCTGTATATGTCTGAGGTGGGTCTGAAGTGGGTCTCTTGTAGACAGCATATATACAGGTCTTGTTTTTGTATCCATTCAGCCAGTCTATGTCTTTTGGTGGGAGCATTTAATCCATTTACATTTAAGGTAATTATCGATATGTATGTTCCTATTACCATTTTCTTAACTCTTTTGGATTTGTTTTTGTAGGTCTTTTCCTTGTCTTGTGTTTCCTGCCTATAGAAGTTCTTTAGCATTTGTTGTAAAGCTGCTTTGGTGGTGCTGAATTCTTTTAGCTTTTGCTTGTCTGTGAAGGTTTTAATTTCTCCATCAAATCTGAATGAGATCCTTGCTGGGTTGAGTGATCTTGGTTGTAGGTTTTTCCCTTTCATCACTTTAAATATGTCCTGCCACTCCCTTCTGGCTTGCAGAGTTTCTGCTGAAAGATCAGCTGTTAACCTTATGGGGATTCCCTTGTGTGTTATTTGTTGCTTTTCCCTTGCTGCTTTTAATATTTTTTCTTTGTATTTAATTTTTGATAGTTTGATTAATATGTGTCTTGGCATGTCTCTCCTTGGACTTATCCTGTATGGGACTCTCTGCTTTTCCTGGACTTGATTAACTATTTCCTTTCCCATATTAGGGAAGTTTTCAACTATAATCTCTTGAAATATTTTCTCAGTCCTTCTCTTTTTCTCTTCTTCTTCTGGGACCCCTATAGTTTGAATGTTGGTG
This sequence comes from Balaenoptera ricei, assembly GCF_028023285.1. Taxonomy (NCBI): domain Eukaryota; kingdom Metazoa; phylum Chordata; class Mammalia; order Artiodactyla; family Balaenopteridae; genus Balaenoptera; species Balaenoptera ricei. Next base: position 57,707,484 of record NC_082642.1, read on the forward strand.
CATTTATTGTCATCCCAGAGGTATCTGAGACTGTCCTAAATTCTTTTCATTCTTTTTTCTTTATTCTGCTCTGCAGTAGTTATTTTCACTATTTTATCTTCCAGGTCACTTATCCGTTCTTCTGCCTCAGTTATTCTGCTATTGATGCCTTCTAGAGAATATTTAATGTCATTTATTGTGTTGTTCATCTTTGTGTGTTTGCTCTTTAGTTATTCTAAGTCCTTGTTAAATGTTTCTTGTATATTCTGCATTCTATTTCCAAGATTTTGGATCATCTTTACTATCATTACTCTGAATTCTTTTTCAGGTAGACTGCCTATTTCCTCTTCATTAGTTTGGTCTGGTGTGTTTTTACCTTGCTCCTTCATCTGCTGTGTGTTTCTCTGTCTTCTCATTTTGCTTAACTTACTTTGTTTAGGGTCGTCTTTTTGCAAGCTGCATGTCCGTAGTTCCCATTGTTTTTGGTGTCTGCCCCCAGTAGCTAAGGTTGGTTCAGTGGGTTGTGTAGCCTTCCTGGTGGAGGGGACTAGTGCCTGTGTTCTGCTGGATGAGGCTGGTACTTGTATTTCTGGTGGGCAGGACCGCATCCGGTGGTGTGTTTTGGGGTGTCTGTGACCTTATTATGATTTTAGGCAGTCTCTCTGCTAATGGGTGGGGTTGTGTTCCTGTCTTGCCAGTTGTTTGGCATATGGTGTCCAGCACTGTAGCTTGCTGGTCATTGAGTGGAGCTGGGTCTTAGCGTTGAGATGGAGATCTCTGGGAGAGCTTTCACCATTTGATATTACGTGGAGCTGGGAGGTCTCTGGTGGACCAATGTCCTGAACTTGGCTCTCCCACCTCAGAGGCACAGGCCTGACACCCGGCTGGAGCACAGAGACTCTGTCAGCCCCATGGCTGCTAGTGTTGGAGGGTCTCCTACAGAGGCGGGGGTGGCTGTGGCTTTCCGTGGGGAGAAGAACACTGGCAGCAGAAGTTCTGGGAAGTACTCCTTGGCATGAGCCTTCCCAGAGCCCACCATTAGCCCCACCAAAACTCTATCCTTTCTTATGGGCAGCTGATTGGCTCTGGAAATAACTTTCCCCAAATGAGGAGAAAGTTTCCTTTAGGTGAGTTAGATGTTTTTAAAAAAATACTTTGTGTATTTAATGAAATTACTCCTTTGATCCAACCCATAAGCAAGATATGTTGACTTTCTAGCTCCAAAAATTATGTCACATCAGACTGTGTGTCTCTGTCTCTGTCTCTGATGCCACCACCTTAGTCTGGCTCTCATCTGTGCTAGGGCCTCCTGCTCAGACTCATGCCCCATCCCATCCACTCACAACAGCCAGTGTCCTCATCTTACATTGTAAAGGACCCCACCCTCCACATCGCCCCCCTGCTTAAAGACCTGCAGTGAGAGAAGTTTGAATTCCCCTAATGCAATGGCCCTTCTGTGCCCCACTGTCCCCCACCCTCTGTTACTTTCTCTCCAGCACTCTGCTGTTTCTTTCATAAAACCTTATAACAATTTATAAATAGTTCGTTTGCTTATTTTTTTCTTGTGTCATCTTGCCTACCAGATTGTATGATTCATAAATTCAGGGATGTTTCTCTTTCTTTCTTGTTCATCTTCGTTTCTTAGTGGCAAGCTCAATGACTAGCACATGGTGGACTTTTTCCCCAGCATTTTTTAAATAAAAAAATTCAAACATACAGCACAGAGAATTTTATAATGAACACCTGAATACCTAACCCCTAGTTTCTACTGTAGTTTCTTCATCACATATCTATCCCTCTCTCTATTCCTCTATCTATCCTCAACACGTGGTTGACTTTTAATGCATTTGTTGAATGAATGAGTAAATGAAGAATGTTACTCTTTTGGTCAATAGCCCGAAGCTATATATCATGAACTTCCTTGTTTCTGTGTGGACAGAGGGTATGGGGAACTACGTCATGTTTCGTTGGATGTGTATCTGCTCACCTCTGTACCAGGCACTGGGCCAGAAACTGAGGATGCAGAAATAAGGACAAATTTCCTGCCTTCCAGAGGCACAGCCTCCACTAGCGAGAAGACCCAAATATGTTAGTGATAGAAGAAATAAGTAGAAAATGTTGACTAGCGATTTTTTTTCGCATGTATGACTTGTTAGTAAAGACTGACCAGTCCTATCTTGATGTTCAAACTGCCTGATTTCTTGGCCTTTTGTGTTTTTTGTTGCACAAGTAGACAAAAGCGATTGTTTACTTGGCCAATGCCAGTGAAGGAATATTTTATGATTCCTAGTTAAGTGAGTGACAAATGCAAGCCCATTTGAACCATGAAACTCTTAGCTTTTTTTTTTTTTAAAGTGCTGCACATACCATTGAAATATACAAATAATAGAAGCAAAAGAAAAGCGTATAAATGTTCCTAATCTAGGCTAACTATGGTCAAGGTAAAGAGCATCTCTGCTTAGTCTAGAAAATTGACAGAGCAGAGCAGGTAGAGCTTTCTTCCCTTCTGCATGCAGATAGTTTTTTCTAAACTATGTTTGATTATATTTTTTGGACCCTGTGTTTATTATTTTGATCGCTCAGAGGAAATGCTTACCTTTGAAGTGACATCCTAGGGCAGTGCTTTGCAATATCCTTTATTAAGATTTACTGTGTCTATTCACATTTATAATATTTTGATTCTTATTTTAGAAGGAGGATTTTAAGAAGGTCAGTGCAGTATCTTTGTGATTGAATTCCAAGATTACTTAGCAGGGGTCCATGTATATAAGTGTGTTGAATCATTGTGAACTGGGAATGCATTCAAGTTCAAGCTTAACTGAGAATCCTCTGTTAAATACTTAAAAGTGAAGCATTCTTTTAAAAGAGGCCTATGGGCCTGGACAGCATAGAAATGGGTGAACACAGCACCGCTAAGCAGCAAAAGCAGAGCTGGGACCTGAGCTTTTTGTTCCTCCAACCTTGGCTGTCTCCTCAGCCCCTCACCCCTTTTATTGATGGCGTTCTGCTTTCTAACACGTTGGGGATCCCCAGCCCATTAACTTTCATTTGCTCACATTGTCCTTCCATGGGCTTCCATGTGGCAAATATTTCAGGGCCCAGTGTGGTCCTGACCTGGATTTGCTTACTGGCTTTGCCACTAGCAGTTAAAGGACCTCGAACAAGAAATGTACTTTTTCCAAGTTCTAGGTCCCTTACCTGTAACTGGGAGACCTTAATACCTACTTCAACATGTAAAACATGTCCACCATGGAGAAGTCTCTTGATAAATCTATCAATAGTTTTACCCTACCATCTTAAGATCAGTTACCACCTTGGATCACTAAGAAATGATGTTTGCAGAGAAATATGGATGTAAGCACCTAGATATTTAGTGCAATAGGAGAAAAAAGCAAATCTGGAGGTGGATATTTTATTTATAAAATTAAACCTAATTTATTTTGCAAAAATCAACACATACATGTTCAGATCTGGTTTATCTTCAAAACACGTATTTTTGTTTTTTTAACAAACATGCAAGCTAATTTGGCATGCCAAACATTCTTCTCTTTAGCTCTCCTTGGAAAATTTTTTTTTCATAACACAAACAAGGGTGCAAATATTGTCCAAAAACTATTTACATTTTTACCCTCCAGAATTACTAACATTAAGATTTATTGAGAGGAAAGAAAAACTTCAAGGTTTGGCCTTTGGCCTTCACATTTGATTCAGCAGTGTAATTAAAAACTTGTATTTGTTTTTAAGATAAACACTTTGAAGGAAATTTAATAAATCTTGGTTTTGCTCTGCAAAGGAGCCACTGTATCAAAACATTTAACTGGAGCTGTCGAGTTCCTGCTGGTAGAATATTACTTCCAGCCTATTTATTAGCTTTTCTTCCTGTAGCCCAATATATGATTCCCCACACCCCACCCCTCCACTGAGTGAAAACACAGAAAGGATGCAATTTCTTGTCTCTTTTCCCCCAGCATCATGCAAGGCAAGGCAGCATCACAAGTCACAGTATCTGAATTTACTTTGATTATATATTTTTTCTTACACTTAAAATGATTTTGTATTATAATACTTACTGGGTCATCTAAAATCAACATTGTTGATTTTAAACTGTTATAAAGCCAGACTTTTAGAGGCATTTGAAACAAGTCATGAACCATGTCTGAAAGGAGATAATTACCTTCAACCTATTCTTTTGCGCTTGAAGTAAAAGAATTTTAGGTATCAGCAAGTTACTAGAAAATAAGACTTTAGGGGGTCTATATAATTTATTCAGATCCTTTTGTATATTGTAAACAAGGATAGGATACTTTTGACAGTAGTGTATGAACAAATTTTTTAAAAATATATCCTTCACTATAGAATAGGTATCAAGAGAGCATTTTAAATATGATTCTGATAGGTCTCTTATGAGCCTACTTCCCAGAAAAAGTTTATATGAAATTTCCCAATTAAAAACAAAATCTAAAGTCATAGATTTAAGTTGAGAGAATATGGTATGTGAGGTAAGGTCATTGTGTTATCTATGGTCTGATGCACAATGTAGCATGTACAAAAGAACCTAAAGAGACATCTATCTCAAATTTCAGGCAGGATATAAGAGTGCATAGAGAGGAGAGAGCTTTTCAGGTGAGATAGTGAAAGAAGCTACGGTATTCACCTAAATTAATACATTGTAAGCAACGTACACATATGTAATGCCAGTTCACAGGATACAAACAAGATCAATTAGAAATTGTACTGTGATAGCCACACATTTTGGAGAAAAATTCCCAAGCCAGGCGAATGTGGATTGGGATAAAAACATAGGCGGTGTATACCACCATAGCAAAAATGGTTAGTAAGATGGTATTGAACATGGATCGCTCCCAGGGCTCCAAGACAGCACAGCAGCTAATGATTTGGTATTGATAGTACAGCCAGGAGAAATAGTCCTTCACACGTTTGAAATCCATGGCTGGCTCCTTCAAGCTGCAGAAAGTCTGTCCTGTTAAAAAAAGGTAACAGATTAGAAGAAAAAAAAAATAAGGCACTAAACACAGAATCTCCTTGTATTTTCATGATCTCAGCATGTCAAAAATTTTCAAAGAATGTTAATGATCATTGAGTGAATTATTAATAGGAATATTATATGGAAATAATAACAACATATTAATCATAGGAATTAATAATATTGCCATTACTACTAATAATTACTACTAGAATGGATAGCAATAATATTATTAACAGTAACATTTATCTAAAAATAATTGCTAGTAATAACTCTAGTGATAATAATATCTACAGTTGAGGCTAACCACATTTTCTTTAGCCCTGTACATTTAGAGAGATAAACGTGAATTTTCTATTTCCTACAGCACATATTCTGGTAGAAGATTAAAGAATAGTGTGCAGAAAAGAGTTAATATAGCAAACCTGAGGCTGCTATTTTTAGAAGGGTCCTTGGCTGGCATCTGGAAACTTGGCTTTTGGAATGTTCTTTCTGTTCCCTAATGGATAAGGATGATTCACTATGCCTAGACTGTGCAAACACTGTAATTTATGGTGAATACCTGCTTTATTCTGGGAGTCTGGAATTTTTTGTAATTGCCAGGCAAAGAGTGTCCATGTGACCAGCCCCAATAAAAACCTTGGTGCTGAGTCTCTAATGGGCTTCCCTGAGCAGAAACATTGGCATGTATCGCTGCACTTTTTGCTGGTAAAGAAAGAAGCACACTTGGTGTGTCCACTCATGGGAGGGAGAGAACATCTGAAGCCTATAAATGGATTTCTTCAGACTCCAACCGTGTCTCTCTTCCTGACTGATCCTGTTGTATATCTTTTTGCTATAATAAACCTTAGCTGTGAGTGCGAATATATGTTGAGTCCTGTGAGTCTTTCTAGTGAGGCACTGGACATATGGATGGTCTTGGGAAACAAGACACCTCTGAAACAAAGGTGAAGCCCAAAGTGTACCTTTGGGTGGTCATTTGGTTTTTGGGTAGAGAACTTATGAAAACCATATAAAAATGTTTTGTTGGCCCTCAGATAGGATCACAGTTAACACTACGTGGAAAACCTCCTAGAAGGAAGGGCATCTATCATTTCTTTTTTTTTTTTTTTGATATACCAATTTTTATTTATTCATTCATTTCTTAAAGATTCTTGGGAAGATTTTGCAGACACTCAGAGACATGGTGGGGAGACAAGCAGACATGTACCTGTTGTGCTTACTCCTAGGAGTATCATGGTGCTACATCATCTAAGTCCACCTTGATAACTTTTATTATTCAAATCACAGTTAAATATTTTTGAAGATCATTCCTATGTTCTGACCTGAATGTATCTCTCTTTAATTTGATTCTCTTTTGAGTAAAAGCAAGATGTTTTTGCTCCATAAGACCGTGGACTCAGGCTATGGGGAGACTCTCATGATCCTAATGCCTGGCACAAAGACTGTCATCAGTAAATACTTGCTGAACAAATGAGTAAATGAATGAATGACAAGTAACCAACTTAAAAAAATAATTACAGATGACTCACAGTCCCGACCTAAGTGGGATCCGGTAGGCTACTGCTGACTTTCAGTAACTTGGTTTTGATAGTAAGTAACCCTTTCTGACAAGGAAAATTTCCACAAAAACTTAAAATGGGAAAGTCTCTGTGTTACCAGGTCATGATTATTTGTAATAATGGCCAGAGTAATCCAAATAAGTAAATAATACAATTACTTAGTCTTCTAGAAGCCAGAGTGGAGATGAAGTAATTGGATTTGAATGGTTTGTCCTGGCAGGTGGACTTCAGTGAGAAGTTACCTCCAATGTTCTTTTTCACTCCTAACTCTGGTTGCAGAGAAAGAGCAAAGGTCAAAGGTTTAAGAGAAAATGAGTGACAGAAGAAGTGATAATTTCAGTGAACAATATTATCCAAGCAACCAAGACTTTCCACTGATAAGCTGAAAGAGAGAAATTAGGAGGTATCCCTATTTGAGCTTTTAGGCTGTCCCATGAGATAACTGTATATTTCAAACTAAATTTAATTTTTAAAAATCTTATTGATGGCTACCCACACTTGCTCCTCTTCATTACCCTGACAGAGTTTGGGGTGGCGCCAGGTAACTGATCAGGAGTGTGAGAGGCCATTCATCAAGTATGAAGTTCCAGACTGTGCTGGGTGAAGGTGGGAGAATGATGGCTCAGCCAGGCCCAGACCCACCCCTTAGAAAGCTTGGTCCAGTTGGGAAGACAGGTAGCAATCAAATAATGTATACAAATATATAATTATCTACTATATTATGCCCTAAAGGGCAAGAGCAATGTATAAGGGACTGTGGGAAACCTAATCCAGTCTGAGTATGTCTCTGAGGAAGAGATATTTGAGATAAAATCCAGGAGATGATTGTGAATCTAACAGATAAAATGAGTAGTCAGATGGGGAGAATGGATAAGACATAGGGATCAACTTGTGTTTGTGCAAAGGTTAGAGGTGGGAAGGAGCTTGATAGGTGGTCAAGGGAATGACCAGAGTGAGGCCAAGTGCCCTAGGGCCTAGCTGAGTGGGCAAAGTATTTTGTCTTGATCCTGTGAGTGAGGGGGCCCCAAAGGTTTTTAACAGGGGAATGCTGTGGTGGGTTTGAGAGGATGAGCCTTTAAGATTATATGGACATGTTGCCTTCCCTGCATTCTAAAGCCAATCTGAAATGGTTTTGAATACCAATCATTTCAGTAAATCTATGTCTCTGCTGTCTCATGGGCGTTACTCATTCAGAATCAACCATATACTGAAAATCTGTTTAAAATATTCTTAATATTCTTTTTACTTTTATAAATGAGATAAATTACTCATTTAGAAACATCATTGACCTTTTTCTCTATACATTTTAGCTTTTAAAAACTTACTAATTAACTGCCTGGCCATTGCTTTCTCTTCAAAAATTAAATTTCTTGCTTGAGCAGCCCCAATGGACACCTTGACTGCAGCCTTGTGAGGGACCCTGAGCCAGAGGCGCTAAGCTAAGTTGTACCCAGATTTCTGAGCCGTAGAAACTGTGAGGTGGTCAGTGTTCATTGTGTTAAGCTGTAAAAGTCAGTCAGTCAATCAAGGAAATGACAGCTCTAAAGCATACCAACATGCATTACACCAAAGCTGGACACCTGGTAAGAACTTGGTCACATATTGCTGACAATTTAAAGAATTAAGATTAAAAATTTTTTTTCTTGCCCATTTCTACAGTGCGCTGGATCATTTCCCAGCCCTCTCAGTAGTCAGCTCTGATATGTAAAAAGTACTTTGTCACATCTCACTTCAGTCTCATGAAGTAAAAGAGTCAATAAAAAGCATTGATATCCCCCTTTTCTTTGATTCTTTTTCCCCTTATTAATGAAAAGCCATTTTAAAGATGATCTATTCATTGTTTCTCATGAAAAGGTGAGAAGAGAGTTGGTTATTATTGGTAAATCATCTGCTACAACCTATTGTTAGAATATGCACTATATTTAGGTTCTGGATTTGCTTCGGTAATATGTTTTACTTCCTTTTGAGTCCATTTTTAAGTCTCCTATGGCAGGGGTCCCCAACCCCTGGTCCGTGGGCCACTACCGGTCTGTGGCCTTTTAGGAACCAGGCCGCACAGCAGGAGGTGAGCAGCAGGCAAGCGAGTGAAGCTTCATCTGCTGCTCCCCACCGCTCCCCATCACTCACATTACTGCCTGAACCATCCCCCCCCACCCCCACCCCCGGGAAAAATTGTCTTCCATGAAACCGGTCCCTGGTGCCGCAAAGGTTGGGGACTGCTGTCCTATGGGACAACAGGGAAGATTTAAGAAAACCACTTTAGACAATTTAAGATGAGCAATGTGGGAAGGAGAATTCATTCATTCATTAAATAAGGGCATTTTGAGTACTACTATGTGGTTTTCTCTTAGTAGTAACAGCTTCAGAAGGAATCTGTTCCAAAATGGCATTGCAGACAGGAGATGCTCTTCTAGGCAGCAGCAAACTGGACCATGGAACAAACCTGCAGTGACGAGGGGCCAGGAATGAGCACTAACTGGGGGGAAAGGGCATGGAAAAATGCTAAGGAGGAAGCTAGGAAAAGAGGCTGAATTTGAGAAATAAGATGACAAAAATGGCATGAACTTAATTATTCACAGGTAACCTAGAACTAGATGACAGCAAACATCTTAATGTCTTAATCTTTCACAATCAAATGTGAAATTAACTTGCCCTTAAAGACCTGATGGCATATCCCAGTAAAGCTAAACAAGAGACTTAAAATGCTTATTTTATTCAAGCACACCACACTTCTCCTTGTTTTTAATTATACGTTTTTTAAAAGATGATTTCCCGTATATGGAAAAGAGGGAGGAAGTAGTTTGTTTCTTCTCCTTCTCCTCCTTCTTCTTCCAATTTTTTCTCGAAACTCGGTGATTTTTAAAACCTTCTTAAATTTTTAATGAGGTTGTGCATTCAAAGGTGACACTGCCTAAGCACATTGTGGTATGTCTTCAGTGGTACAGTGGCCTGGATGGGTTTGACTCTTAACAGCTGAAGCTGTGTGGTGATGCCTTCAGGTGACTGGGGAGGGTTTGAGCCCCTGTGGGACACAAAGCGGGTGAAGCTCTCTGTAAAAAGTGGGGGTGAGGCAAGGGCCAGCACTGTTACCTGGAGGGATGGATAGTGAGGCCTGAGGAAAGGCTTTTTCTGGGTCATTGTTTGTTTGCTTGTTTGTTTTTTAATGTTCCTTTTTTTTCTATTGATGTATAGTTAACTTACAATGCTGTGTTAGTTTCAGGTGTACAGCACGGTGATTCAATTTATATATGTGTGTGTGTGTGTGTGTGTGTGTGTGTGTGTATTCTTTTTTAGATTCTTTTCCCTTATATGTTATTACAAAATATTGAAAATATTGAGTACTGTACTATACAGTAGGTCCTTGTTGGTTATCTATTTTACATATATAGTAGTGTGTATATGTTAATCCCAACCTCCTAATTTATCCCTCCCCACCCCCTTTCCCCTTTGGTAACCATAAGTGTGAGATATATATATATATATATATATATACCACAACCAAACTATATATACAATGGAATGTTACTCAGCCATAAAAAAGAATGAAATAATGCCATTTGCAGCAACATGGATGGACCTAGAGATTATCATACTAAGTGAAGTAAGTTAGACAAAGACAAATATCATATGTCACTTATGTGGAATCTAACAAAAGGATACAAATGAACTTATTTGCAAAACAGAAACAGACCCACAGACATGGGCCATTGTTTTAAAAACAGGATAACATCTCCTTCTTCAGGAGGATCCATGTAGTACCACATTCTAAGATGCTTCATGGATTTGATTTATCAGGGTTTCTCTTGTAATAATAACAGAAGCAATTTCTGTTTTCATAGGATTACCTGTAGCTTAGAAAGTGCTTTTTATTGCATTTTCGTAATGGGTTTGGGACTAAGGACAGGCATTGGTTCAAGTTCTGACTTCTCTACTTGCTGGGTATGTGACCTTGGCCCAGTTACTTAAGTGTTCTGGGCCTCAAATGCCTCACCTGTAAATGGAAATAATAATCCTTTCTGTTTAAGGTTGCTGCGAGGATTAGCAAAAATGCAAGCAAAGCATCAATTAAAGGGATTTGCATATGGAGGAAATACATAGATAGGAAGATGGAATCTAACTGGTGAAAGGCCTTCCCCTCTCCCCCACTTCCTTTTATTTATTAAAAATAATTATTACCATGCTGGTATTCGCACCAGGAACTGGAGATACCATGGTGACTGAGACAGTCATGGCCACTGCCCCAAGGATTATCATTCAGCTGGATATATTCCACAAATATATATTTTAGACAATATTTACCACATGTATTAGGTAGCTAAAGTGGAATCCTAGAATGTTAGCAGCTGGATGGACTGTAGAGTCCCCTAGACCCAGTCACTCATTTTAAAGAAAAGTACCAAGACTATGAGGCTAACATTAAATTGATATTAAATTGGTTCACATCAAATTGGTTTGTCAAACTGAATTAAAGTGACTGGACTGTTCCAGGTGGTGAATACCCTGTGTTTTGTGAATTGACATTGGATGAAAGAAGCAAAAATTCCAATGGAGGTTTTCTGTGGTCTTCAAAGTTGATCAAGGACATCGAAATCAAGTGTGTAGGTATCCAGAAGACTTCAGCCTCACCCTCTCTCAGTTTCCCCAGGCTCTACTCTTCTCTTACTCAAGACTCTTTCCTGAAATCCCACTGTTCAGATTCTCCTCTAGTCAATTGAAGGTCTGGCAAAGGCTTCATTTATTACAACTATTACTGGGAACTGGCAAAGGCTAAGGTTCTTGTTAGTAGTGTACAACTTAGCATGGATAAAAGACCCGAATAAGAGTTTTGCCAGGTTGAGGGGAGAAACAGGGGGGAAGGAAGAGATTATTAGAGAAGGATTATGAGAGTCTTGGGAACCAGAAAGAGAGAGAGAGTGATTTCTAAAGGGAACCCAGTGAATGAATGGGGACACTGTGACAGTAGAAAACAGTGAGGACTTGGAATTCCCCTAAGAAGTTATCTCATAATTGATTGGAGAGTAAGTGGCTATTTTTTATTTCTGAATGTCACTGAATGTATTTTTCTCTCACTAGTTTTGTGTACAGTGGGGAAAAGTAAAGTTTAATCTCCTCTCTCACAATGAGAAGGAGAATTCCGGGGACTTGTGATCCACATTACTCAGGGGCAAGCCTTTCTTCTGGCCTGAACAGAAAAGAAGGTTAGAATAAATAGAGCAATAAAAAAACCCACATGCTCCCATGAACCCATGTATATGAGTCACGAAATGAGAATGCTGTAAAAGGAACATGCAGGGTGATGGCAAAAGTAGAGGCTGGGCTTGCTCAGGAGGCTTTTTGGTTTTGGTTCTCTCCATGGGAACAGGAGTGGTAAAAAGTTAGGCAACCACAATGAAAGATGAGTAGCAGATGATTTGTTAGGGTGGCGTTTTCCTTGGGAATACTGCAAAAGACTTCATCCTGCAGCCCTCCTCTGCCTAAAGAAAGTACTCCAAATTATTGAATTTTCTAAGGAAGGGATTTCCCTTTCTAAACATTAGCTAAAAATGAACCTTCCCTCCTGAGGAGGGGAAAAAGACTTAACACATTTTGGTTTAAATTTCCTTCTAAAATGTCAGAATCCGGGGCTGAAGAGAAAAGTCAGAAGGATTTGCAATTGAATTTGGGTTATCTCGTTCTCAACTTATTTTGGAATTCTACGTCAATCACCCAGCTTTTTTTGTGCTTCATATTTGGAACTTGAAAACCTGAGAAGGGGAAAAAGTATCCTGCCTGCTGCTGCAGAGAGAGATGCTGTATCTAAAAAGAGACTGTGTCTGTACTCGGAAGTAGCTTTCTTTGGAAAGAACTCAATAGATTTACTCAAGTTCAAGGCTTCCTTTAATTAAGTAATTCATTTAAAGAAGGAGCAGAGTGATGTCCTTCCAAAGAGTACAGTGTGAAAAAGGGTGATAAAAACGAGTAAATTTACAATGGAGGAGACTGATAAGCGCTACCTCAGCCAGCTGATCAGGGCCACCGTCAACAGTGATAACTCATGTTTGTAGTAGGTATCCATGATATGATGGCATGAAAATGGCACTTTAATTCTGTGGTCTTCCTCCCCCAAACCCACAACCTCAGTCTAATAATGAGAAAAAACATCAGACGAATTTTAACAGAAGAGCATCTTAAAAAATACCTGACCTTAAATTCTCCTAGTACCTAAAACTCTCAAGATCATCAGAAACGAGCAAAGTATGAAAAATTGTCACAGCCCAAAGGAGCCTAAGGAAACATGACAATTAAATGTAATGTGTAATGGATGGAATCCTGAAACAGAAAAAGGATTTTAGGTAAAAACTAAGTAAATTTGAGTAATGTATTGGCTTTAATAATAGCATATCAACGTTGGCTCATTAACTGTAACATGTGTCATACTAACATAAGATGTTAATAGCAGAAACTGGGTGCAGGGTATATGGTAATTCGCTGTATTATTACCTCAAGTTTTTCGTAAGTCTAAAAATGTTCTAAACAATAAAGTCTATTAAAATTTTTTGAAGGCAAAAAAATAATTAGGAAAGTCTTGAAAGGTCCAGAGTTACCCTTATTCCAAACTCCAATGAACTTTGCTTATGCTGTTCTGCCTTTCTGGAAAACTCTTCCTCATAACTTCGAATATAATTAAATAACAGTCTTCCATAAAGGACTGGCTTTCAAATATTGTCAAACACAATAGAGATAAAAAGTACATTTTACTTTTGATCCAGGGTACATACACATACACATACACATACACATACCCATACCCATATAACTGAAATAAACATCTCTCAGAATAATACTCTGCATGCTGATATTTTATTTCTCATTCCATTCTATTCCATTCAGTTTCATTCTGCTGTGTTCTATGTTATTGTCTTCATTCATTACAAAATACCAATCGTGAGCTACCATATCGATTTCTTAACCCACCAATTGTAACCTGCAGTTGGAAAAACCCTCCTTTAAGGCTTATCTCAACTGCTAGCTTCTCCAAGATGTCTCTGCATTGTCCAGTTTGGCAGACACTAGTCATATGTGGCAATTTAAATTTTTTGTGCTCATTAGCCACATGTGGCTTGTGGCTACCATATTGGACAGCACAGGTATAGAATATTTCCATCACTGCAGAAAATTTTATTGGGCAGTGCTGTGGACTCTCTCCGTCTCTCACTTGGACCAATGAAATAGCCTACCAACTTGTCTCCTTTTCACCTTACAATCTTCCATGCTGCTGCTGGAATTAACTTTCTAAAATTACAGATTTATTTTTCTGCTTGAAATACTTCAATGGCTCTCCATTTCCTATGAAATGAAACATTCATGTAAGGCCCTTCACAGTTTGATCCCTCCACCTCTCCTGCATCATCTCTGAACTCTCCTGCTAAATGCCGTTCACTCTTAAGCTTCCATGTTTTAGTTCATCCTCTTTTATTTTCTAGAAATATTTTTGTGCCTCTCTTCTTTTAGATAAAATCCTATTTATTTTCAAGACGTAGCTTCTATGTTCTCTCTTCTATGAAACATTCTCAGGAGACCACCCTTCCCAAGGAATGTATATTGCTTTCTTTTATGGGTTACCATTGTAGCTTTTATACTGTATTATAATTAGCCATGTACAATGTTTCCCCATTAGACTATGAGGTCTTTGAATACTGGGAATATGCCACGGTCATCTCTATATCCCCAGTGCCTGGAATGTGGGATACTTATACACTGGCTGGTGAGCTGGTTGGCTGGTTGGCTGACTGAATTGTAAGGTTGTAGAAGGTAGGGACCACACTTGTACTTATTTAATATTCCCATAGCACAATGTGGGATACATAAAAGGTACTTATGAATTCTCTTTGTCTGCTTTCAGGCAATAAGTTTTAGACAGATTGTTTTCCAAGTACTGTCAAATTCAGTACAATCTGTTTTTTTGTAGGATGAAAGGGAACTGGTACTGATATGACAAATACTTTTAAAGTTTCCAATACTGTTGAAAGTTCATGGACTCTGTGGGGGAATAAAAAGCACTTCTAAAGTGGTTTTAAATCCCATTAAAATGGCTTTTTACAAGGGCTTACTCTAGGTGAGTAAAAATTTAAGATTGGTAGAAAAGTGGTTCTAATGGAAAAAAATCCCAGGATGAGAACATCTGGAGACCTGAATTCTATTACAGCTTTTTTTCCTCTTCATCTTTTCTTCTCTTCATCTTTTTTTCTCTTTATTTCTCTTCATTCATTCATTCATTTTACTTTGTGTCCTTGGGCAAGTTCCAAAGTCTTTCTGGGTCACAGCTTCTCTGTGTAAAATGAAGATAATTGATAATTGCTTCTAAGTCTGTCTCAGTGATACGGTAAGGAATGTGGGGATAGTTTGTGAGCTCTTTAGAGATATTTGTAAGAGTCATAATGATAGTAATAGTAGTGTTTGTTGTTGTTCCCTGTGGATTGGTACAACTTTAAACTACTTGCAAGATTTTATTAAATTATAGAGTCAAAGAGTCTTCATAGAATATTCTATAACAGTTACCTCAACAATGGAGTGCTTTGGATATTTTACAGGAAAAAAAACCCCTCAGCCCTTATTTGTTTGCTAAATGAACTTCCTGGTACATTGAGAAATAATAACAAAACAACACATGTATATAACCATTAACACAAACCACTATTTGAAAGACATTGCAATCTTTACACAAATCTTTAAATGTGTGTTGGGCAGGGCCACCACATTCCATTGTGTGGGCTGTGCACTGCACAAACTTGTGTCATGGTTCTTGGAGACCTGATCACAAACTGTGTCTTTATGTAAACACAATTTGATTCACAAAGATACAAATTTGTATGATTAAAGGAAAAACCTCACATTGTGTCTATGTACGAATCAGACACAACAATAGTTTATTGGCTTCCCAGTTTCCAGATGTCTTGCTCTAAGTTTTCTGTGGGTGACTGTAATGTTTTCTGTGTCTCACAGAAGGTTCTATTCTTGCTTAACATTTTCCAGGGAATTTCCTTGTCATCTTAGAATGTTCTCCAGTCACCCTTTGGCAAGCAATTCTTCATGCTGATACTGAGGTGAATATTGGAAATCAGACCAGAAGTGATGGATTTGAAGTCCAAGTCTTAAGAGGGAGCTAAAAAAACCAACTTAAAAGTTTGTGATAAATCAAAGCCAGAGAAGCAAATCAAACAACCATAGGGCAATTAAGGAACTTTCTTTATACATTCATGAATTGCTTGCACAATTTATAGACTCCTCAAAGAGGAAAAAACGAACAATTGTAAGTCAAAGCATGCTTCTGCTTTTAGGCAGCTAAGTTACTCAACGTTTTATAATTTTAGAAGTGAGTTACTGAAATAGTGTACTAAGAGGAAAAAGTCTCACCAACAATTTAGCCAAGTTGTAGTTGGTATGGTGTTGGTTTGAGTAATACACAAGAGTAGAGTGTTTTTGTGGAGATCTGAACCAAACTTTTGGCCTCCAATTTCCATTAACACCAACAAAGGCAGAACAACAGAAAACATGTACTTCTCGTCCAACTATCAGCTGAGGCCACTGGGCATCACAGTGAGCGTTGAGTAACTGTAATTTCAAAGCAGTCCTTGTTGTTTGGCATTTTATGACAGACTCTAGAGGGATTTATGAATGAAGGACTTCTGGCTGGGAAAGGAAACTTGGAATTTGACTTTAACAGAAAATTTCATAATAGTTTAGGAAATACCAAATTCACGTTAGATCAATTTCAATGTTGTGTGGCCATCAAAAAGGAGATACATACAGTGAAATTAAAAATGAGAAGCACATAGGTTAATGCTGATGTTATGAATAGGAAGAGAAACTTGTAATAGGAGATGACATATCTTGCCTTGTTCCTGGTGTCCTGTCATTGACTCATATAGAAACAGGGCAAGGGGAATTCCCTGGTGGTCCAGTGGTTAGGACTCCGTGCTTTCACTGCCAAGGGCACGGGTTCAATCCTTGGTCGGGGAACTAAGATCCTACAAGCCAGGTAGCCAAAAATAAAAAGAAACAGGAAAAGTATCCTTCTTTATTCCTGCCAATTTGGGAGTGGAGAGTAAGGCTTCCAGGTCAAGATTTTAACTGTAATGTCATTTCCTAGGATGAACCTCTTTATTACTATTTTATTTTTTTTAAAAAAAGAAAGAAAAACCCCATTATCCTAAGGAAAGAGGAAAGAATATAGCTTCTGGGTGGCTTTTTCCTTCTGCAGATATTGTTCCCAGGGACTGCCAATTTGTTTTTAGAAGTAAAAAGTAAACAGAGTTGCAACACTAACAGTGGACTTAAAGATGTTAATAACCGTTTAAATGGGGGATATATGTATACATATAGCTGTTTCACTTTTTTATACAGTAGAAACTAACACAACATTGTAAAGCAATTATACTCCAATAAAGATTAAAAAAAAAAAAAAGAAATGGAGAGAATAAAAGCAGACCAAAAGAAAAAGTCATTAAATGTATACACATGTTAAAGCGCATTATTCTAGATAACCAAAAGCAACCCAAATGTCCATTGGCAGATGAATGGATAAACAAAATATAGTATATACATGCAATGGAATATTATTTATCTTTTAAAAGTAAGGAAATTCTGACACATGCTACAACATGGATGAACCTTGAGAATGTTATCCCAAGTGAAATAAGCCAGTCCTAAAAAGACAAATGCTGTATGATTTCACTTATCTGAGGTATCTGGAGTAGTCATCTCATAGAAACAAAGTAGAATAGTGGTTACCAGGGGCTGGAGAAAGGGAGAAATTGGGAGTTGTTCATTGGATGTGAAATTTCAGTTTTGCAAGATGAAAACATTCTGGAGACTGGTTGCACAACAATGTGAATATATTTAACACTACTGAGCTGTATACTTAAAAATGGCAAAGATGGTAAATTTTTATGTTATGTGTATTTTACCACAATTTAAGAATTTTAAATGTCAGTGAATAACTCTAAAAATTAAGAAGGACTGAAATTTAAAAATACACTTTAAAAATAGTCTGAACAATATTTTTTAAAAGTCATTAAAAGTCATTGAGAGTCTCGGGACATCGCTGGTGGCTCAGTGGTTAAGAATCTGCCTGCCAATGCAGGGGACACGGGTTCGAGCCCTGGCGCAGGAAGATCCCACATGCCGTGGAGCAACTAAGCCGATGTGCCACAACTATTGAGCCCACGTGCCACAACTACTGAAGCCCACGCGTCTAGAGCCCATGCTCCACAAGAGAAGTCACTGCAATGAGAAGTCTGCTCACTGCAACTAAGAGTAGCTCCTGCTCGCCGCAACTAGAGAAAGCCCGCACGCAGCAATGAAGACCCAACAAAGCCAAAAATAAATAAATTAATTAATTAAAAACAAAAAAGTCATTGAGAGTCTCAATTTGTAGTGCGGCATTACTAGTCTAGCAAAATTGCTTGGATGTACCATCCAAAACTAAGTAAATGAATAACACCAAAGGTCTTCAAATAATAATTGTGAGGTTCCAGTTGGGGTTCCCTTCTTCTTGGCTTTCATGATATAAGAGGAAAATTGGAAACTGATGAACTACAAAGATCTTTCTGAGAGGAGTGTTGACCTGTTTAGGTTGATTCTTGGCATCAGTGAAATTCTCTTAGTTTAATTCCCTATAGTACTTGTGGGAATTAAAATTCTGTGATATGCTTATGTGTTTTTGACAAACTGTGAAATAAAGAGCTCATAAGATCCCCAAACCCAGAGTATATAAAAGGGAGTAAGAGTGGAAAAGTGGCTAAATCGTTCGACTGAAACTACTTTTCTAATGTCATTACAAACCCCTTTCCTGGCAATTATGTGCCATGTACATCATAACAGTTCTGCCTTTCTCTTTTCTTCCCCAGCTCTTTGCCATCAAAACTACACTTTGGTAAAGGAAATACCTGCTTACTGTTTGTTCCTAAGGACTCAAGTTTCTTGGAAGCTAGAAGCCTGAGCACAAAAAAATCAAGCTTTTGTCTCATCCCTGACTATTGTCATTATATTTCATATATCTTCAGAAATAGAAAACGTTTTTTTCCCAAGGAAGAGTTTGAGGGCAAGGAAGGTGAGTTACTGCAATAATGATTTGTCAGAAGCATACCTGCTGAGCGCTTGTTCCCAGTGTTCTGCCAAGGGAAATCCGGTTGCATAGGCAGCTGGTCAACCAAGACTCTTCCAATAGTATTTTCTAATACTAATTTTCTGGGTTGTGTTTTTTGCAGTTTTTTGGATAACATTGAATAGATTTGCTCATAAAACTTTTTATTGTTTTTGTTTATTTTTCTGTTCTTCTTCCTCCTCCTCCTCCTCTTCCCCCTCTTCCTTCTCCTTCTCATTCTTCTGGCCTATTCTTTATTTCTTATTACATTGTCTGGAAGGCTTCTGGTGATGAGTTCAGTGTTTTTGGTGACCAGCGACATTGAACTTTCATAGTTGTGATTTTTTTGTGACAATAGTAAGATAGCCTGTTGCTTTTTTACTGCCCTCAATTGACCTGCTTCTGTATCCCAGTTATTACTGCTTTTAGGAAAATATGTGGAGAGCTAGCCTGACTCCAAGGGTCATGGAGATAGACACAGCATTGTTGAGGTGTTCTCTCTGCCAACCCCCAGATCAAGGGACATTTCCCTACTGGATTGGTTAGCATTCTAGGTCAGCTAGTTTCTGAGATGGGGCAGAGGGAGGTGAGAAGGGAAAGGCAGGAGTAATAGAGTTATGTCAAGACATGTCATTGCTTTTAGACAGTTAAATTAATTAGATTTTGCAATCTTGTACTTAGAAATGAGTTACTTAAGTGAGATAACAAAAGAAAAAAGTTTCAATGACAATTTAGCCTAGTGGATTTCTCATTCTCCTGGGCAGAAGGGCATTGACATATTATTCTGGCTTCATTCTCTTTCACCTGCTCCCAGGTACATGGGTACCTGCATGCTTCTAGTGAAAAGTGGAAAAGGGCTGAGCTCCAAGATTATTCTTTTAAATGAGTAACAATTGTTCATTTCCTAAGAACTTTGTTGATTCTCAAGTAAATGTGGAGAAGGCTAATGGCAACTGGGCATATTAAGAAAAATATTTTCAACCAATAGATTTGAAACCAATTTAACTATACGCTCAAACTGGGTGAGATGAAATGTTCCTTTCCCTCTTTGAATAAATGTGGGTTTGTTTGTCAAGAATATCAGAGGAAATCTGCCAATATAGAAAAATATTTGGGTTAAGATATTGTAGTAGGTTGAATGGTGGCCCTCCAAAAGATATGTCCACATCCTGGAACCTGTGAATGTAACTTTGTTTGGAAAAAGTATCTTTGTGGAAGTAATTAAGTTACAGATCTCTGCAAAAGCTCATCCTGGATTACCCAGGTCAGTCCTAAATCCAATGACAAGTGTTCTCAGAAGAGAAGGCTAGTGAAGACAGAGGCAGAGATTGGAGTTACATAGCCATAAGCCAAGAAGCCATCAGAAGCTGAAAGAAGGAAAGGAGAATTTTCCCCTAGAGTCTTTAGAGGGATTGCAGCCCTGCTGATATCTTGATTTCAGACTTCTAGCCTCCAAAACTATCAGAGAATAATTTTCTCTTGTTTTAAGCCACCAACATTGTGGTACATTGTTACAGCAGCCCTAGGCAATGAATTCAGATCTCTTCCTTAAAACCACTAGAATTGTATAATGTGGAATTCTCTTCAGGGGACAGAAACTGCTTTTATTAAGTACCACTGTGGCAGGCGCTGGCTAAATGCTAAACTTAAATGATTCCAACTTTAAAGATGAAGAAACTGAGGCCCAGAGTCTCACGGTGACCACATGGGGAGCTGGGTGAGAATCCTCCCGAGAGGCAGTGTGGTGAGTAGTTACGAGCTCTGGCTCTGGATCCTGTCTGGGTTTGACCCTGGCTAAGTTGCTCAACACCTCTGACTCAATTTCCTCTACTGGAAAAAAAGGAATGATAATAGAACTTCATTCATACAATTTCTGGGAAGATTAAAAGATGTAAAGTATAAAGAATAAAACATAGGAAGAAGGCCTAAGTGAATGTTAACTGTTATGATTATTATACACTATACTAATGTACTATTGCTAAGCCTATGAATACCAGACAAAGAATAGAAGAGAATGAGATCATTTTTAAGGCAGAATGTGTCAACTTTATCAGTTGTTAAGATAGAAGCCACTTTTAGAGAGATTATTCTTCAGAATGTTTACTCAGTTCTGGTGTGGCTATCACAAAGTAGATAAAAAAGTATATTGCCCTCCAATAAAGATGTTAAAAAAAAAAAGTATATTGCCTCATTTCAAAGATGAGGAAACTGGGACTCATTAAGTTTTTGTACTTCACTACTGTCAGAAACCAAGGGGGAAACAACAATGAGACCCAGTCTTGGGATTCTCTCACTCCAAAGTGCTCTTTCTATCACCAAATGCCTTTATAAATACTTTACAAATGCTAAGTGTCCAACAAGTATTTTTTGAATTAGAAAAATCAAGCCTCATTATCAGTAACTTTAAAGTAATAGCGGAGCTTCCCAAACTATTCTGAACTGAAGAAATTGTTGCCAACTGTTTCAAAACCATAAATCTCTTAAAATATTGCAGCAGAAGAGAAGGATTAAGAAACAGAAGATAAATCTGTTTCTTTTTGTCCACACCCTCTACCTTTTCTTTTTTCCCCATTTACTATAGATTTAATAAAAGTGGGTAGGTGGCTAGTGGTAGTCTAGGTTTTTTCCACTCTATTTCCTTTTCTTTCTTTCTTAAAAATAAAATAAGCAGAAAGAAAGTGAATGTCCCATATGAACACTGACCAGGCTTACATTCATTAACGTTTTTTTAAGAAAATGTTTTCATTGTATCATATTTCTCTCTTCATTTGTCCCATCTGGTTAGCTAAGTACTTTCTGAAACATTTACTCCTTTCTTGTATCAGAGGTCTTCCAGGATAAGATACGGCTCCATTTAAATAAAAAATGAAGGATGCCGAAACAGAAGCAGTTTTAACCAGCAAACGCATAAATAAGACAGTAGTTAGTGCTATGCAATCCTGATACTGGCACTTGTACTGAAATTGGCCAGAGGTTCTTAACCAGGAGGCCAAGAACTTGGTTGGGGGGGGTGGGTTGTGGAATCTGTGAACCCCTTGAAATGTTTGCGAATTTTGCATAAACAATTTTTGGTATACACTTCAAAGGAGCCTGTAATGTCTGTAAGCGAAGAACCACGGTTTCAAGGCCTCATTACTAAAGCTAATTGCCACATTTCACTCCTTTGTATCATCTTAAATGCCATTATAATATCAAGTATATCATAAATGTTTCTTGGTTGCTTAAGTGAGAACCAGAAGCTTCACCTTGTTAAAGATGTCATCTTATAGGCAAAAGGGGCAGATTTCTAAAAGCGAGACTCTATGATATAATCAATCAGAAGAATCTACCTGCCTAGTAGGGTCCAGGTCTGGGTTCTTGTCCTTGCTTTCCTGAGGAATGATTCTGTGTGTGTTACTTCTCCTCTCTGGGTTGCAGCTTCTTCATCTGTGAAATTAATATTTGAATTAAATAAACCCAGATGCCTTCAAACTTTAAAACAATTCTATTCTGTGTAAAAGATTATTAAACCTCTTAGAGAGATGATCTCCCACAAAATTCTAGAATGTATTATAAAAACAAAGCATCACAAGCTAGCCTTATTTTAAAATTTATTTTTAGAGAAGTTTACTTTGAGGACATGCCTTCGGCTAGTGATTTCCTAATGTACTCTGAGGGCTATAAGATGCCACATTACCATCTATGGCAGGGTTGAGGAGAGGCCCCAGGTGGGACAAAGAGACAGAAGCTAAGAGCCTCACATCTCACATCTCACTTCTATCAGAGTGAGAGCCTGCTTTTAATCTGCTTTATGCACTAGGTTTCTGGGTGAGATTTTGTTTGTAGAAAGTGTTTCATAATTTTAATTAGTCTCTGTTGATATCTATGTGGGGGAAAAAAAGGAAAAAGAGATTAGGTTAATCACTGTATTTAAACATCCATCTTTGAAAAGGCACTGGAAACAGTCAGAAGCCCTAAGCCTTGTTTCCTATTTTGTCATTTATTAGCTGTGTCACATCAGGCAAGTTAGATAGTCTTTCTGAATCTTTGTTCTCAAATATAGAATGATGATAATATCTTTTTCACAGGATAATTGTAAGAATTAAATGAAATAATATTTGTGAAAGTGTTTTGTAATTGGTGAAGCATTATAAAGATGGTGAGTGGGTCTTTAGTGGTGAGCGCCAGGGCTCTGCATTTTGCCCTGACCATTGTAGCATCTTTGTCCATCTGAATTATGTCATAGAAAGTATGGGTGATCAAATTTGCAGATGAACCAAAGTTATGGGGTGGAGTTCTAAAAGACTTAGCAGATTACAGAGTCCCAAAAATGACTGAGGGTAAAACTTTGGGAAAAATACAAAGTCTTGTTCTTCAGTTCAAAAAGTCAATTTTCCAAGGGTAAGATAGGGAAAAATGTGGCCCACGATCAGTTCAAATAAAAAAGACTAAGGAATTTTACGTGACTTCAAGTTCATTATGAGCCAATAGTGTTGTGAAATGGTTGACAAATAAGTGATCCAATTGTCTTAATCTGTTTGGAGTGTTATAACAAAATACCACAGACTGGGAGACTTATAAACAACAGAAATTCATTTCTCACGGTTCTGGAGACCGGGAAGTCTAAGATCAAGGCTCCAGCACGGTTGCGTTCTGGTGAAGGTCCTCTTCCTGTTCCTAGCTGCCACCTTCTGGCTGTGTCCTCACATGGTCTAAGGGACAAGGGATCTCTCTGGAGCCCTAAGAACACTAATGTCATCATGAAGGTCCCATTCTCGTGACCTAAGCACCTCCCAAAGGGCCCACCTCCTAATACCATCTCCTTTGGTGGTTAGGATTCAACCTATGAATTTTGGGGGGACACATTCAGACCGTAGCACCAATATTCTTATATATTTATAGAAGTACTGTACCACCAGCTCTTGGCTTTGATTAGCATCCTTCTAGCTGCTGAAAATAGTCACTCCAGCAAATTGAGCATATCCTCAGGAAGCTAGATGGCGAAAATCTGGAAGGTTTCCAATGGGAAACATTGCAAGAAGATTTTGGGGGAGGAACATATCAAGGAGGTCTTAAAAGATTCAAGAGGTTTTAAATGGTGTTACAAGCTATTATGGAGGGAAAGGTTTGGAATTGTTTTATTGTTTTCAGAGGTTAATCTCAGGAAAACCTGGGGAATTCCCTGGCGGTCCAGTGGTTAGGACTCGGCACTTTCACTGCGGTGGCCTGGGTTCAATCCCTGGTCAGGGAACTAAGATCCTGCAAGCTGTGTGGTGTGGCCAAAAACAAAAACAAAAACAAAACAAAAAACTCAGGAAAAACTTTAAACAGTAAGAGTAATCTAAAGGGGAAAGGGTTGGCTGATTGAAGTAGTGAGAATTCCATTAGGGAACTGTTCAAACAGAGTCTAGACAGCACCTTCTGAGGGTTGCTACCCATCAGAAGGAAGGGTTTAAGAAGAGATTACTAAGCTTTCACCACATCTAAGGTACTATTTCTATAATAGCATTCAATATCCCATTGGAGAATGATTTGCTTCATTAAATTTTTTTCCATAATAAAAGAATATGGATTTTGAAATTGGCAAACTGGAGTTTGCTACAGTGTGATATTCTGGATGTTGTTTAACCTCTGTAAACGTCAGTTACGGCATCACCAACACAGAGATGGTTAGTTATTTCTGTGTTGTTGTGAAGATTACACAACATTGGTAAAGGATGCTTAATGGTGCCTGGTTTTTTTTGTTTTTTTTTTTTAAATATGAAGTGCTGCCATCTTTTTTTTAAATTTATTTATTTTTATGGCTGTGTTGGGTCTTCGTTTCTGTGCGAGGGCTTTCTCCAGTTGTGGCAAGCGGGGGGCCACTCATCATTGCAGTGCGCGGGCCTCTCACTATCGCGGCCTCTCGTTGCGGAGCACAGGCTCCAGACGCGCATGGTGCCTGGTTTTAATAACGGCTCAAAGATGGTAACTTTTATCACAATATTATTTGTTACTCTTATTTTCTACATGCATTTTATTTCTTCTCCTAAGAGATTCCTTTCGGGTGACTCTATTGAACCCATAAGACACAAATGATGTAAGTAGGTAAAATGGTGGCTCACATGAGTCTGGGAGAAAGAATTTGCCCTGTAGGTCATGGGGGTGGGGAGAGGGTACCATATCATCTGTTTTGTGTTTGCATCAGGGTTTCCTCCTAAATGGAGGAAACCTGTGGAACAACATTTTTGTCCTGAATTATAACCTGATTTTCCTGCCCATCAAGACGAGAACTAGACCAACCTGACTGATTTTTTTTCTTCGTTTAAAGTTTTAGACAATAAAATATCTTATTAAAAATTTAATGACCGGGACTTCCCTGGTGGTCCAGTGGGTAAGACTCCAAGCTCCCAATGCAGGGGGCCTGGGTTTGATCCCTGGTTGGGGAACTAGATCCCACATGCATGACGCAACTAAGAGTTCTCACACTGCAACTAATAAGTCCGCATGCCACAGCTAAGAGTCTGCATGCTGCAACTAAGAAGCAGTTTACTATTCTTAGAAGAAGATAAAAACATGAGATTCCCCCATGGTTGGGAAATGAGGCCAAGAGAATTCTCTTTAATAGCAGTAGAGGGAAGTATTAAAGTTACTAGGTTTCCATAGATGGTCACAGGTTGGCATTTCATCTTATTTAAGAGGTAATAGATAAACACTGCATGTGAGGAGGCACTAGGATAATTCTGACTAAAGATCTTACACAAAAAGAGGATTATCAAACTTTCAAAAGAAGCAAAAAAGACAATATAACACTCTTAGGTTTAGATAAGGCTTGACTTCAAATAAATTTTTTTTTCCATTTTTCTGTCTTCTTCTGCATCAGTGAACATTTATTGATGTTTATTGGGCATGACATTCTGTGAGGCACAAGTAGGTTCCAGAACAGAGATGAACTGGCACTTTGGCTCATGGGTGTGAGAGCAGTAGAGGTATTATTGCCCCAGAAAAATTGCTTTGGACGTGCCATCTTGAGCTTTTTTCTTTCTTTCTTTTTCTAGTCCTTCAAATTTTCTTGTTCAATATTCTACTTATATTCATTCCCAAATTCTCTTTTTAATCTTTTCAGAGATCTTGAACCCAAAGTGATAACTTTAGTTTGGAATTCCTAATGGACATCCTTCGATCTTATAATAGAGCTGAAAGGGCAGGGATACAATATTTCAGTAGCAGACGGTCACCCAGGAAACTGCCGTTCTGTATTGGTAATAATAACGGATATTTATTGAGCAACTTGTGTCCCAGAACTTTATATGTATTACCTTAGACAGTTCACTTAACAACACTATAATAGAGGCACTATTTCTATACCCATTTTACAAATGAGGAAACTGAGGCATTGGGAAATTTCAATATTAACCCAAAGTCTCACAGTTAATGTAGAGCACACACTCTTAATTACTACTCTGCCAGACTGCCTCTCTATGCAAAGACCTCTGGTTACAACCTGACAAATCACCACGCATGCATGCATGCATCCGTCCATCCATGAATCCATCCATCCATCTAGCCATCCAATCAAATATTCAGTAAGCATGTACTAGGGATATAAACTATGAATAAGACTGACGTACTCACTCTCCTCAGGCCACTTTCTAGAGAAGAGGAGAGACAATTACACAAGTATCCTACACAGTGCGATAAGTGCTATGATAGGGAAGTGTAGGGTACTCTGGGGCATAGAAAGAGGCTCTAACCCAGCCTAGAAGGGGGTGTCAGGACAGGCAGGTCAAAAAGATGAACCAGTTTGCAAGGCAGAAATAGAGACACAGACATAGAGAACAAACGTATGGACATCAAGGTGGGAAAGGAGGGGTGGGATGAATTGGGAGACTGGGATTGACATATATAAACTAATATGTATAAAATAGATAACTAATGAGAACCTGCTGTGTAGCACAGGGAACTCCACTTCACTGTACAGTAGAAACTAACACAACATTGTAAAACAGCTATACCCCAATTAAAAAAAAAAGCTCTTGTCCTCATCACTGTGTGCTTTGACTATTTTGTAACAAAAGGCATATAAGGTAACCTCAAGAAAGAAAGGTCTTTGAAGCAAGGTCTGTGTTGTTCCCCCAGTATTTGGCACATAGTGGCTGCTCAATTAAAATCTGTTAACTAAATGAATGAGAATTCTAATGCTCCATAATAACTCCTTTATAACAGGGAGGTTTTTGACTTATTTCTAATTTGATTCAAATGCTTCTCCTCTAAGCCTGAATTAAATGTTCCCTTTTGACTTAAAAAAAAAAAAAAATCAAGTCCTTGCTCCCTTTTAAGCCATTTTCTAAAAGTTCTATTTCAGGAGATCTGCCACACCCATTATATTTTACTAGAACAATGTGTCCTCAGGTATCTTTTAAGCCAGGTGCCCTGAGGAGAGATTCTAGGACGGTCTGGGAAAGCAGAGGCTCTCTGGTTGCTTTTCTCCTTTTTTCCAGTTGATCTGTGGGGTTCCATGCTCTGTTATGTAGTTCTGAAAGATTTGTTCTCCTTTCACCTTTCCAGAGTGTCCTGGAAATTTTTCTTTCCCTCAAACTCTCCCCTACCCTCTTCACTCTTTCAAAAGGTGTTAGCTTTGGGAAAGTGGTCCTTAATTATTTACCACACAATCCTCTGGCAGACTACAAGAATCCAGGGCAAAGCAAGAGAGAAAGGCCACAAGAAAACTGAAAGCCCAGGCTAATGATTTCCCTTAACAAGAGTTTTTGTTGTCATAAGGCGGTGTTTTATTTAGGTTGTAGTTCTTTAGGAAAGACATGAAGTTATGTCTTCCTTGTGCTTGCTTGGAACATTGGGGCTAATGTAATATTTTCTTTGGTGCAACAGCAGTAAATCCAAGGTAGTAAAACAATGCTGACGGGAAGGGGAAACCAAAGTTCCTTGGGGGAGAAGTTAACTTGGAGCAGGTAATCCTTATGGCCCATCCCATACATGACCTTTATATTAGCTAATTACATAATTTTACTTCCTAGCCTGATGCCACAGTTTAAAATTGTACCTCGTTCCCTTCCCTGCTTAATTTTTCTCCGGAGCCCTTATCTCCTGCTCATACACTGTATAATTCACTTAAAAATTATGTATTTATATGACAGCCCCTCTAGAATTTGAGCTCCTGAAGGGTAGGAATTTTTGTCTGTTTTGTTTATTACTCATCCAGGGCCTAGAATTGTCCTGGTGCAGGGTAGATGCACAATAAATATGTTGAATTAAAGAATTATTAATCCCAATCAAAACAATATTAATAAGTAATAACTATGATCAGGTTTTTCCTACATGTACTTAATTTATAGACAACTGGTTGGACATTTACAATTATTTTTTAGAAATCTGACAAAATATGACAATAGGATCTCTACAAAAGCTTTGATGGTCAAAAACTGCGTGAAACCCATTTTCATCAGCATGGTATGCTCTTCTAAACTTGTGCATGGAAGGATAAGCTTGGCCTGGTGAGAATGGAAAATCTTGAGGTTTCCTGATGCAGGTAGACTTACTTGAATCCCTAAAGCTAAGGGTATACTTTGGCTCAGTGTACTCATAACTGTTCCTGGCAACAAGTTCAGGTGTTGCTTATACCCCCATGAAACTCAGACTCACTAATATTATATTCCCATTTCTGGACAAAGCATTATCATCCAATTCCACACTTCTTTACAGGATCAGGTAGTTTATGGGAACACAAAATATAGAAGATGAATAGAGGAGAATATTAATTATTTGGGAGCTTCTATATTTGAGATTATTATAATCACTGGAGATGCTTCCCGACAGTGACACATCAGGGTGCTCTGAGTACTACAGTGGCCGCTCCAGCTCTTCCTTTACCCCCAAGACTTCTACTTCTGGGCCAGTCTAGTGCAAGTGAAACCGGGTTAGGCTGAGTGGCAGACAAGTACACTTTTGGCTGAGATTCAGGTACCCTCCCTCTCTCACCCACTGTGGCCTCTCTCAACAACTGGCCTAAAGAACTGATAAAGAACTAGACTTATCTAGAAACAGGAGGAACAGCTGGCCTCACTGAGCTTGGATTAATATAATGAGTGGATGAGTCCAAAAAGTTAGGGCATTGCAAACAAATTCTCTATAGGACTGCATTAATGACATTTGACATTTCTAAACAGAGAAAAGCTTGGGCAGGTGTGTAAACATATGCAAATCATATAATATGTATCCCCTGTGTCACTCAATTATTTCATCTATCTCATGTGGCCCTTAGGAAAGATCTTCACATAAACTATTGGTCTGGTGGTACATGAAGATTCATGAACTCCAAGTTCTAAACCCACATGTTCTTTTAATAGCTTGGATAATTTATTAAAAACAGCTTTATTGAGATATAATTCAAACACCATACAATTCACCCAAAGCACACAATTCAGTGGTTTTTAGTATACTCAAAGTTATGCAACCATTACTAATCAATTTTAGACCATTTTTGTTACCCCCAAAAGATGCCTTGTACCCTTTAGCAGTGACTCCCTATTCCTGCTCATTGCCACTCCCATCCCCTCCAGCCATATGCAACCACTAATCTACTTTCTGTCTCTATAGGTTTGCCTGTTGTGGATATGTTATATAAATGGAATCATACAATATATAGTCTTTCACTTAGCATAATCTTTTCGATGTTCATCCATGCCATAGTACATATCAGTACTTTATTCCTTTTTATTGCTGAATAATATTCCATTGTTCCATTCCATATCTCATTTTATCTATCCATTCATCAGTCAATGGATGCTTGGGTTATCTTCACTTTTTGGCTATTATGAGTAATGCTTCAGTGAACATTTGTGCACAAGTTCTTACAGGGACCTAGATTTTCAATTCTCTTGGATAATACCTAGGAGTGGAATTATATGGGTTATACGGCTGGGTTATATGGTAATTCTATGTTCAACTTTTTGAGGAACTACCAACTTATCTTCCACAGCAACTCACCCATTTTACATTCCCACCAGCAATATATGCTGGTTCTAATTTCTCCACCTCCTCTCCAACAACTGTTATTTTCTTTCTTTTTGATTATAGTCATTTTGGTTGGTGTGAAGTGGTATCTTGTGTTTTTGATATTCATTTCCCTAATGACTAAATGATAGTAAGAACCTCTTCGGTGATTGGCCATTTGTACCTCTTCTTTAGAGAAATGTCTAAAATCCCTTGCCCATTTTTAAATGGTTTATTTGTCTTTTAGTTGTTAAGTTTTTCCTCTTTTGTGTTAAGAATGCAGGATGGTTGGAAGGAGAGCCTCAGATCTTTCACATGCTCTTGCCTAAGGTAGAGCTTCTGCAACACTGGTGGTGGATGAGATGCTCGTGGCCTGCTTTCCCAGGGATATACCATAGCCCTATGCTGGGATCTAGGCTGAGAGGGAGTCCTGTGTTCTTGGCTGTACCCCCCACCTCAGAGTGGAGCACCATCACATCCAGGTGGAGTTGGCAGGGAAGTGAGTTGTGGTTCAAAATCCAAACTCTTGCTGTTCTTACGGAAATTTAGTGGATTGTCTTGAACAAATTTTTCTTCATTTGTTGTATTTCCTCAGGACAATTTCTAGAGACTAAATAGTTGTTTACCTACAATTTTCAATAGTAATTTTAAAGTTATAGTATTGTTGTTTTGCTAAGGGGTGGGTTCACAGAGCTCCTCACACCACCATTCTGGAAGTTGAGTCCCATTTGGATAATTTTTAATGAAGATTTTACATCTTGTATACTTGGTGGTGAAATAGTTTATGCTGATATAGTAGATATAGAATTACAAAAGACAGTTTTTTACAAAAGTATTTGCAAATTTACAAACAGTGGATTAAGAAAACCAGTTGAAGTTGAGAATTGGTTGACTTTCAACTTCATATCCACTAAATTTCTAGAATGCCCATGCATTTGGTTTGACAAACCACTGTTAATTTATTGTTATTAAATAGTTGTATAGAAATCTTTGGGTAATGAGGGTGACAGTACATTTCACATGTTTGTTGTTGCTCTAGTAGTCTATGTGCAAAACCGTCACAGCCATTGAAAGAGTCATCAAAATGATGCCTGTTTTAAAAAGCATAGGAATAATTTAGATGTGAAAATCAAATTTTTCAAACCTCATTAGTTTTATGCACTAATCTAAAAAATTCACTAGCAAAACTGATCATGTATTTCTTAACGTTTTGTTTAACTCAAAAGAACTACCGGGCCACAAAGTCTTGTAGAAAAACAATTTTCCCAACTTCCCTGGTGCATTTATTTGTAGTTTTAAGGCTAAGATTTACATTTAACAATTCTTCAAATTCTTTATTTGGTCAAGGGCTGGGTTCATATGTTCATTGCCAACCAGTTGAATGTCATTTTAGTTGAAACAGATCTAGAATCTCTGCTCTTATCTAAACCCTTCTTTATTATACCACATCCCCACCCTCATGTCAAAGTTATCTATATGTACCTTTCTACTTGGGTTTAGAAGTCTAGTTACTTATAAATGAACACAATCATCTTTAAGAAAATACATCCTGCTTAATAATCATGAAAAAATGTTAAAATGTATTCCTTGTTGGAAACTCTTCACTTTTTGGTCAGTTGACTTGTGTGTATTATTGCCTCAAGTAGCTTATGGGCAAAAAAGTATTGTATAAGAGCATGAAACAAGATAAAGATGCATATTTAAGAATGAAATCAAGAACCTCCCAATGACATTTCTCTGAATAGTTATTACTGAACTATACAAAGATAAATAATGAAAGTAATTAACAAAGTAATTTTCTCTTCTTTTGGCTGGGAAAGTTTTAATAATAAAGTTTGGCTTCTGTTGAGTGAAACATCTTAGTTTCTAACATAGTTAAAGGCAAATGGAAAAGCCCGTTCAATTCTTAAAATTTTTAATGCAGTTAAATAATAAGCTGATACATTGCATTATGGCTTGGTATTATTTTTTCCTTATAAAGACAGGAATTCTATCCTTCTAAAGCTACTTTGCAGTTCAAGCAGATATGTGGAAGATGCTTACCTCCCAGTTGGGTGTATCTCCTGCGGCTTAGGTGAGCACCAATGCTTTGGCTCCTCCCCAACTGCTGCGAGCTTCCCACTGCGCTGGGCACCTCGAGGCTCCAAGAGTTAGGTGTTCGGCCCCGCCCTCTGCACTATTGCTAAAACTCCAATTCTGCCAGACTGATTCCGGTGATTAATTATTGACAAAAGGAAAACACTCCCAGGCAAACTTGTGTCCAACCGCACTGCTCCCAACGACTCCGTCCAGAAGAGAATGCCGGCTGCACCACTCCCCTCCCCCCTTGCTCTATGGTCCCAACTTCCCACACGCTGCCACTCTCAGTCCTGGGCGACCAGGCTCGTCCTCGGAGGAATGCAGCCCAGCGACTTCTACATTTTTAAATTTGGTTTCCTGTAGCTCGTTAGCACTTCTCCGGGGACCAGCCTCTCAGGAGGGGGTGCTTTCCGGATGCAGGGGAAGCCTGGGCTCTGAGAGCAACGGAGGAGGCTAAGGCGTCGCTGTCACCTCCGGCTGCTGCAGTAAAACCCCGAGTCGCGGCGGGGATGGGGAGGAGGGGTGGGGAGGCGCCCTCCTCCTCGCTCGGATCGGAGCCCCGACACTGCCGGAGGGGCACGTACTTCGGTGGTAGTGGTGGGAGCGGGCAGATAAACTGGAGGCGAAGGTGGGAGCCTTGGGGCTTTAGCCTAAGCCAACGTTAACCCGCCTAGGGAAAGCGTGCGCCCAGCATCCATCGATCTGCAGACTTCGGCAAGGGGGTGAAGCCGGGCGGATGCCGAGGACTGCGGTCTGAAACTCAGCGGCAGGCTGCGAAGTGAGCCCTGGGCTCCGGGCCGGGGCGGCAGTCGGCCCAGCAGGCATCCCACCGCATTCGTCTGTCAGAAACAGAAGAAAGCAAACCCTTTTAGCTTTGGCAGTTAATTTTGGTGCCTTTGAACGTGCAAAACGCCTCTCCCCGCCCCACTCCCTCCATCCAGCATCTTCCCTCCTCCCCGTTGGCTGGGCGGTTAATCGTTGAAAGGCTGGACCCCCTCGGGGAAGCAGATGGAAGGATCGTGCCCAGCGAACTTGTGTGTGCTCACTCACAAGTGAAGAGAATTTGGGCCCGGACTGCGGCAGGAAGGCAAATTGGGGAGAGAGGGCTGGGAGGTTCGTTGCCTACACTCGCGGCGCAGGCTGCCGCGGCTCCCGGACCGGCGACCCCAGCGCTCGCGCTCGGCGCTCAATTATCTTCCCGAGGAGGCGCGGGACCGCGAAGAGCATCTTCCCTGAAAACCAACATCCAGAACACCATCGATTCCTTTTCTACCGAGGACATAGTGCTTAGATTGAACGCCGCGGCTGCTTGCTGAGAGCGCAGAGGACCTTGAGGCTCCCAGCCCCGATATCTGTGTAGCCGAGACTCTGCCCAAGACCTAGTGGGGTCCGGGGCGAAAGAGTCTTTTGATTAATGAGCATTCGGGCAACATCTGCCCGTCAGCCCCCATCGCCTAAGGAGGACACGTTGCACACGTTCGGCCTCATTGTGCTGAAGCGCGAATTTTAGCTGCGGGCAGGTTTCCGCTCACTTCACAACGCGCTTCCAGCAGGTTCGAAGCAGGTTCCAACCCGCCGGTGCAACGAAGAGAGAGACTGGGTGGGGGTTACTGCAAGCCGGAGGAGGTGTCCCCAAAGGAAGCCGAAGGTGGTTGGGGCCAGGGAAGGGAACCAATGGAAACTGAGCACCTTGCAGCATCTGTGTTGGCCGTTTTACATCTTTATCTTTTCTGTATCTTTTATCTAAATAGTAGCAATCTCTGATAATATTTTTTATTTACCACTTTATGTTGTTCACATTCCTTATCTTCTGGCTTCTCCTGACAAATCTTGTCATGTTGGCAGCACAAGTATGACCACCCCCATTGGGAGATGAGGAAATAGAAACCCTGAAGAGTGACTTGTTCAGGTCGCCAAGCCCCTATTGCGGTGGGATCAATACTATTTACACTGGTTTTTAGGTCTCATTATTCATTATCTAGTTTTCTTATCAGATTGTGACATGCCCCCCCCATACTCCCCATGATTGTACATTTGTGGAAGTATAGAAATAGGTCTCTTCCTGCCCAAAGTTTGTGAAATGGCTATGAGACCTTGCAATTATTTGAACTGTAGGTGGGGAGAAACTGGTATAGCTTGCAGAAGCATCTAGCCCATTAAAAATAATCTTAAATGACATATGTAATATAACCACACACAGATACACCTTTATGTATAACTTTGCACCCCCAAATGGAGAATAGGTGTTTCTTTTTTTTATTATTACTAACAGAACATTCTCAAAACTTAACTAGATCACAAAATAAAGATTGACACTTTTTTTTTTAGATGGACACATTTTAAGTGGCAGAAATCATACACAGCTCATTTCCCCCTGATTGACATAGCACAGTTGGAAATTTAAGAATACTTTAAAAGTAGGTTAAAGGGAAGCACAAATGGGAAACTACAAACTTTTTAGAAACAGAAGAAAAACAAAAATCCTACATAAAATTGGAAGAGTATGGAAAAGCCATACAACGTTCAATGTATTTATTGCAAAGCAATGTACAAACCAAGAAGCTTAGAAGAAATTACAAAAAATTGTGTTAACTCATGTTAAAAATAAAAGCAGAAATTAATGAAATAGAAAAATAAAAAACAAGGAGAATTGATCAATGAAATAAAAAACTTATCTATTGAAAAGATCAAGAAAAAATCAAGAAACAAAGGTACAAGCAACATTAGAAAAGAAAGGTGGTATAGGGGGTTCCCTGGTGGCGCAGTGGTTGAGAATCTGCCTGCCAATGCAGGGGACACGGGTTCGAGCCCTGGTCTGGGAAGATCCCACATGCCGCGGAGCGACTAGGCCCGTGAGCCACAATTGCTGAGCCTGCACGTCTGGAGCCTGTGCTCCACAGCAAGAGAGGCCGCGATAGTGAGAGGCCCGCGCACCGTGATGAAGAGTGGCCCCCACTTGCTGCAACTAGAGAAAGCCCTCGCACAGAAACGAAGACCCAACACAGCCATAAATAAATAAATAATTAAAATTAAAAAAAAAAAAAGCAAATGATTTTTTAAAAAAAGGTGGTATATAACCACAGATGAGTTGGATATTAAAAACAAAACAAAAAAAGATAATGTTTTTTGCCCACAGAGAGGATCCTCCCTTTGTGCTGATAACTAGAAATAGTGAGATAACAAATGGTTAAGACATACCACAGCTTATGGAAAGGGGAATAAGATTTGAAGAAGCAGGCAAAATTGTTTAGAATGTAAGAATATAAAGTGATTCTAATTGTATCAGCTGAACATTTGGAACCAGGCCTTTCATCATCATTATCATAAAGCAGCTGTTGAATAACTAAAGGACACATGCTTGCTGGAGTAGAAAACTTTATAAAGTAAGAAAAGTTAAAAGTAATAAAAGACTATATGCTCTCAAGGTAACCTGGGAGGTTTGAGGACAGATATTACAGGGAAGGGAATAGGATCACTTTGTAAAAGCTGTATTTATGACCCAGAAAGTTTGTTTGGAATGTCTCTGGAGTTCAGAACACCAGGAAGGAGAAAGGACATGATGTGAGAATCCACTGAAAATGACCAGCCTGAAAATGGTCTTACCTCCAGGGGACCAAAATTAATAGCCTGAAATGTGAGTTTTCTCAAGCTCCAAACCTGCCCAGGGTGGCATGGTAGAAAGAGTATGTACTTTGGAGCAAAGTCTGGTTCTACTAACATCTTTTCTACTAAGAAACTGTAGTCTGAGACAACTTGTCTATTATTTCTATACCTTAGTTTTCTCATCTATGAAGTGGAAATAATATTGCCTTCGTGGGGTTCTTCTGAAAAATTAAAAGAGCCACTGTTTACAAAGTAACTGTATAGTTCTCTATCTCACCCGCTCCCTACTCCTCCCCTCCCTCCCCCGATTCCTCCTTCTCTAAACACCATCTTTCAGGATCTTCTCTTCTGTCCATTGACATTTCTCCTATTTTGTCAGTAGGACTCTACCTTCCTTCCCTTCCTTTCAGCGACCCAGCTACCTCCTCCGTGACTTTTTAGCAATTAGGAATCCAAACATCATGACTGAGTACCTTTGGAATGCTTTGGAGAGACACCCCTGAATCTAAAAATACTCAGCCCCTCTCTTATAAAGTGAATGGCAAAAGCAGGATTGCCCTTCCTCCCTCCCTCCCTCCCACCCTCTCTTCCTTCCTTCCTTCCTTCCTTCTTTCCTAATTCATATATTTTTTGAGTTCCTATGTGGCTGTGTTCTAGCAGAATGAGTGTCATTGCTCCAAATCACTGATTATAATTTAACAGAGATGCAATGCTTAGGCTGAAGTCTTTAATGGAAAGACCCTAACATTTAACCATTCTTACTTTTAATATTAGAATAAAGATCATAATAGTAATGAGAGTCAGTAGTTTATTCTAAAAATTGGAAAAGCAGTATTTCATTAAGGAACTAATTGTCCCATTAATCATTAACAAACATATGAGATGTATCATAATAGGCACAATTCTTGACGTTAAAAGCTGTTCTTAGCAATAAAGAGACCCCAAGAGAACAACACAGAAATTCCCAGAGCAGCAGTAAGACCAGTTTAACAAAGATTTTCTGAAGAATTTATTCTAAAGCAGCCTCAAACACTGCCTTTTTCATACAATGTCCAAAGTGCATCTACATCTATTTGGACAAGACAGAGAAGACAATGGAAGATCAGAAGAATCAAGAGAAAAGAATAAGGCTCCAACTAACTATATCAGCAATATCTCCCTTTATGTATTAACTCTTATTCTCTTCTATTGATCTTATTATCAGGAGGGGGAAAAGAAAGAAACGCAGTAACAGATGTGAGTATTTAAAAGCAAGAACAGAAATTTGAAGCAAATTTTATTTACTTCTTTCTGGTTTGCTTTCACTACGTGCAGATTAACACTTCCTTATTTTTTTTTTAAACCTTGTTAGATTAGCACTACTTATTTCTATGATGGCGTGACAAAAAAAGTGTTGCCTTTCATTTCAGTAAACAATGTTGCCCTCCATAAGCCACTGGAGCTGCCCCACTGATGCGCCCTGAAGGGAATTCAGGATGGAGAAAAACAGGTTGCTGGCTCTAGATAATTAAGATGCATATTAGGGGCTTCCCTGGTGGCGCAGTGGTTGAGAATCTGCCTGCCAATGCAGAGGACACGGGTTCGAGCCCTGGTCTGGGAAGATCCCACATGCCGCGGAGCAACTGGGCCCGTGAGCCACAACTACTGAGCCTGCGCATCTGGAGCCTGTGCTCCGCAACGAAAGGCCATGACAGTGAGAGGCCTGCGCACCGCGATGAAGAGTGGCCCCAGCTCGCCGCAACTAGAGAAAGCCCTCGCATAGAAACGAAGACCCAACAAAGCCAATAATAATAATAATAATAATAATAAATAAATAAAATTAAAAAAAAAAAAGATGCATATTAAAGAAATAATTTCAGTGAGCCCAGACTCCTGCATCTTCCTGTACATAGAAAAGCACTAGGATCATTAACTTGAGAAGTCTGGGGTTTTTTTGTCTTTTTTTTTTTTTGATTAGCAATAAACTTTTGATGTTCTACTACTTGTTTTTTCCCAGCAAAAACTCCTATATATCCTGGCTCCTCACTTACCTCTTTGGAACATTTCTTCAGACCTATCTGAGAGGTTGTCTACCCAGGCTATAGTCCTCAGTACAGTCACTGAATAAAACATAACGTGCAAATTTTAGGTTGTGTGTTTCTTGTTTTTTTTTTTTCCTGTTGACAGTGGCATAAAATGTTATTATTCTCCCAGAGTAGAACTCTTCATAACTCTCAATATATTTGTAAAGATATTTGAAAAGATTGTTACATGTTCATGAAACTTACATATTTTAGTCTTCGCTGAGTCACTAACTAGCTATATACCTTTGGCTAAGTCCCTTTAGTAATTTTATATTTATTTATTTATTTTTTTCAGAATAAGTGGATAATTCTGTTTTCCTGTAAAATGGAAAACATTTTTTCCCCCTCCTGGCTATGTTGTTACAAAGATGCACCAGATATCCTTCATTATCCTATCATTTCTTTTGTTTCAGTTTCCCTCTATCAACATAGAATTTTATTTTCTTCATTAATTAAGCCTGTTAGGTTAGAAACAAACAAACAAACAAAGTAGAAAAGTTGTATGGCTGGGGTCTTTGAGCTCTCTGCCAAACTTCAAAAGAAGAAGAAGAATGACGATAATGACTATCATTTATTGAACTACAACCACCAAGGTTTTCCAGAATCATCTCTTTTTCTTGCTACAAGTTTGCAAGGTAGGAGCTTTTATTTTATTTTTATAGACAGTAAACCAAGAATCAGAGAGGTGGTAACTTTTTTTAGGTGACACTTAACCTGCTGTATTGTGCGGATTAAGAGAAGAGATGTTGGAGCCAAACCTCCCATATTTAAATCCCAACGTGACCACTCTCGTGAATGAGGAGAGCTAACTTAAATCTCTCTAAAGCCTCAGTTTCCTCATCTGCCATAAAGGATAATAACCATGTTGAATTATTTATGTTAATATCCAAAAAGCATGTAGAAGAGAAAATGTCCCATAAGTGTTCACTACTATTGTCTGGAGAGTTCAATGAGATTATAATTCATGTAAATCAGTTCAGTTTTGGCCCTTAGACAATGCTTAATATGACAATTTCACTTTAAAAATATTTTATTTTTATAACATATATAGTTTTAAAATAGTCTGTCAGAGATATGATTAGTCCCTTTCTCCTTCCCTTTACCCCTCCCTTCCCCCACGATTCTTCCTCCCTATCTTCTCCTCGTCCTCCCTTTTTGTGCCAATAACTATGATCACTCAACTGTATTGTCTATGAACTATTATTTTTTTTTTCAGAGAAACCCATTGTTTACCCTAATGTTTCAGACCAACATAAAACATACTTTAATTCAGTATCACATATTCAGGAACAGAACTCTTTACTTCCCCCATCTTTTTAAAAGACTTTTGCTAAAACAGTAGTTGATAAAAAAATAAGAATGTTCAGGTTTAGAAAGGAGAAATTAGCTTAAAGGTGAAAACTTCCTATTTTTGAGAAAGACTGATGGATTAAATATAATAATGAGAACTCTCAGTATCTGAGATACGGATTGGTCTAAAGTGGCTGTATTAGCCGGGGTTCCCCAAGAAACAGAACCAATTATCTATCTATCTATCTATCTATCTACATATCTATTGAGATACTTATTATAAGAAATTGGCTCAAATCTAAGGTTGGCAAGCTGGAGACCCAGGAGAGCTGATGATGTAAATTCCAGTCCAAAAGCTGGCAGGCTTGAGACTCCAAAAGAGTTGAATTTTAGTTCAAGTCTGAAGGCAGGAAAAGATCAACCTGCAGCTCAAGCTGTCAGGTAGGAGGAGTTTTACCTCTTACTCAGACTTTTTGTTCTATTGGGTCTTCAACTAATTGGATGAGCCTTCAAAAGAATCCACTATAGGGAGGGCAATCTGCTTTACTCAGTCTATAGATTCTAAGGTTAATCTCACCCTGAAACACCCTCACTCATAGACACACTCATAAAAATGTTTGAACAAATTTCTGGTCATCCCATGGCGAAGCCAAGTTGATACGTAAAATTGATCGTCACAGTGGCTAAAAATTTTGATTGACCCAACCATTTTGCTTTGGATTTTGACATGTGACTGCATCTCTCCCAGAACAAACTTACTTCACCCTTCCTTTGCTAAGGGATTTATTGCTTCTTTTAAGGCTTTTGATTTGACTTCTTTTCTTATCCTTAATCAGTTTGAGTAAGACTCTTACTCAAAAGGGAGGACTCCGGCCCCATCATTGCCTGCCCCCATTGAGTGAGTTGTCTCCCATCTTCAACAAAACTGCTTTCTCTGACTCAAATCATAGCTGCTCTAATGTTGTGACATTTTTCTGTGGAGAATTTGGCGTTCATTGTGAAGTTATTTTTAATTACCGTGAAATTAAATTTTGGGGCCAGGATTCTATTGGGGATAAAGAGAACAAATGCAGAGTGAAAATAAGGCAACAAGAAAATGCAGATGTCAAGAGTAAACAACAGGAAAAGAAGCTTATGGAAACACAGTGGCAACTGGAAATGAAGCCGTGGTCCTTTTTGGGTCATCTGTCCCAGTCTCTAATATCTAATCTAGTGACCTGTATTTGAAATTTGTATGACAGCTTTATGCGAGGCATCAGGAGAATTTGGTGAAGCATCTCACAAACCATGTATTAATCAACCAAGAAATTTTTCCCAGCAGGACTAGACTTTTAAATATCAGGCAGATACAGCATGCCATTACCTGTGTAAATTAAAACAGAATCTCACCATAACTAGCCACCAAAAGTTTACATTGACCACATCATCTTTTTATTTTTTAAATGGCTGTCGTTTTCTTCTACCTATTATTTTTTTTAAAAACAGCATTATTGAGATATAATTCACATACATTTAATTCACTCATTTATAAGATGCAGTTCAGTGGTTTTTAGTGTGTTCACAGAGTTGTGCAACCATCATCACTACCTAATTCCAGAATATTTTCATTACCCCAAGAAGAAATTTCATATTTATTAGCAGGCATGTCCCATTTCCTCACCCCCAAGTCCAGCCCTAGGCAACTACTACTCAACTTTCTGTCTCTATAGGTTTGCCTATTCTGGACATTTCATATAAGTGGAATCATACAATATGTGGTCTTTTGTGAATGGTTACTTTTATTTGGCATAACATTTTTAAGGTTCACTCATGTTGTAGCATTGTTACTGAGTCTAAGCTCATACTGCTCGCGGCACGACAGGCTAATACTTGAGAGACGAGTTGCTAGGGCAAGGAATAACTTTTTTTTTTTTTTATTTTTTTTTTATTTTTGGGTGTGTTGGGTCTTCGTTTCTGTGTGAGGGCTTTCTCTAGTTGCGGCAAGCGGGGGCCACTCTTCTTCGCGGTGTGTGGGCCTCTCACTATCGCGGCCCCTCCTGTTGCGGAGCACAGGCGCCAGACGCGCAGGCTCAGTAATTGTGGCTCACGGGCCCAGTTGCTCTGCGGCATGTGGGATCTTCCCAGACCAGGGCTCGAACCCGTGTCCCCTGCATTGGCAGGCAGATTCTCAACCACTGCGCCACCAGGGAAGCCCGGAATAACGGTTTTATTCGGAAAACCAGCTAACCAAGAATATGGTGGGCTCGTGCCCCAAAGAACCATATTGCCTGAGTTAGAATTCAGGCTCCTTTTATACTAAAAGGGGAGGGAGTAAAGTCAAACACTTCCTGGTTCCCATCAGCCTCCAAAGGGGATGTGTTCATTTCTCCCTCCCTGCAGTCATTCACAGCTGGACCTGGTCAGGATGTTTCCTGTGAGCTAAACAAAGGTATTTTAGCTTAATGCTTATTACGGAGGGAGCAGGGTTCCCAGCGATGGACCATTATGTATAATTTAAGCTTATAGGCAACATCCCTATTAACTTGTAATAGAATACAAAAGGTTCTTCCCTATTACAGCATGTATCAGTTATCCATTCATTTTTATTGCTGAATAATATTCTATTGTGTGACTATACCACATTTTATTTATCCATTCATCATTTGATGGGCATTTGAGTTGTTTCTACTTTTGGGGTATTGTGAACGTTATTGTACACATTTTTTGGTGGATGTATGTTTTTATTTCTCTTTTGTATAAACCTAGTAGTGGAATGACTGGGTCATAACTCTGTTTAACTTTTTGAAGTACTGCAAAGCTATTTTCTAAGGTGGGTGCACAGTTTTACATTCCCACCAGTAATGTATGAGGGTTACAATTTTTTTCACATCCTGGCCAACACTTGTTATTGTTTGTCTTTGTGATTTTAGCCATTCTGGTGGGTGTGAAGTGGCATCTCATTGTGGTTTTGATTTGCATTTCCTTAACGAATCATGATACTAAGCAGTTTTTCATAAATTTATTCATTATTTGACATCTTTAGACAAATGTATATTCAATTTTTTGCCCATCTTTTAAATTTGTTTATTTAATTGTATCTTTTTATTGTTGAGTTGGATATAACTCCTTTGTCTGTATATAATTTGAAAAAATTTTCTCCCATTCAGTGGGTTGTCTTTCCACTTTCTTTTTTCTTATTTTATTTTATTTATTTTAACATCTTTATTGGAGTGTAACTGCTTTACAATGTTGTGTTAGTTTCTGCTGTATAACAAAGTGAATCAGCTATATGTATACATATCTCCCCATATCCCCTCCCTCTTGCGTCTCCCTCCCACCCTCCCTATCCCACCCCTCTAGGTGGTCACAAAGCACCTTCACTTTCTTAATGGTGTTCTTTGAAGCATGAAAGTTTTTTTAATAATTTGATGAAGTCTAATTTATCTTTTTTTCTTTGATCTCTTGTTCTTTTGGTGTTGTATGTAAGAAACCATTGCTAACCCAAGGTCATGAATATTTACTCTTATGTTTTCTTCTGGGATTTTTAGAATTTTAGATTTTACATTTAGGTGTATGATCCATTTTGAATTAATTTTTGGGCATGGTGTGAGGTAGGTATCCAAATTCATTCTTTTGCATGTGGATATCAAGTTGTCCCAGCACCATTTGTTGAAAAGACTGTCTTTTCCCCATTGAATTGTCTTATCACCCTTGCCAAAATCAACTGACCATTTGTATGGACTGAATCTTTGTGTCCCCCAACATTCATAATGTGAAATCTAATCCCCATTGTGATGGTATTTGGAATTAGGGACTTTGGGAGTTGATTAGGGCAAGAGGTAGTACCCTCATGAATGGGATTAGTGCCCTTATAAAAAGAGACCAGAGAGCTAGGTAGCTGTTTTTTCACTTTGTGAGAACACAGTAAGAAGTCAGCAGTCTGCAATCTGGAAGAGGGCCCTTTTAAGAACTCAACCATAGTAATACCCTGATCTTGGACGTCAGCCTCCAGAACAGTGAGAAATAAATTTCTCTTGTTTATAGGCCACCTAGTTTATGATATTTTTGTTATAGCATCCCAAACTGACAACATAAATGTAAGGGATTATTACTGTACACTCAATTCTATTCCTTTGATCAATATATATAGCCTTATGCAATATCATACTGTTTTGATTACTGTAGTTTTACTGTAAAAGGTTTTAAAATTGGGAACTATT
Source organism: Balaenoptera ricei (assembly GCF_028023285.1). Classification (NCBI taxonomy): domain Eukaryota; kingdom Metazoa; phylum Chordata; class Mammalia; order Artiodactyla; family Balaenopteridae; genus Balaenoptera; species Balaenoptera ricei. The sequence continues at coordinate 57,750,335 of NC_082642.1, forward strand.
GGTTTTCCTGTTTTGTTCTTCTCTTTTAAGATTGTTTTGACTATTCTGGATCCCTTGCATTTTCATATGAATTTTAGAAGCAGATTGTCAATTTCTGTGAAAAAGGCAGCTAAAATTTTGATAGGGATTTTATATCCCTTTCTACAGATTGAGTCTATATGTCAGTTTGGGGAGTAAGCCATCTTAACAATATTAAGACTTCTGATCCATGAACATGAGCTGTCTTTCCATTTATTTAGATCTTCTTTAATTTTTTCCAACAGTGTCTTGTAATGTTCAGTGTACACGTCTTGCACTTCTTTTATTAAACTCTTATTCTAAACCCCAAATATGAATAAAGCTTAGTAATGTCCAGGAATTATGTATTGGTTAACCCAGCATCCTTCCTACCTGGCTTAGTGTCTTGCATTATGGCTGTCCATCCCTGTGCTTATTGAAGTAAATTGAGAAAATACATTTTATACTTATAGAAAGTTCACAATATTTTTCCTTTTTATTACAGCATCCCATTAAGAAAACAGAACAAGTATAACCCCATTTAATAAGAAAGTTAACTGATGGACATATTAAGGCCAAGGAGGTTAATTGGCATGGCCAAAGATACTCGGTCCATGTCAAATATAAAATTAAAGCACAATTCAACATTTTCCTCTAGTATTGTATTAATTCTGAAAGCTTTTAGACCAAGAAGCATATTGAGAAGTTCAGGGGAAAATGGGGGATAGCACTAAGTGATTTTTATTGAATTACATTAAAAATGTACATTGTCATATCATCCAGCTCCTTTAGGACTAAAATAAGGTGTCACTCTGGGGTGTATTTCTTTCTTGAACTTTTAATTTTATTTATTTATTATTTATTTATTTATTTATTTATTTATGGCTGTGTTGGGTCTTCGTTTCTGTGCGAGGGCTTTCTCTAGTTGCGGCGAGCGGGGAGCCACTCTTCATCGCGGTGCGCGGGCCTCTCACTATCACGGCCTCTCCTGTTGCGGAGCACAGGCTCCAGACGCGCAGGCTCAGTAATTGTGGCTCACGGGCCTAGTCGCTCCGCAGCATGTGGGATCTTCCCAGACCAGGGCTCGAACCCGTGTCCCCTGCATTGGCAGGCAGATTCTCAACCACTGCACCACCAGGGAAGCCCTTGAACTTTTAAATTAGCGAAGTGTTTGCAAAAAGTCTTACAGTTATTTTCATGCCACATTTCAGTGACTCACTGATGTGAGGATACAAAAACCTTGACTTAATGAAAGTTAAAGTCTAACTACCACAGATGGAGTTAAAGATGTGTCAAACCTTGTAGACTCTCTCTTCTGCTTACATTTCAAAGGTACAGATCTCTTTTACGAGTTGACACCTCCTAGAATGGTCTCTGATTCGGGCTTTAGAATTGAGCATCCAGTTAAGTGTATGGTTGAGCATCTGATAAAGAAGCTTGTGATGGGATGAAACAGGTATTAAATTACTGTGATTGAAATGAGAGCAGTGTATGGGTATCTAGCATTTATTGGGAACACCTACCAATCAGGAAGACATTGTCAAGGTCAGGCAAATGGACCAAGAGAAGGGTACTAGCCTTGGCTACATGTTACTGATGTCACAACTCTCATTAGGAAGGGGAAAAAAGGCCCACTGAGAGTTTCTTGATGATAAAAACAGGAGGTGCATTAAGAGGAATGCCTGCTATCAAGAGTACCAGACATTGTGACCTAGAAGAAACCACCGAGATTGACTGATGCTTTTCAGGTCTGAACTGGATGGATAATGATGGCTGCCTGGACCCCAAATGAAGAAATTTTAATTATAAATGGTTAAAAAAGAAATGACTTTATATTCCAGGAAGTATTCCCCGAGGTAGTCAGTAAAAATAATAGGATTTTTCTTCTCTGTAGGAAAATGTAAGTAGAGGGACAGGGGGGGTTCTGAAATGGGAGTTAAACACAAAAGAACTTGTAGATGAAGATGTGAGTTGAGTTGCTCTTAACCGCATACCTGTTATCTATCAATTGTTTAAGAGTGAAACCAGTGAATATAAAGGAAAGGTAAACATTTAATGAAGGCCATGAAATAGACCCTCGGCAAATGTGGATGTAACATTTTTAGTTCTGCTATGTTCAGATCATTCTAGCGGTCCATGAAATTTGCAATTTTGCTGAGCCACAAGCTTGACTTCTGAATTTGAGGTTGGAACGAAAGAGCAAGTTGCTTGTTAGGAAGTGACCTATCTAGTAAATAAGAGGTAATATTTAAAAAGTTGTTGTTTTGGTTTGTTTTAGTTTTTAATTTGCCAGCAGCTCTGGCAAAAATAGGTAGGGGGTAACATGAATATTTGCAGTAAAATATTTGAATTACTTGGGTTTTATTTCATGTTAAACTTATCTTTCATTAACATAGATAATCACATTTCTTTGGAGGAGATGGAGTGGTTCCACATTTCTATTTAGGAGTTTCTTAGAGATCACAAATGGTAGGAAGGGGAAGACTTTTGTCATGAACCTGCATTTCCATAGTAAGCATCAAAGTTTAATTCAGGAGAAAATTAAATAAAAATTGCAAGGGTTTATTTTTTTATCTTAGTTTCAAGTAAGCTCATCATTCCTTAAAAAAAAAGAGAATCTGATTATTGTTGTTGCTAAAGAAGTTGAGATACAATTTTGAGTAATAGGTTATCTAGGCATTTTCCTCATGCTGTTGTGTGAATAATGTAGGATCAATTCCAGGTTATAAGGGTGAAAGTTATTTTTACTGCAGTGGCTGTGTGCATGTCACACAATTTTGTGGAGGGTATCCTCAGAAGTCTCTTTGAGAGGTCTTTGGAAACTGCAAACCTAAACTTAAGTCCTTCTAAGGACTAAGGATATTTGAGGTCCCAGGAGAGTAGAGCCAGAGTGGGGCTCATTGAATTTTGCAAGAAAGGACCTGATTTTGGGAAATAAAGCACAGAACTGTGAATTTGGACCCATGGTAGGATCTGATGGTAGCTCTGAAGCTGCAGGGAATCTTGGAGCACAGATTTTTGTTCTTTCATGTATGTAAGCAGGACAAATCTTTTCTGTCAGCAATATATCAGCATTTGTGTCTTCCCATTTTGCTCTGAGGCTGCCTCTAAGTTTAGAAGCTGCAGAGGCAAGAAGATACTATCCTTTCCCCATTTGCCCCCCTCTCTGCAGGCATTTGAGGGATAAACAAATGAAAAAATGTGAAGCCCTCCTTCTGATTTTGAAATCAATGATGACAAAGGAAGGAGCAATTAAGAGGTAGATCAAGAGCTGAAACAAAATGAGCCCTGGGGATCTATCTTTACTTTTGAAAAATATATTAAGACAAACTATGTTTTTGCCTTTTCTGCTTCAGGTTTTCATTCTTCACACTGAAACAATATAGTGGTTTGAGTCACTGTATCTCAGTAGTGGTGCATTTTATTTTCCCCAAATCTTCTATCGTGGGATTTTTCTTTCACCATGCCTTTTATTTTTAAATTTTTTAAATTCAGTGATTGGCTTTACAGGTATTCAAGCATTCCTAGATGCATATCCTCTTGCAGTGTGTACTCCTCCAGGTCTGCAAAAATCATGATTTTCCTGATTCAAAGATCTAAATACATGGAAAGACATCTTATTCCATGGATCAGAAGACTTAATATTGTTAAGATGGCTTACTCCCCAAACTGATTTACAGATTCAATCTGTAGAAAGGGATAGCAATCCCTACTGAAATCTTAGTTGCCTTTTTCACAGAAATTGACAAGCTGATTCTAAAATTCACATGAAAATGCAAGGGATCCAGCATAGTCAAAACAATTTTAAAGAGGAAGAGCAAAATTGGAAATCCAAAACTTCCCAATTTCAAAACTTATTACAATAAAGCTACAGATAATTTAAAAGCTGTCTTTCATGGAGGCATAGAACAAGGCTTTTTTTGGTCATAGATTTCAAGAAAATTTCAAAACCTTGAAGTTTTAAACAAGACTGAAGCTCATTAAAAAAAGCTGAGGTATTCTTAAGGGAGAAGTATGAAATTTTCCAACCAACGACTGTAACACTGAAGACTTCAATTCTATATTATGGCCACTAGAGGAGAGAGGGGGAAAGAAGGGAAACAAGGATGGGGCTGTTGAAAAGATGAGGAGAGATGCAAGCAGACAGTTCTCCACTCGAATGGAAAGAAGAATAAAAAATGGCTCATCTAGAGAGAGAGACAGGATAGAGAGTGAGAGATGGGAGGGAGAATTTAGTGGCAAATGTGCTCAGGTATTACTCTGCTTTTTAACCATCCTGGTAAACAATACTGTATGGAGGATGATTTTTGACCTCCTATACCTCTTGTGAATGATGGGGTGACCATCCTAACCCTCCCTATATCCTTTAAAAATATCACTTGCAGACCTTTTGGTTGACTTTTTTTCCCTTTTTTCATCCATGGGAAAGTAATCAACATCCTTTGAAATGCCTGTCCTCTCCAGCTATCTCAAATAGTATTCTGACTTGACTGGGAAATATTTTTCCTACTCTTATCTACTAAAGCTAATGTTTATTTTCTTCAATTCTAGTCACTTAACACATATTCAAGGCATGTGTTAGGTGTTAGAAATTTACTTTTCAACTTAGCTGTTGGATCATTTAATTTAAACACAAAAGTTGCCTGATTAGCTTACTGTTGGTTTCAATAGATATTTGGATATCTAGATTACCCGGATGTCTGAAAGTTAGTGCCTGTTGTTGTGCTGAATAAGATGATGCTTGTAGGAGAGTCTTTCCCATTGCCTTGCACATAGCAGGTGCTCAGTGGTTATTTGTTTTCTTCCTCAATAGTGAAATTTATAATGGAAGTTTTTTTTTTAATTGGCAAAATTACAATCTAAAGTTAAATGGGTTAACTAAGGCTTCAATTTTCTTTCTGAGTAGATTTCATGTTCATGTATACAGATAGCCTTGTTAGGATCCAACTAAAATTAAAAATTCAAAAAATTTCACAACACTAATTTAAAGTTTCATGTTTTCATCCATGGCTTAACACACTTTAAGTTTCCTCTGACTGTTTTAAAATGTCCCTTTGGTATCTCTAGCAAGTGTTTTAGGTATAAAACACAGTCCTTTCTGATCTCAAGCCCAATCTGAGGATTGTGGGATCCTCAGCGATTGAACAAGTCATTTAGGATTATTCTGGAAAGTTACAAACTGTTATTACAGCTATGAATACCTATGATGGTCTCATTCACTCATTAATTTATCCAATTAATATTTATTGAGAACTTATGTCCAGCTGTGCCCACTCTGGCATACAGTGGTGACAAACAGGCTGATTTCCTCCCTTGACGGAGTTTTACTTTTGTGACGTAAATTAGCTGAGCAGTTTTGACTCCCTTCCAAGCCTGTTTTAGATACCATAGTTTTGAAGGATTTATTTTAAACAATAATCCTATCATTGAAGAATAGGTCAGGAAGCCAGGTAAAGTTGCTCTGAATGAGAAGTCTTGAAGATCTCTGTCTTCACCTTTTTTTTTTCCCAAAATTTTTTCCCAAAATTTTATTTTGAAAAATTTGAAATCAGCAGACAAGTTGCAAGAGTCATATAATTAATACTCATCAGCCCTTCAATTCACCAATTGTTGACATGTCTTCACCTTTTTTTTTTTTAATTAATTAATTAATTTTTGGCTGCATTGGGCTTTCGTTGCTGTGCGTGGGCTTTCTCTAGTTGTGGTGAGTAGGGGCTCCTCTTCATTGCGGTGCACAGGCTTCTCATTGCGGTGGCTTCTCTTGTTGCAGAGCATGGGCTCTAGGTGCTCAGGCTTCAGTAGTTGTGGCACGTGGGCTCAGTAGTTGTGGTGCACGGGCTTAGTTGCTCCGCGGCATGTGGGATCTTCCCTGACCAGGGATCGAACCCGTGTCCCCTGCATTGGCAGGGGGATTCTTAACCACTGCGCCACCAGGGAAGTCCATGTCTTCACCTTTTTGACGACTGTCATACTTACATCTCCTAAGAGTATTGTAGGCAAGAATCTTACAACATAGGCTGATGAGAAGTTAAATCAAACGGTTTCTAAGGCCCCTTTCAGCCTAGGATTTGGTGAATTGGTGATAAACCAGGGAAGAGGGATCTCTCCAAAATGACCCCAGAAAAACACAGAACCCTGCTAGAATGTGCCACTTAATTCTATGTAAATGTAGTAAGCTCTAATGAGCAACTCTGGGTTATGTCTATCGCACTATTGACCCTTGCTCATCCTTTATCATTTTGAGCAAAGAAAGTCTGGAGACTAATGGAAAAGCATTATAGAGCTTTTATTGATCTCTGCTGCTCACCGTGAACTGGAGCTAGAGACTTGTTAAGCTAAATGAGCTCAACTGAGACTCTGGCTGTCAACGTTTACACAGAACCTGTGCATAAGCCTCTGGGTCTGCAGGGGTTTTCTTCTGACCAGGCATAAACATTGCACATGGAAAATTTTGACCTGGGATTTCTGGTAGTCATTAAGAAAAATAAAGTATGACCTTTTATTTTTTAGTGAAATATAGCAACTTTTGTTGTGTGTATTTCAGAAATAGATATGTTTAGAATTTATTATTACAAAGTGTTTTTCTACTTTAACATTTGGTAGCATTTCCTCATGGTTAGTAAGTAAAATTATAACCTCGTGCTTTGTTGAGTGGGCAGTGTTAATCTCACTTCAGTGTCCTTTGTGGTTGGAGATACTTAAGCAGAGGCTTGGGAGGGATTAATATTACAGGGCAGTGATTTTCAAAGTGTGGTCTTTAGACCGGGAGCATTAGCCTCACGTGGGGACTTGTTAGATATTCCCCCTGCTCTGGGTGGTTCTGATGCATGCTAAAATTTGAGAACCCTGTAATAGGAAAATGAGCCTTAGATCAGTACTTCTGTAGGAAGAAGAAGAGGAAGGAGAGTATCAGAAGCCCCTGGGTTTCTTCTTTTCTCAAGCTCACAGTCTCTTTTCCTTTGCCCCTCCTTCTACTCCCATTGTTGCACAGTGAGCTATTACTCTGAGAATCTGACACACTCTTTGGAGGCTTTGGGGTGAATCTTTGGACGAGAATGAAATTTTCTAGGAGATGGTCAATCATGATGGTGTCATGTCCTGACCTTGTGACCTTTTCAGGATTTATAAAGTTCTGTTGTCTTTGCATTTACTATAGATACACTGATAGCCCCAACTGCTACTATGAGTTAGACAGAAATAGTAGATGTACGTTGTTTTACAATCTTGAACTTGCTTCTGGTTGCCGACCTTTCCTAGAAAAGTTGAAAATGTTCTACTCTTTTCTGAAATAAAGGTTTGAGTACTATTGTATAATGCCTTGAACTTTGGGTTTCTCACCCATTGAGAAAAGACAGTGCAATGGTTGGGCTGATCACGTGGCCTTTGAATCCAGGCTGCTTGGGCACAAATGCTGGCTCTGCTACTTGCTCCATGTGTGACCTTGGGAAAGCCCTTATCCTCCTCTTGGTCAGTTTCTTCATTTGTAAATCAAGCTGGTAATAATGTCTCCCTTTTACTAAGTTTTAAGCATTTAATGCCTTAATACATGTTAACTTCCTGACACTTGATAAATACTCAATAAACATTAGATATTACTACTATGACTATTGTGTAATGAGAAAATTACCTACAACTGAGAAGATAACTAATTAGAACAATAAGTGTGACTGGAAAATATATATAATCTGTCAGGATAGAGTAAAGAAGCTATAGAGTCAGACACACACAGGTTTGATTTCTTGGTATGTGTCTTCTGGCAAGTAATTTAGTCACACCCGAGCCTTGATTTTCTTATCTCTGAAATGGAGATAATGCTTTCTGCTTTGCAGGGCAGCTGAGAGCAGAAACAAGAACATTTTGGAAGAGGCTGGTATACTCAATACAAATGGCATTATTCTTTTTATTGCTGCCTGCTTTTCTCGAGCTAAATTTTAAATAGCAACTTCCCTTTCCTATGGAAATGTAGGGAGTCTGATTTAGAGGAAATGTGTATGTGCTGTGGAATGGCCCATATGCCACTTTGCTATTACAATATGACTCATTATTTCTAAACTTAGTGTTGCTGTATTTGTATGCTATTTGCTTTTCTCAGAAATCCCTATGTTCAGATCCAATCATAAACTTTGGATAATAAAAGAGAGTAACCTCAATTAAGTGCATTTTTTTGGAGCCACCGCACGTCACTCATATGAGGTTGTCCGACCAAGCCATCACATAAAGGGGACTAGTATTCTGGTAAAGCAACTGCGGAATTCTACATTTGTACAAAGCTCTTTTATTTACAAAGGTTTTAAAATTGTATTATGTTTTCTATTGAGGTACACTTTACATATGGTGACAGGTGTAGGTCTTAAGTCTGCATTCAATCATTCTTGACGAATGCATACACTTCTCCTATCAAATGTATAGAACATTTCCATCACCCCAGGAAGTCTCCTCATGCCCCTTCTCAGTCAATTCCCCATGCAACCACTATCCTAATTTCTATCCTTATTGGTTAGCTTTTTTTGCTGGAAAACTTCATATAAATTGAATCATGCAGTCTTTTACGTCTGTCTTTTTTTTCCTGTAGTATAATGTTTTTGAGAGTCATGTGTTGCTGCATGTGTAAATAATTTGTTCTTTTTTGTTGCTGAATAATATTCTATTGTGTGGCTATGTCTCTGTTTATCCACTTTCCTGTTGAGGAGAACCTAGGCTGCTCCCACAACTTCTTTTCGTCATCAATGTAATGATGTTGAATAAGCAGAAGGTTCTAATATCTCCGTTTTCCAGACTAGAAAGCTGGAGCTCAGAGAAATGAGGCAATGTAAGTTCTCACTGCGGGCAAATGCTGAATCCAGGAGGAGAATCTGGTCTTCTGGTTCCAGGGCCTCTGTTTTCTTTCCATTTTCCGAGGCCAGTTTGTTTCTGGCCTTTACCTGGAGTTCTGCCCTATCTGACTCCAGGATGCTGTCTAACTCTGCCTCATCTTTGAGAAAGACTCAGAATGTCAACATTCAGGAATTCAGCCCTACTCTGAGGTAGCCCTTGGCAAAGCTTTAGTTTCTCAGGTGGAGCGAATGGATTTCTGAGGCTGGCCCAAGTGTTGAAGCAGAGCAGGGGATCTGGATGGCATTGGGTTAGATTACAGATCTTCAGATCTTTTCAGATGTTCTGAAGGTGCTCTAGGAGAGAAGCTTTGTCTTCCGGAGTGCAAAAGGGAAAAAAGGATGGGCATGGAGTAGGACAGGCCTCTGTTAAACGCCAGCTCTACCACACACACTAGCTGTGGGAGCTCAGGCAACTCCATCTGTAAAGTTTCTCCATCTGAGTCTGTTTCTCCATCTGGAAAGAGGTATTTTAATGCTTCCCTCCCGGGTCCCAGTGAGGCAGTTCGTGACATAGAACCTGCTCTTTCTGTGCTGTATTAAGCTTAAGGGAGTGTTACAGTGCGCTGTTGACCTTGCTGTGGGATTTCCACGTATGGAAGAACTAATCCTCCCCTTTATCTCTGAAGACACTAATTCATAATTTATAGACTCTGAATAGAGATAAGAAAGTTTACTTGTCAATAAAGTCCTCACAGAAATAAAGCAAGGGAGGGGCACAGAGGGACTCGTTTGCTTTAAGAGATCTGGGAAAATGAATACAGCAAAATGTGTGCCATGAAGACAGTCTTTTCTCACTCCTTCTCGAGAAGAATGCAGACGTCTTCAGGAGGAAGTCCCTTGTTCAGGATGCTGATTAGGCTGCATGGGTAAAGAAGGCCTGTAGGAAAAACAAAAGGAGAAAGCATTTTACTCTCAGGCTCCATGACCCCATTCCTGCCCTGTTATGGATTCAGCAATGTCTCTGGGTCTCCATCTCTCCACATATGACCCTTAAAGAGCACTCTGATATACACCTCAGGATTGATGTGAAATTTGATGAGTTCAGTTTTCCAATAATTTACGTGGAGGCAAAGATTTTGGTAAAAAAATTTATCTGTATACTATGTAATTTGAGCTTAAGTGTGCTGTCCGAGAAAACCTTACAAGCTATGAGAAAATTTGATGTGTGATCAGTTAATAGTAGGATATATTAAACTTTGGTCATAGCAAAAATTGGGAGGAGAACCTAGGGTTGGACAATTAGCTTGGTGCTTAAGAGTGTCTGAGGTAATTTCAAACAGTCTGTGACATACTGAACTTGTTTTCAACCAAGATTGAAGAAAGCTGGTCTCGAGTGATCCAGCGAGGCCTTGCTGCTCCGCAGGGCACCCTTGCTTCCCAGCCCTTACCTTTGTTTCCCTTCATATTCCCAAGGAAAAGACACTCTTCTTCTTTTTTTTTTTTAATTAATTTATTTATTTTTGGCTGTGTTGGGTCTTCGTTTCTGCGCGAGGGCTTTCTCTAGTTGTGGCAAGTGGGGACCACTCTTCATCGCGGTGCGCGGGCCTCTCGCTGTCGCGGCCTCTCTTGTTGCGGAGCACAGGCTCCAGACGCGCAGGCTCAGTAGTTGTGGCTCACGGGCCTAGTTGCTCCGCGGCATGTGGGATCTTCCCAGACCAGGGCTCGAACCCGTGTCCCCTGCGTTGGCAGGCAGATTCTCAGCCACTGCGCCACCAGGGAAGCCCCAAGGACACTCTTCTAAAGGCTCAGGGCTTGTGCTTGGAGAGGAAAAACAGTCCTAATAGTCTGGAAATCAGAGCACTTGCAAAGTATTTATGCAGGAAACTGAATGATATGCTTCATTTATGGCTTTCCATAATTGGCATTTAAACACAGTCATTCTGCTGGCTCAGCTTTATAATGTAACAGATCCCTTGTGTGTAGGAGGAAGAAAGAATGAATATGCCTCTAAAAATGGGGTGCCTTTTTTCATGAAGAATACTTGAGAGGAAAGAGATGACCATAAGGCAAAGATGAAATAAGTTAAAAAGGCTAAGCATAGGATAGAGAAAAAGACATCTCATGAGGTGAATGTTTCTGTGGCAATTGTTTGGTTTGGGCTTTTCGTTGGAGAACATTTTCTTTCAGAATTTATACTATTTTATGTGTTACTTTCAAGTGTATTGCATAATTTCCTATTTATTTATATATCTGTCTCCCTTCTAGGCATAAAGGAAAAGACACTTTGAATTTCAGGCGATGATAGGCATACAGTTTAGCCACTTATTTAAAAGGTAACATTTATTGAGTGCTTTTTTAATGTACCAGGCACTGAAATAATCACTTGTATATGTATTGCTTTATATGATTCTCATAACAATCATATGAGAAAAGTATAATTATTATTTTTATTATTATCACATTAGAGATGAGGAAACCAAAGGTAAGAAAAGTTGCCAAGTTTAGGCAATTGTAAGTAGCACATGTCAAAGCCAGAGCGTTTAGCTATGGTTTTATACTGTATTGAACTTCTTGATGGTGGAAGTCGCATCTCATCCCTCTTGATATCTTCAGCACTCAGCTGTGTCTATAATATAATGTTTGTTGAATGATTTACAGAACCCAAACATCTTTAAAGGGACTTTTGCAAAACGACGGGTATCCTTAGATCTTTTTTCTCACCATGAACATTAAATAGGTGGAGATTATTAAGGGAAAATTTGGAATCCCTTTAGGAAATGGTAGCTTTGAGTTGCCAATTAGACACCCAAATGTGAATGTTGGTTAAATAGTAGTATTTATGGGGCCAGAGCTTAGGGGAGAAATCAGGGCTGAAGATGAAAATATGATTGTCTTCAGTGAATAGATAGCATCTAAAATCATGGGCCTGGGAATTTCCTGGTGGTCCAGTGGTTAGGACTCCATGCTTCCACTGCAAGGGGCATGGGTTCAATCCCTGGTTGGGGAACTAAGATCCTGCAAGCCATGTGGCATGGCCAAAAAAACCACAAAAAGAAAGAACAAAAACCCCACAATGGGCCTAGATGAGATTTATAGTGGGGTGGGTGGGGTGGAAGAGAAGAGGACTGAAGGCTTAGTCCTGGGCTTCTATAATTAGCAGCTGGGTATAGAAGAAGAAAAAACTGAGTTGGAACGGGAAAACTAGGAGTGAGGGGCCATGGATGCTAAGAGAAGGAAGTGATCCGGGAAGATGAGCCTGGACAGCTGTGTCACAGTGCGGTTGGATGAGGACAAAGAAGTGACCACTGGGTTCGGCGTGGCTGAAAGTCCTTGATAAGAGCTGTTTCATGGGCACGGTGGGGATGAAAGATGGGTAGAGTGGTTGGAGAGAGAATGGAAAGCAAAGGTTAGTCAATTCTTTAAAGTTTTACTGTAAGAGCTGAGAGACGGGGCAAAAGCTGAATGGGGACATAAGGTCAAGGGAGAGATTTTCAAAAAAAATAGGTGAGTATTAAGGTCTATTTTATGCTCAAGGAAATGAGCTAGTAGTGAGGGAGAAACTGAAGATGCAGGAGAGAGAGGGGAGAATCACTGGAGTGATTAAGAGGCAAAGAGGCGAGGGAAACAGAGCTCCAACGGAGCGTCTCCCGTGTTCCAGGAGGGAAGGCAGGATATGCGGTGCTGATGGCAACATTCCTCCTTTACCTTCATATTATTAGACTCTCAGGAGCTGGTGGATTTCACAAATGCTAACTGATATACGTGTGTTCTTACGGATAAATATATACACAGAAAATATTCAGTCGGAAGCTGATGTGAGAATCAGGTAAAATTTCACAGTCAAAGGCGATTTCATTATCAGACCTACATTTAATATTGAACTTTAAACTGCTTGCTATTTTCTAGGGCTGTTATCTCAGATTAAAGGAAGAAATCTCCTGTAAAAATAAATGCAACAAAATCATTAATTAAATGGTAAAATGTGAAAGTTTTCAAATCAAGAATCATGTCTTCTGTTTTTGCTCAAAGAATTTAAATCTTTGCAGAAATAATGGGAATACTGGTGTCTGTGATCAATTGTAACTTCTATGTACTGAGAACCTATCCTATTCCTGGCACTTTTCAAACATTCTTGCTGGTTTGTACAACGAAGCAAAGTGGTTTTATTATGGTTTGACAAGTGAGAAAACTGCCAGTGAGGTTCTGCAGGGTTTAATGATTTGCTCAAGGTCACCCAGCTGGTAAGGCAAGATTTAAATTAAAGCTCATTCTGGATTCAGAGTTGCTCTCCCTCACACACTGTCTTGATATAGTGAATGTTTTGATATAAGTAATATCCCTGTTTAACATGGGAAAAACATTAGGCTCAGAATACTCCTATTGTTCTTCTAGTCTGGTGTATAGATATGGCGAAAAGGAAGGAAGGAAGAAAGGCAGGCAGGCAAGAAGGAGGAAAATCTATGTAAAACTAGAGAGAGTAGTATCATCAACCCTCATATCCCATGTTCCAGCTTCAACAGGGGTTGACTCCTGGGCAATCTTGTTTCATCTCTATCTAATCATATTTTCTCTCCCCTGACACTAGGTTGTTTTGAAGCAAATCCCAGACATCACATCATGTCATTCATTAGTATTTCATTGTATATTTTTAAAAGATAAAGATTATTTTTAAAATGTGACTTCAGTGCCATTACCACATGTTAAAAAAATTAACAATAATTCCTTAGATTTGCCAAATATCCAGTCAGTATTCAAATCACCCCAACTGTCTCATGAATGATGTTACAGTCAGCTGACTCCATCCAAGCAAGGGCTGTACAGTGTCACTGGTTGAATGGTTTCTGAAGTCTCTGTTTCTACAGCCTCCTCTTTCTTCCCCCTTGTAATCTGTTTGTTATTTGTCCTATAGAGTTTCCACATTCTGGCTTTTGCTGATTCCATCAGTAGGCTTTGGTTTAACATGTTTCCCTGACTTGATGTTTCTTGGAAATTGATTACTGATGCTTGATAAAATTCAGCAGTATGAAAGCAGGCCATATACCATATAGCTCAATACTTATTTATTTATTTATTTATTTCTGTATAATAAAGTGTTATTTTATTAAAGCTAGACTCTATTATAAATATAAGTAATAATATATGCTTTGGAAATATTTTTCCGTATAAGCCTGATTTAAGATGCCAGTAGCAATAATGCCTCAATTACCTTACAAATTAACACATTTATAATTTTATAGAATAAAATCTTTAAAGTAGTAGTTACAAATGTAAGTCAATCTCAGAGTAGCAAACACCTTTTAACATATATTTTTGGCTTCTCAATATTTAAAGTCATAAACTAAGCTAGTTTAAAGTTATAAACTAAGTTATAAACTACGTCAGCTGGCCATTCCCACCCACGATTCCTCTCCTCCTGGAACTGAAGGAGCCTCGTGTTCCTGGGATCCAGCTTGCCCTGTAAGCACCTGAGTGGCTGCCAGGATCTGCTGGGGCAGGGCAAGGTGGAGTCAGGTACACTGGGGTTGCAGCTCCTGGCTGAGGCTGAATCCACCTGCACCTGAGTGGGGACTAAGTGGGTCAAATTCCCCAGGGAGCCGAGGGAGCGGGTCACCATTTCCCACACTCTGCTTCTCCAACTCAGGATTTCCAGGCACTTTAAACACCTCCCCAAATTATGCCTTCAAGTAGAGGGGTGGTGGGAACACAGTAGTCTGGGGAAACCAGTCTGCTGAGACCACCACTTCTGTCAATGCTCTGCTCTTTTTCTGTTCAGTGTGGGCACTGTTGGCTGTTGCTCTCCTCCCTCTCTCCTCCCAGTCATCCTAGAGCTGCCCCTGCCCTGTGAACACTTCTGCATGGGGGATGGAGGCCTGCTCTGCTCTGGACCTCATTAAGGGTCTTTCTAAGCTGTGTGACTCTGTAGCTGTTTCCTGCTGAAGACACCCTGCTATTATACCCAAGCTCAGCCAGCTGCAAAAAGGCCCAGAAATCAGTCACAAGAACTGCTAAACTCTGGGAAAATTGTATGCCCACTTTACTTAAATGCCACGGAGGACAGATTTGAATAATTTTGTGTTTAACCTTTTGAATCCATCATCTCTAGCATCAAAAAGCCATACAGTTTGAACCAGATATTCTCATTTCAGGTGAAGAGATACAAAACCACTCTTCCATCTAGATTTATCTGTGGTTACTATGGAGATGATTTCCCTTGTGTCAAGATTTACACAGACATTTTAGAGGGACAAAACATTTGGACTACTGTGTTCTTTAAAGGCCTTGAGAGGTGGGGCACACCAAAAACAGCCAGTGTGTACAATCCTTGAATCTGAGCTGCTGATGTTTTAGTTGGGACGCGTCACTGACTCACAGACGGTGAGGGGGGGCAGACTGTGTCCTGCAGGTAATGGTGTCCATCTTCACAGGTAGTTAACCTCACATATACCACTGTCAGCTCTGATGTGGTCACTCGGTTCATAGCTTGCTCTTTGATTTCAGAGAATTATTGATTTTATAACGGGTAGCCTATAGGCTCAGAATTATAAAGCACGTATAAGCTCCACTGAAAGTAAATATAGGGGAAAAGGAAGGGAATGTTAAAATGGTATTGATACCCAGCAAGTCGGAGTTTTGGGTCTTACTGAGTGTTCCTGGATTGTTTCTTTCATCCTGAGGCATATGAGTCATTAGGCTGGCCTGGATGTATCCATCAAGTTTCCAGAGCTTTTCCCTGGAGAGCATTCAAGAGCCAATATACTTACCTTCCTCTCCCTGCTCCCTCAATCTCTTTCACATGCACCCAAACAGCCCAGCACTAAATTTATGTTTAGTCCCCTGTTTAAGTGAAAATCTTGTGCCAAGTTTATGTTCTACTGCATAATGTTTTGGTGTGTTTTAATATAGACTATTTCAAATCAATAAATTACCCCGACTCTTCAAATAAAATAGATGCTCTAGAATAATGTGCCCTGCTCCCCGTGGCTCTGAGTACAGTGTAGCGTATGGCCCATCCTCCTAGTGGTGCACAAAATTCCATCTGGGAAATAGTGGGGAAGGACGCTTTTTGCTAAAAGCTGTGAAGGATCAGTGCCTCTGGCTCTCTGTGTTGTTTGATACTGCATTTGAAATGGTGTTCTTTAAGCTGTGTGTTCTCCTTGACAATGCAGCTAGAAAGGGGAGCATAATAAATAATTCACACCTTATTATTCACTAGCAGTGGCTAGTGATAGCTCAAAGAGAACATGCATTTAAATAATGACAGTTGTATAATAATTGGTTACAGGGGGAATCATGAATGAAAATTGAGTGGCAGCTCTATAGTTTATAGATGGGGAAAAGAATTACCTGTAAGTCTTGGAACTAGTTGATGAACTCCTAAGGAGTCTGGACCTCGTTTCATTATTTTTGGCTTCTTAATGCCTAGCACGTAGAAAGTACTAAATAAATGCTCTTTAAATGGACAACTGAAGAAAGCAGGATTCAATCTTAAGGCCACTGTGATTTCCGTTTGGGGGAACCAGAGGTTCTTGGTGCCTTAGGGACAGATTTACTTTAACTCAAAGAGGATTTCTGCTCCTAGTACCACTCCTCTACCTGGAACTAGGGGTTGAAATTTCACCTTTACTGCATTTATCCATTCTGTGTCCTGTCCTGTGGCTTCTTCCTTTGCAAAGCCTTCCTGTTTCTTAATTTTTTTCTGCCCTTCTCTGGCTCAGGACCTGGTGCTTTCCCTGATGGAGAATTACAATAGCCTTCCAGCTCGCCTTTCTGCTTTCAGACACTTCACTTGCAAGTATCCTGGTAGGCTGTCTATAGGGTAGTATTATCAACTCACACATCGTTCATGCTACCCCTTGCCTAAAATCCTTTATCAACGGCCTGTGAAAGACACATCAGAGTTCAGTTGAACTTCTTTCCTTGGTGTTGAAAAACTTCCCCCTCTCACCTAACCTACTTTTGGGGCTTATCTACAAGGCCACTGACATAAAACCCACATCCTTGACAATCTAGTTGTTTTACAACATTTCCTCATGCCTGAGGACATGGTACGAGAACATCTTGTTAACTTGTGAGGTTACCTTTGACACTTGATGGTTATCGGCTTGAGGATGGGGGGATGTGTCTTGTGCATCTTTGAATTTATTTCCCAACACAGCAAATGCCATGGTGGAGATGCCCACCAGAGATGCTAAGTTCAGCTTCGCTGTGGGTCCTACAGCAGGAGTCAGTAGGTGGGACGTGGAGGGTTGTCCCTGTGCCCCTGATGCTGGGGCACAGGGTAAGGGGATGTGAAAAAGGGAGCAAGCGATGGGCAAAAAGCGATGAAAGCGATGGGCAAGATTGGGAGAGCTGGTGCTGATGGTGCCTTTTACCTGTTTGAACTTCCCAGAAGAGTTGGATCACTGTGGGCAATCCTGGCGTTCTCTGCTGTGGTGAAGCAGCAGGCTTGCAGAATGGCAGGTGATGAGAAAGAAGCAGGCTCAGAAGGGTTCAAATTTATGTCATGGAGAGGACTCAGGTGGGTGGAAACCCCAGTGAAACCTAGCATGTGGGTCCCTAGGTTGAGAGCTGGGAGGCATGAACCAGGATGATGACCAGCTTTCCCAGACAGGGAACCAGAATGCCTTTTTTAGGGCCAAGACTGGCTCAGCAGTGATTACAGGGGCAAAGCCCTCATCTAAATGCAAAAACTGGTCTGAAAATTTCAGTATGTATTAAGTTAAGATACCCCAGTGTTTGAGGAAATCTAGCCATCGTTTTCACGTGTGTGTGCGTGTGGCGCCTAAGAGAAGAAGGTTGCAGATGGTGCTAAGACTTCCTGAAGCCACACACCAAAGAGCCTAGTGAAAGGGTCTGTTAACTCCAGAGATAAAACCTGGGTCTAGGACAACTCTGATTTCAAATATTCTCTGAACTCCTCCCAAAGTAGCACTTACATTTATTACATCCTGTGCCTTTATTTCTTGTGCCCAAATCATAGCTCTTTTCTATCACAACGCCACAGTCACGGAATTTTCTTCGAATACAAATAGAACATTTCCCCTTTGGCTTCTCCTGCTTTCCCTCTTTTGCTCTGTCTTCTCTCACTGCTTCTTGAGAACTTTCTTTTGCACCTTGCCAGAGGGTCAGCGCTCAGAATCAAATTGGAAGTAAAGCTTTGCAGAGGAGGGTGGGACCCAGAGGCATAGAATTCTTTTGTTTCTAGCTGTGGATCTTTCAGCACAATAGGAAGAACTCTTAAAGCTGTAAGATTTAAAATTTCTTGTGAGAAATTTTCATATACAGTAGGACAAAAGCCAGGAGGTGGCAAAGGTTGACACCGAGAATAGAATATTTTCCAACTCTAAAATTCTTTTCAAAGCAAATATGTACATTTTATACCTGCAAGTTTTGAATGTGCAAATATTGACTCAGTAGATGGATGAAGCCATGCTCTGTTTTTTTTCTCAAGGGTTGGGCCTATTATGATTCTGACTAAGGGTCATATATTTTTTCCTCCCCAACTGATGAATTTTCTGGAATGGGATGGTTTCCCATCCCTGTCTTTAGAATATATAACATCTGTGGAAAACGCTAAACAGATTTTTATCTCCCAGGAGCCCCCTTTGAAAATTCATATTATAGTTTAGGCTAAATAACCTGGTCTCACCCCATCAATTCTTCAGGGACCCCAGCTGATGACTTACATCAGGTCACCAGGGGATTTGACGGGAATCTCAAAGTTGTTTGACTCATTTGACTTATACTCTCATTTTGAGACTGGTGAAAAAACTGCCCTCACATAAGCAAAGCACCTTGAGTGATATGAATTTCAAAATGCTTTCAGAATTAGTTCTGAAGATAAACAGGTACATAAAATCCTAAACTGTAAAGCAGTATACTTACATAAAATCACAAACTGTAAGGCAGTATACAAAGTTAGTTTTCTTAAATATGATGTGCGAAGCAAGGTACTCATGGTTGAATCATTAACATCAACCAGTACTGTCCCAGCGTGCAATGATTCAACAACACCTAAAATTTCTACCTTTAAGGTGAAGAGCAGGCAGATAAATCATTAGGCAACCTACTGGGCACGACATTATTTCATGAAAGTCTGTAAAATCATATTCAAAAAAGTTAATCAAGAGACATTTTTATTTTTTGTGTTTAATTAAAAAAAATTTTTAATTGACATATAGTTGATTTACAATGTTGTATTGGTATCTGCTGTATAGCTAAGTGATTCAGTTATACGTATATATACATTTTTAATATTCTTTTCCATTATGGCTTATCACAGGATACTGAATATAGTTCCTTGTACTATACAGTAGGACCTTGTTGTTTATCCATTCTATATATACTCGTTTGCATCTGCGAATCCCAAACTCCCACTCTATCCGTCCCCCACCCAACCTTCCCCTTGGCAACTACAAAAAATCTGTTCTCTATGCCTGTGAGTCTGTTTCTGTTTTGTAGATAGGTTCATTTGTGCCATATTTTAGATTCCACATATAGGTGATATCATATGGTATTTGTCATTCTCTTTCTGACCTCGTTTAGTATGATAAGCTCAAGAGGCATTTTTAAATGCGTAAGTTTAATCTGTTACGTATCTACAGTTATTGACCAGTTTCTTAAGACCCACTGGAAACTCCCCGAGCCCTGATGCAGCTCGCCCACCCAGGTGCCACTGGTTCTGAGCCATGTCTCCACATGGCCCCTAATCCCTGCCAGGAGAAAACTGCATTTGAGGAAGGGCCTTGATTTCCTTTACATCAAGAAAAGTTCTGGTTGTAGGAGGTTATCTCCTGCTTTATGCTTCTGGGCTTATGTCGTCTTGAGGATCTTGGAAGCAAACAGGTGATGCCACCATCTATTTGAATTAACCGTATTTTTAATCAAATCTTACATGCGCAGCAGAGTGTTAAATTGGGAATTGGTACCAGCCCTCTCTAGTAAGCAGTGCAGGTGGGATTAGCCCCATTTTACAAATAAGAACATACAAACTTGAAGAGGGTAAGGGACTTGCCCAAGGTGTAACTTCAGTTCTTAATACTCCTTAATTCTTCTGATGTGTAGCTCTGATTGCCATCGCGAAGGTTTCATAGAACTTGGAGTTCCTGGCAGTAATTCTTAAAAACAATTCCTGGAGTATTATTTTTGGAGTAAGCTGTGGCTCTGGAAATTTTTGAGGTTAAAGAGGGTTTTGTTTTTGTTTTTTTTGAAATATATTATGGCCCCATGTTGCCCCCTTATGGAACTTTTGATGTTTGCAAAATACTTTACTGAATTAGTCTTTTACTGAACTGAGGCAAATAAAACATGATTTACAAGCATTAGCTTTTCTCAGGGTAACATGTTATCTTAACGTTTTCATCTTTCAAATCAACTGTTACTGAAATTTTGTCAAATTTAAGGAAAATGTGATTATGGGTAAGTCAACAGAAAACTGTGAAAATGTCTAACTGTATGTCATAGCCCCTTTCACGCACATCCTCAGGACTAATCATCTTGTACACATTTTAAAAAATGTATCTAACAAAATGGGGTGGTGGTCTTAATATTTTACTAAACTTGGGGGACAAATTGGTTTACGTTTCATATTTGTGAAATGTTTGGAAGTTTGGTTAAGTTTTTTTAAAAAGTGAGTTTGAATTCCAGCCCTGCCCCTTGTTGGCTGCATAGCCTCAGTAAGACTCTTAATTTCCTTGAGCCTCAGTGTTTTCCTCTGTAAAATGGGGAGAATGGTGCCATTTATGAAGCATTTGAAACAATTCCTGGTGCAGAGTGTGCTTGCAAGAGTAAAACTCTTGGTGGTGGTTGTAGTAGCTGTAACCCCTGGGTCTTCATCTCCTCGATGATTACATGGGGAGCTTGTACTGAAGGAGCTCCAGGCCCTCTCGAGTTCTTACATCTCTGATCTTAGGGATGCAGGATAAATGGGGAAGGAGGAGGCACCAAGGTCAGTGTTTTCATCTCCTCCCACCAGGGAAGGCCGGTTCCTCTCCACCACACGTGGGCAGAGCAGGGATTTCAGTTCATTTGCCGGTAGGGGCTCCTGGTGTGGGCCACTGTTTCTGAGCACTTAAGGGAGTTAGATGCAGGGGGCGTTACTTCAGATACCAGCCCCTTCCAGGCGTGTACAACCACACGCCCCCAGGACCACACTCCTCGGATGCGGCACTGATTGGGGAAAAACTCAGCAGGTACGTGGGAGCTGGTGGTAGGCAGTGGCAGGGGTTGCAGGGAGCTTGGAACATGGGGTATTAATTAATGTCTAGAAATGGAGTGTAGAAGGCACACCGAAGGGATCGATGACAGGAAGATTCTGCCTGTTTTCCCGAAGTCTTCCCTTCACCACTGTCAAAGATAAACAAACCCGGACAGGAGTTAAAGTGGTGAAAACAGATTTGGTTCTGTAACTACTGGCAGTAGGGGAAAGAGCTGAGCTCCATTCTGATTTGTGTAGAGGTTGACCGGGCATTTTTCTTTTTTTTTAAGGTTTTAAAAATAACATTTATTTCTTAAAAGTTAACACGTGCGTAATAGGAAACCAAAAAACACAAGAAGCAAACAACAAAGTCATCCACAATCACAAGCAGTTTACCGTTTGATGTGTCCTTCTAGGTCTCGTTTGTGTATCTACACAACTAAGCATCCATTTTTATGTAATTAAGATCACACAGTTATATATCATGCTTTTTGACCGGGCGTTTTAAAGGGAAGAGTAGGGAGGGGAGGGAGTGGGGCATCCAGTGAAACCTGACCGAGGGTTGGTGACAAGGGGAAATGTGCTGAGGCAGCTCTGGGCGCCAGCTGGCAATGACGAAGTCAGGGTTCTGTCCTCCTGCGGAGACTGGGAGAGAGGGACCCCATCCTCTGATGGTTACACTTCAAAGGAATGGCTCTCAGGTCCTTTAGAAAGGCACTCCTGAGTTGTAGGAGATAGTATACATCTCCCAGGGACAGAGGAAGGATTCACAATGGTGGGCCATTTTAAGGAAATGCTCTAAGAAAGTGAGGTCGGGGTGGTCCTCAGGTGTTGGTAGGGAAGCAGTAAATTTGGCGGCAGCATTGTGGTTTCTCAGGCAGGCATTCTGGTAGGGGGCTGGGGTCATCCCAGGGACACAGCCTTGTGTGCTAGAAGCCAGGCTCTGCCGAGGTAGCAGTGGCACAGAGGTTTCTGTGCAGTGCTCACCAGGGGGCCTTCTCTGACCAGTGTGACCCCTCGTGGGTCTCCATCTGTCAGCCTTGGTGGCATTTGGAAACTGGAGCACTAGTGGTTGGTCCCCTCACTCCACAAGGATTAGTTGGGAGCCTTCTGCATGAGGGGCAGCGTTCAAGAGTCAGGAGTCTTAGAACTGTTTGCATTTTTCTCTGGTTGCTTTGTGTTAGTTTTACCTTAACTAAATAGATAGTGAACATCTTTGAGATTATAGACACTGCCTTATTCTTCTGTCCTCCACTCGGTTTGTAATTTAGTAGAGCCTAGTAAACATTCAATTGAATTTATACAATATAATTGAACTACAGAATAAATGAAGAAGGTAAAGGAAAATACTTTGAGGCAGAATATGAATAATCTGGTTGTTAAGTGTAGAAGAAAAAGAAAATGACAACATCAAAATGATAAAAGAGATTCTTTTACTACCCTTTTTGACATGAAGAAGAAACTCAAATTCACCTGAAAGGCCACACTAACTTCTCTTATTTTTCTGAAGTATTATAAAAAATATGTGCTATTTGCTTCCCTAATTGCAAGGAAGGAACGAATCTCTGAGATACACTGTGTAGGTGATATTAAAACTACATTTTTGTGGGCGTCTGATTTAACATTGCAGAAAATAGTAAAAATGTCTGCTAGTTTATCATTTATCTAAACCCTAAGAATAGGTACAAAGAATTTGACTCCTTCTAGATGCTAAGGATACTCTCAGATCTTGCCAGCTCTGCAGCAAATGGAGGAGATGGCTCTTGGATGGCAGGTCTCCCTGGAGGGAGGCCAGGCTGCACTTGGCCGAGTTGTAAAGTTTTCATCTGAGGTGTTGGCATGAAGCCTTCCACCACTGTTTCTAAAGGAAGGCCAAGGTTGGGTAAGGGTCAGGGCTAGCACAGAACTGAAAAATGCATGCATTTTATCCAGCGACCTTTCCCCCAGTTATAGCCCCAAATATCTTCTATTTCAGTGGTCTCAGCTAGGGTGATTCTGCCTCCCAGGGGACATTTAGCATTATCTGGAGACATTTCTGATAGTCACAACTGGGGGGTTTGCTTCTGGGATCTAGTAGGTAGAGGGCAGGGATGCCGCTAAACACCCTGCAGTGCACAGAACGTCTCCCCACAACAGAGACTCATCCAACCCAGAATATCCAGACCGCTAACACGGAGAAACCCCCTTCTATATTTTAAGACAAGAAAACCAGTTTCTTGCTTAAATGTGTCAATTAACACCTTCCTACTCAGAGTGTGGTCCCCAGATGACATCAGCATCACTTGGAAGTTTGTGAGAAATTCAGACTCCCAGGATCCACTCTAGACTCACGGGATTAGAATCTGCGCTTTATCATAAGGTCCCCAGGTGATTCATATACGCGCTCAATTTTGAGAAGCACGGACCAACACTCTGTGACAACTACAGAGAGCAAGGCAGGGTGATAAGTGCCTTGAGGTAACTGAGTCAGGAGGAGGCAGAGTCCTGGCTGTGCCTGAGTAGTGTCTTTAAATCCACAAAAACTCACTTCTCCATCTATTTTTGTTTTTCATTTAAGTATCTTTCACTTCTTTTCTCCTTTTACTTCCTTTCTTAGCTCCTTCCTTCCTTCTCTGGTTACTCTGCTTCATCAGAGCTGTATTCATTTGTGCGTGCATTGCTTTTTCTAGGTCTTTAATTCTGAGCCACTCTTGACACACACACACACACACACACACACACACACACCACACACACACCACACACACATGCAGACTGTTATCTCTTTAATTAAAGAAAATTATCTTAGAGGGAAAAGTGGGTAGAATCTAGAAGGACAGCCATACTTTCTGAAACCTGATATAACACAATTAAATTCAGCCTTCCTGCACTGAGCCTTCAGTGGTGAGATATTAAAAAGGAAGGCAATAAAGCTTGTCCAGTACTAATTTAATCAGAAGCCAGTGCAATCAGTCTCTTTGATATACCTTTTGTCAATGCAGCTTTAGGTTTTGAATAGACAATCTAAAACCCTGGAATTTACCATATTGACTTATCAGCAAAATTTCTGCTGAACCTAGGTATAATAATAGGACTGATGAAAAAATAAAATTTAGTCTGCACACCATGCCAGTGTACCATAAAATTATGGAGGTTTTTAGATCATTTATTTAGAAATTCTCTCTCTCTTTTTAAGCATTTGCCTGTGTCAAGTTCACCATCTATTAGCTCCATGTTTCTCTATAGAAAACAGGAGCTGAAATTTTAAACCATTAAAGCAAACTTCAGTTCAACTTGATAAACATTTTCTAAGCACCTACTCTTTATAAGAACTGAAATAAGAATTATGGAAGATTAAAAGAGATTAAGATACAATCCCTGCCCTAGTTTATAATCTGGTGTGTGTGTGTGTGTGTGTGTGTGTGTGTGTGTGTGTTGGGGTGGATAAGCATATGCAGAAGTTTGTTCATGGTAAGTATGTTAACACACAAATCAACCAAGAGCTGCAAGAGTTCATAGAGAAATATGCACGCCTGCTGTTTCTTTGTTCTCGAAAAGTGGATTTTGACATTTAAAAAATGAAAAATAGGACTGAAGAGATTCCAGTTCCTAAAAAACTGTGGTTTTTCTCAGTGGCATTTTATATCCTGGTCAACAATTAAGTTTCAGGGAAGTTTAACTAAGGAGCGTAAGTAGACTTGATATTCTCAGAAAATTATTATTCTTATTTATGCCTGTTTTCCCCAGAATTTCTTCATAGCTATATTTTTCAATACATCTCATCATTTCTCCATAACTCTTTTCCCTCCCTTTTAAAAACTAGTGGTACCAAAAAGAGACTTATTCTTTCTGATCGTGAATCTAAGTCATCCATGGAAGACAATGACACTTTTATGTAAATATTGAGGAGAACCTACTAGAAGCAATCTGTAATGGATTTTTTAGTCAATTTAATTAAATAAAACTTATCTTGCTTAGGAATGACTTTTAAAAATAATGCCCGTAATAGTCACTATGCAAATTTTTTCACCTGGCATCTATTTGAGACTTTAATAATGAGGCTCTAGAAGTGATCTCTAACTTCTCCCTGAGTTGTAATTAGTATTCAAAAGGACATATAAATACTATCTGGAAATGACAAGTAATGAGAAAATTAGTCTTTTACTCGTACCCCATGACCTTGCAAATGACTCTTTGTGCCAAAAATTACAGCAATATTTGGACTAAATTCCTAAAGTAAATCAAATGACGTTGAGTCACACTAAAGCTTCATTCAATTAGGCAATCACATTGGAAGATTAATTTTTAAAAGAAGCTAGAAAAAATGGTCTTATATGATAAGTTTCATAGGGCAGTGCTCACCTTTTGAAACTGGCAGGTGTGTCCTTATTGTGTGATATTGAAGATTATTAAAGCAATTACGAGTATATGTTCACCATCATATAAAACAAGTCTACTTCATTAATAATGCTGGTGTTGAATTTTTCAGAAATTATTATTTGCCCCAAATTCTGTGAGTTATTTTCTCTGTGGATTGAATCCTGTGTTTACTTCCTTACGCACGGCTTTTCTGCAGCCTCCATTCTCATACTGCTGACTGCTTTTGACTTGACAGCAAATCTTGGAGAACTAGTTAGGTGGGTTTGTTTTCTCTTGTTTTGTTTTGTTTTTTAAATGAGATAATGAAAAAGTTCTTTTTGGAACAAAGGTGCACTGAAGGTGCACTGGCAAGTTAGAAAGCTAAAAGCTAGTGAAGAAACTTTTGAAAGGAATTCAGAAATCCTGCTTCTGAGAAAATAGATGTAAAGGAATCACATTTTGTAAAATATTGAACAGATGTACTTTTGTTTAGTCTTATAATCATTTCTTTTCTTTCAGTCTTTCACCTTCAAGCCTGAACCATGACATCAAATGCTTCAGAGAAGGGGAGGGCGGGCCCCATCTGGACACCCTTTGGACTAAGTGCATCACCAATATTCTGCCAAGTACGTCCTGGTCAGAAGAGAAGATAAAGAGGAGACCCCATCCTCGTGGGAGGAAGGAGGTAACAGAGGCAGAGGGAGAACGTGGTGACCAAGTGTCTGGGTGACCTTGTCTAGGCTAAAGTGCTGAATGGGGAGACATTTTAGGTAGAGGGAGGGCAGAGATGAAAGAAGAATGGCTTTTGCACTATTTCTTCTTGAGAGAAAGAAATCTCACAGGGTGATTCTTCCCATAACAGGGTGGGCAACTGCAGGGTCAGGTAGGTGGAGCGAGGGCCTGATTCCCCTGAATATCCCTTTCTAGAAGTTTCTAAGAATGCTACAGAGAACTATCTAGATAGCTACAGGCACTGATATGTGAACTTAAAGGGAGGGGTATTAATGTGCTGGGGCAAAGTGACACTAAGCAAGGGTAGGCTGGCCCACCTGGGCTGAAGGTAGACTGGAAGTTGAAGACCAGACCTCATCAGACCCAGCTGAGAAAGAACTGAGACAGATCAGGCCCACTAGATGCCAGGTGGGGTTCTCGTGCCTGGAATAGGGGATGGAAGGCAGGGGATGGTGAGTATGTATCTGGGGTC